>NC_136273.1:12248692-12446192 GCF_964187855.1 Myxine glutinosa
TAATGTATGTGACAAGGACGAAATGATTAGATTTTGGTGAAGATCCGGATCTGAATCCGGCTACTAGAATTTTTAAAGTGATTCTTCACCATTGGGGGATAGGGCCAAAAACGATACATAGCAGGATATCTCAAAAAGTTGTGGACAGATTTGAATGAACCTTGGTGGACCGATTGGGTGTCTGACAAGGACGATTCGATTCAATGCTTGTGAAGATCTGTATATGGATTCGGATATGAGAGTTATTTAATTTTTAAGTGATTCTTCACCATTGGGGGATAGGGCCAAAAACGATACATAGCAGGATATCTCAAAAAGTTAGAGATGGATTTGGACGAAACTTGTTGGACAGGTTGTGTGTGTGACGAGGAAAAATCGATTCAATTTTGGTTCCGGATCCGGATCCAGCTAGTATAATTTTTAAAAGTGAATCTTCACCATTGAGTGACATGGCCAACCAGGTGGAGGTATGCTCTCTACTGAGTGCCGTTCTCGTTTTATTTTTTAACAAATGACTCTCTACTGAATGCAAACTGTCATTAGCACCACAAATACAAAGGAAGATTATAATTTGCCAAAAAGTCCACAGGAGACCTTTCCAGTGAGTCCAGTTTCCTTTCCAGTTTCCAGCCAGTGAGTTCTAGAACAAAGTTTCATGGACAGATGAGACCAAGATAAACCTTTACCAAAGTGATGGAAAGGTGAAAGTGTGGAGAAAGGCAGGAACTGCACATGATCAAAACCACACATTCTCATCTATGAAGCATGGTGGAGGTGGTGTCATGGCTTGGGCTTGCATGGCTGCCTCTGGAACTGACTCACTCATCTTTATTGATGTAACTAATGATGGCAGCAGCAGAATTAATTTGGAAGTGTAGGGAAACATTTTGTTTGCTTATGTACAAGAAAATTCCTCCAGACTCATTGAGCAGCACTTCACCATAAAACAAGACAATGACCCAAAAATACCACCACCGCAACCAAGGAGTTCATCAGGGGAAAAGTGGAAGGTTTAGACTGGCCAAGTCAATCTCCTGATTTAAATCCAATGGATCATGCATTTCACTTGATGAAGAGGAGACTAAATTCAGAAACCCCCGAAACAAACAACAACAGAAAATGGCTGCAGTGAAAGCTTGGCAAAGAATCTCAAAGGAAGATACCAAGAGTTTGGTGATGTCGATGTGTCGCAACTCACAGGCTCGATGTAGTTATTGCTTACAAAGGATATTCAACCACATGCTAAATGTTATACTACTTTAATTTACTTTAAGTTAATGTGTTCCAATATTTATACTTACCTAAAATGGGGGGACTGGACATAAAAAGTGCTATTTTTCTACAATGGGAAAACATATATACATAGACATACCAAGACATAAAAGCCGACCTCCTGCCTCATATTCATCTTTTGATGTCAAATACAAATTTCTTGAGCATAAGTAATAACAAAAAAATTTCACTTCACTCTTACAATACTTATGGAGGGCACTGCTCATGTCTGATCTATGACTCGACGTGTGAATAATTACATTTATGAGGTTCATAACCCACACCACGAAACTATGTGTAACGGGGTGCATGGATGATACAGGTATATGGGCCATAATAGTAGATTGTTAAGAATGAAGTACAAGGTGAGATTACGTGCCCCATGACTATGAGTGCCGCTCTAGTTATTTATTACTTGCAAAATCGAAGATTTTTCAAGTATATTGGTCGGTTGTGTTTGTGACTCTGTTAGTTTGTCACCGGCCTACAGGTCACAATTTTCAACCGATCTTCACCAAACTTCACCAAGTGGTAGAGTTGGTCAAATGCCAGAAGCCTATTGTTTTTGGGGTCAATAGGTCAAAAGGTCAACATAGGCCAAAGGTCACCAACTTTGCTAAATTTCTAAAATCCTCCATTTTCATCCGATTGACTTGAAATTTGAAGACCACTTGCATATCTGGTCATTGAATTCAACCACCAAGAATTTTTGAAGTCAACATAGGCCAAATGGTCAACATAGGCCAAATTTCTAAAATCCTCAATTTTCATCCAATTGACTTGAAATTTGGAGAGGACTTGCATATGTGGTCACTGAATTCAACCACCAAGTATTCTTGAGGTCAACATAGGCCAAAAGGTCAACATAGGCCAAATTTCTAAAATCCTCTATTTTCATCGAATTGACTTGAAAATTGAACAGCATTTGCACATTGAGTCACTAAATAGGGAAACTAACTATTTTTGAGGTCAAAAGGTCAAAGGTCAACTGAAGGTCAACCTTCCAAAATCATCATTTTTCATCTGAAAAATCGTCACTTTTCATCCTGTTGACCCGAGCTTTGATCAAGATTGTAAATTTAAATCTTCATGAAATGGACAATTTGCTGTATCAATGGTAAACTTTTGGGGGAGGGCGTATTTTGCAAGTATCGTGCTACGCATGACGTTTTCTTGTTAAAATATTCATTGTGTCCTACAACTGCATATAATCCTCATCCAATGAAAAAGCAGGATACCTCTTGCACAATAGTACAAACAATTGGTGTACACAGGTAACATGCTCTGTATCAAAAAATACCGCTTCAACAGTGAAGATAATGTAACTTCTCCATCGCTTTAAAGAAGAGTTCACACCAAAAACGTTGCTTCACCTCTTTGTCTCACCATAGTGCGCATACCTGTCAACACCTAGTTGAGAAAATTAGTTGTAGGATAATGTAGAATCATTGCCTACAGCAAACACAGAGTATTGCGCTTTTACCATGCTGCGTCACCGAAATGGATATTGTGGTGCTGACGTGGTTTATCTCACTATTTTAGGAATTATTTTAATGGAGGTTCTATTTTTGTTACTCTACAGGAGCAAGCATGGAGTGGGCCGAGATGATATAATAGAAAACCGCTTCACTGGGATGAAGTCCCGAGGTGAGGTCGATGCTACCTGTCTCTCCTGACTGTCTGCCTGTTTGCACTATTGTTCACCTGCACTGGAATCTGCCTGTATTCTGTAATGAACAATATTTGTTGTTGTGCGAAACACACAACACATTTATCAGGGCAATCTCCACTGCAATCCGTTGTTTTACCCCATGCTCGTAGAGTGAAAAGTGGGGTTTAGCAATCGTTCACTTTGTCTGTCGGTCTGTCTGCCTGTTTGTCTGCAGACGTCAGTCTATGATCAAGGAACTACTTAATTTCAAACAAATGTTATATTTTGGACACTGTAGTCACAAATCTGAAAATGAACCTGCAGTTTTGGAGTACTTTCATCAGAATTTGGCAAAATGGACGGAATGTCATCCCGAGCAAAGATGCACACAGAGGAGTAAGGTCATTTCTAAACGATGAAGCCGCTTCAATATTTGACTATGTCTTTCCTTCCACCTGTCCGTCAAAAATGAAGAGGAACCTTTGTTACCCACCCTTTTTTATTATAAAGTGTTCAAAAGTGTAATTATGATGGGTTCTAAAGGGTGATTTTAAAGGGTTCTAAATTGTAATTCCAAAGGGTTATAAAGTGTAATTCTAATGGTTTCTAGAGTGCAATTCCAAAGAGTTCTAAAGGGTCATTTTAAAGGGTTCTAAAGTGACATTCTAAAAGGATTCTAAAGGGTAATTTTAAAGGGTTCTAAAGTGTAATTCCAAAGTGTAATTTTAAAGTGTAATTCTAAAGTGTAATTCCAAAGTGTAATTTTAAAGTGTAATTCTAAAGTGTAATTTTAAAGTGTAATTTTAAAGTGTAATTCTAAAGTGTAATTCTAAAGTGTAATTCTAAAGTGTAATTACTCCCGCCAGGGAGTAATGCATTCACTCGTGTCCGTGTGTGTGTGTTTGTGAACAAGATATCTGGAAAAGTTCTGAACGGATTTGGATGAAAGTTGGTGGGATGATTGCCCTTGGGATAAGGAAGACTTTGATAAGTTTTTGGTGAAGCTCAGGATATTATTCCCAATCCAGGAATTTTTTGAAGGGTTTTTTTTACCATTGCAAGGCAGGGCTCTTTTTTTTTTAACATTATCTTCTATATATTGTTGCGGATATGAGGACAGTATTTTTTTTTATTGTGTGTTTTATTATTATTATTGTTTATTCTGCGCCTCCTGCCTCCGGAGTTGTGTAAAGATAAAAAGGGCGTCTCGGTAATTAGTCCATAAAGCATCCACGTCAGCCAATCATAGAATACCCCTGTTCGATAGCTTATATCTTATTATGTGTCTTAGGGTAAGGCTGTGTCTCCCATTAACTTAAATACTCCATTGTACCAAGTGAAATAAGAGTAGATCCCCTTTCAGTTCATTTCAATGGCCAACTGCATTTTGGGCGGTTTTCTTCAACCACCATTGGCCACGAGGCAGGGTTGGGGAAGAAAGGCATGTCTCCACCTCATCATAGAGGGGAGGAGTGAGCCAGCCCCACTCGACCAACCATGAACAAGGGGTTTGGCTTGAGAGGGCGGAGAGAGAACGTTTGGGGGAGGTTCGCAAAGGTTGAGGGGCGGGGCCTATATAACCCACGGCGGGGCGTTCCCCAAAGAGATGAGCTTTGAAAGAGTTGAGACAAGGAGGGAGGAGACAAGAGCTGGGTCGTCAGAGCTGAGCTGCGTGCTTGAGCCACCGAAACTGCATCTACAGCAGCCCGAGCCACCGAAACTGCATCTACAGCAGCTCGAGCCACCGAAACTGCAGCCACAGCAGCGTGGGGCCTGGACGGCAGTTGGAGCAGGGCCGCGAAGGAACGGCGGCTGCCCAACGAGCCGATCGTGCTGCAGGACCAGTTGGACCTCCCTATCCCGCCAGCCATCCACCTGCCATCCCTATCATCATTCCCCGTGTAAGTGTGTTCGTAGTCTGTCTTTTGTCTTGTCCCTGGGTAGTAAGTAAGCCTGTTAGATAAGCTAAAGATTTCACTGTGTCACCTGCGTCTCATGTCCCTGTAAATAAACATGACTGCTTTCTTTTTGCTTATATGTGTGAAGAATAATAAACCCAGTTACTCTTCTGTACGTCTTCTTCCTCTTTGCATTCGGTCGCTTTAGAGTTTTCCAGATTGAGCAGCTGCGGTGCGATACGGCCAACATTTGGGTTGAATCGTGTTTTAGTCGGGGAATAACTGTTCGGTCGCGGAGCCTCCGCTCGGCAAATATAACATCTAATCCGCGGTCCGTAACAATATTCTATATTTAACATTGTGATATGAAAATAGTTTTCATATTTGTTGTAAATGTAGTTTAAACTCGTGGTTATGCGTTAGAGCGGTGTATTTTTTTTTATCAGCGTCGTCTTCAATGTTCATTTTTTTTTTCCTAATAGACATATTCTGTCATTTTAAAACCACCAAAGTGTGTATTAGGTTTCCCCAATTAATAAAATGTATCGTTTGATACGTATAATGCTTTAAAACTGTTTTTTTTTTTTTTTTTTTTTTTTACCTCAGAAGAGATATCAACATTTAGCTCAGCGAATGTCATTCGCGGTGTCAGTATTTGATGAACTTATAAAGACTTAGTTCCAGATTTGTCAATGGCTGAGGTATATTAACAAATGAATAAAACAGATTTGGCAAAATTCGAACTTTTAAAAAAAAGATCGCATATTCACCCAGGGTTGCGAGAGGCTGAAGAAGAAGAAACCTCGTATGGCTTCCCAGACCAAATAAATAATTCTGGTTCTGGCTCTGCGATTTTCAGGTTTATTACTCCCGCCAGGGAGTAAAGCATTCGATCGTGTCCGTCCGTATGTGTGTGTGTTTGTATGTTCGTGTGTTTGTGAACAATATATCTGGAAAAGTTCTGAACGGATTTTGATTAAAGTTGGTGGGATGATTGCCCTTGGGATAAGGAAGAATTGATTAGTTTTTGGTGAAGCTCAGGATATTATTCCGGATCCAGGAATTTTTTTTGGAAATTTTTTTGGGAAAGATTTTTTTCTGTTTTACTGCATTAAAGCTTTTATTCTTTTTTTTTTTTTTTTTTTTTTTGTATACAGAGTCGAGGCTCGTGAAAGAGCTAACATTTATCAAACAAACAAATCAAACAAACAAGCAAACAAAGTATATCAAAAGGGGTATACTTTGTTCGAGTCCCTTCTTATTCTTAAATGATGTTTTTCTCCTCTAATTTCGAGATATATCGAAATAAATTATCTGACAGTTAGGGCTTACTTTCTTTTTCATTTATTGTTTTGGGGAGAGGGGATGTTAAACAAAACGTATTATTCCAACTAAACCCACGGCGGGAGTATGCACTCTACTGAGTGGCGTTCTAGTTCTAAACTGTAATTCTAAAGTGTAATTCCTATAAGTTATATAGGGTAATTTTAAAGGCTTCTAAAGTGTAATTCTAAAGTGTAATTCTCGTGGGTTCTAAAGGGTGATTCTAAAGGGTGATTCTGAGGTGTAATTTTAAAGGGTTCTAAAGTGTAATTCCAATGGGTTCGAAAGGGTAATTTTAAATGGTTCTAATGGGTAATTCTAGTGGGTTCTAAAGGATAATTCTAATGGGTCTAAAGGGTAGTTCTAAAGGATTCTAATGTGTAATTATAAAGGGTTCGAAAGGGTAATTCTAAAGGGTTCTAATGGGTAATTCTAAAGGTTAATTATAAAGGGTTCTAAAGGGTAATTCTAAAGGGTTCTAATGGGTAATTATAAAGGGTTCTAAAGGGTAATTCTAAAGGGTTCTAATGGGTAATTATAAAGGGTTCTAATGGGTAATTATAAAGGGTAATTATAAGGAGTTCTAAATGGCAATTCTAAAGGGTTCTCATTGGTAATTCTAAAGGGTAATTCTAATGGGTTCTAAAGGGTAATTTTTAAGGGTTCTCATGTGTAATTATAGAGTTCTAAAGCGTAATTCTAATGGATTCTAAAAGGTAATTTTAAAGGGTTCTAAAGTGGAATTCTAAAGGGTTCTAAAGGATAATTTTAGTGGGTTCTAAAGGGTAATTCCTATAGGTTCTAAAGGGTAATTTTAAAGGGTTCTAAAGTGTAATTCCGATGCGTTCGAAAGGGTAATTCTAGTGGGTTCTAAAGGGAAATTCCTAGAGGTTCTAAAGGGTAATTTTAAAGGGTTCTAAATTGTAATTCCAATGGGTTTGAAAGGGTAATTTTAAAGGGTTATAAAGTGTAATTCCAAGGGGTGTTCTAAAAGGTAATTTTAAAGGGTTCTAAAAGGTAATTATAATGGGTTCTAAAGGATAATTCTAAAGAGTTCTAATGTGTAATTATAAAGAGTTCTAATGGGTTCTAAAGGGTATTTTTTATAGGGCTCTACAGTGAAATTCGGAAGGGTTCTAAAGGGTAATTCTAGTGGGTTCTAAAGGGTAATTTAAAGGGTTCTAAAGTGTCATTTTAAAGGGTAATTCTGAAGTGTAATTTTAAAGGGTTATAAAGTGTAATTCCAATGGGTTCTAAAGTGTCTTTTTAAAGGGTAATTCTGAAGTGTAATTTTAAAGGGTTCGAAAGGGTAATTTTAAGGGGTTCTAAAGGGTAATTATAAAGGGTTCTAAAGGGTAATTCCAATGGGTTCTAATAGGTAATTATAAAGGGTTCTAAAGGGTAATTCCAATGGGTTCTAATGGGTAATTCTAAAAGGTTCTAAAGTGTAATTCTAAAGGATTTTAATGGGTAATTTCAATGAGTTCTAAAGGGTAATTATATTGCGTTCCAATGGGTGGTTTTAAAGGGTTCTAAAGTCTAATTCTAATGGGTTCTCATGGGTTTTAAAGGGTAATTTAAGAGGGCTCTCAAGGTTAATTCTAATGGATTTCGTTCATTTTCTATGCTTTGCCTATTTCATTTTTAAAATGCTAAACTGAACCACTTCCTTCAGACATGAGTGCGATTTTTTTTTTTTACTCTGTCGTCTATCCGGTGTCAAAGAAAATTGAAAATCATTCCAAGCAGGAAACGTATTGTTTTTAGCGACGTCATAAAGGACATAAACAACAGGCACAAATAACTAATTTACCGTGCTAGACAATACTTGCAAAAGACAATACTCGGGTGGTGTAAAAGACGATGCAGCAACAACGGTAAACTTGCGATTCAATGCTCTTTTTCCTACAAGCTTTAAAACGTTTATTTTATTTCAATTAAATTATATACTTGAACACTGTAGAACACAAATAGCCTTTTTTTATACATATACAGAGTCAAGGCTCATGTTAGAGCGAAATTTGCACTTCCCCAAAAACCTCCAGTTTTGTAGTACATGGAATTTGTTTTGGCTCGACCAATCAAATTTGCTGCCCCCTCCTCGGGAAAGAGTGAGTGCGAGATTCAGACAAAATGGCAGTGCCGAGTGATGCAAGCACAGAGCTAACTTCATCCAAACCGTCTGTGTTTTATGCATCTTTTTCTCAAAGATCATTCCAAAATCGTCACTTTCTCCGAGAATAGTTGGCAGGAGGTTCAGCTGTGGGCTGTTCGTTTTGACCCATCGGCTTCCTATGGTTGCCATCACTCGTGTTTATTCCAAGTTCACGAACAACGCTAATATACATTATGCTCGGAAACGCAATGCAAGAGTTGAAAAGATCCTTACCATGTCCTTTTTCTCAAGACTGCGTGGGTAAGGTGTTCGATGAACTTTCTTATTACTTCCGCCACCAAAGGTGGACGGAGGTTATGTTTTCACCCCTGTCTGTCTGTATGTTTGTCTGTCTGTCTTTCTGTGAGCACGATATCTCAAACAGTTATCGACGGATTTGGACGACATTTGGTGGGCAGCTTGGGTTTGTGACAAGGATGAATCGATTCGATTTTGGTGAAGATCCGAATCCAGATAGCGGAATATTTTCATTTTTCAAGTGATTCTTCACCAGGGGACAAAAAGAGATGGGGACGAAAAGAGATGGGGCCAAAAAGATATGGGGCCAAAAAGATATGGGGCCAAAAAGATATGGGGCCAAAGAGATATGGGGCCAAAAAGGGATGGGGCCAAAAAGGGATGGGGCCAAAAAGAGATGTGGCCAAAAATATATGGGGTCAAAAAGAGATGTGGCCAAAAAGATATGGGGCCAAAAAGATATGGGGCCAAAAAGAGATGGGGCCAAAAATATATGGGGTCAAAAAGAGATGTGGCCAAAAAGATATGGGGCCAAAAAGATATGGGGCCAAAAATATATGGGGTCAAAAAGAGATGTGGCCAAAAAGATATGGGGCCAAAAAGATATGGGGCCAAAAAGAGATGGGGCCAAAAATATATGGGGTCAAAAAGAGATGTGGCCAAAAAGAGATGGGGCCAAAAAGAGATGGGGCCAAAAATATATGGGGTCAAAAAGAGATGTGGCCAAAAAGATATGGGGCCAAAAAGATATGGGGCCAAAAAGAGATGGGGCCAAAAAGGGATGGGGCCAAAAAGATATGGGGCCAAAAAGAGATGGGGCCAAAAAGGGATGGGGCCAAAAAGGGATGGGACCAAAAAGATATGGGACCAAAAAGTGATGGGGCCAAAAAGAGATGGGACCAAAAAGTTATAACAAAACTTGGTGGACGAGTTAGTTAGGCGACAACAACCAGCCAATCAGGTCTTGGTTCAGGTCCTGATCTGGATCCGACCTATCAGTGGATACAAAACGTAAACTATTCAGCCTGGCGGAGGTATGAGCTCCAATGAGTGCCATTCTTGTTCGATAATGAAGAATTCGAGGAAGTACCTTAATGCTCAATTCAAAAATACCTAACTGAAGCTCCAATTTGTGCAGAAATACTGAAGGCGTTTAAACCCATTTTGTTGGAGCAGCAGAATCACCTTTATAGGCCATTTTTCTCCACAGAGCAGGGGTTGGCCTTTTTTGGGCACCATGGTCCCATTTTTGAAGCAATGTTTTATGGCCGGATACACTTCCTGCCGTCAACCCTGTTGGTCGCCTCTTGCGACACACAGGGATTTACCAGTGAACTAGTACTCAATTTGCAGACCTTGGAAGGATGACAGGCTGAGTCTAACCCACCTGGCGTTAATTCAGCGATCGACCGGGATTCGAACCCAGGATCCTAGGATCCCAAGCCAGCACCCTAACCGCTAAGCCAACACCAGGCTTTCTTGGAGCAACAGCATCAACAATTATCAGTGATCATTAAATGTCTTGAAAGAGAGTTTCAAAATTTTTTATTCTCCATCTGACATCCTTTTATACAGGTAGACGCACCAGTGCGGTATCGGTGCCACCAGGACAGCGCAGATTGAAACACAAACAGCAAAACTATAAGTAATCAATAAAGCATTACGAATCATTCTGCAATGCGAACATTGTCTTGGGTCACTGGGGTTGACGGCCATTACGATCCGAGTTCAACTTATACACCTCCAAGGTGCTCTTTGAATACCCGAAAGCCTTAAATGTCTGTGATAAAAAATTTAGTGAGAGAGTATTTTCCAATATTTATTTCCTATTGACCATTTTCAATAATTCCAATAATTCCAATATCAATTCCAATAATATTTATTTCAATACTTTTTCATTTTTTCATATGATTTTCATATGATTTTCATTTCATATGATATTTCATATGATTTTTCATATTTTTTCATATTTTTTTCAATTTTTCATTTAAATTTTTCATAATAAATTTCATTTATAATAATATTTATAACAATTCCAATATCGAATATTTTCCGATATCCTCTTGGGTTTAGCCGGATATTCGGGTTCGTGAAAAAAAAAAAAAGCTCGACAATCTAGCTATTAAAGGCGAATATTTGTTGCCATAACTGTAAACACTTCACAAGCCCTGACTTGTCGACGCTTAAAGATAGGGTTATCATCACATGATGTCATGACTGTTTGCCGCTGCTGTGGTAGTAGCATAACCCTGTCACGCAAACCTCAGGCTTACAGAGCACAGGTTGAGGCCTTCCTCAGCGGGAGGCCTGTGTGTAGGCATTTTCCTCCCACTGCTCTGTCACAGAGAGACAAGGCACAGCAGGGGGCACCATTAATCACCGGGGATGGAGGAAGAAAATGGAGCAATGGCGAAGGAGGGGCTGACGCTTGTGAAGGGAAGGAGAGGAACGAGGCGTGGTCTAAAGGAATGGATGTTTTGGAGAGGAAGCGAAGGAGTCGGGATGATAATTGCCGGGTGTCGCAAGTCACTCCTCGGAACGACTCGTCCGAGACTGCTGCTCAGTCAAATTGCGTGAAGCAAATCGGCGGGGAGCCGTCCATCGAGGAAGAAGCAGAAGCGAAAAGAATGCCGAGAGGAGTAGGAAGTTTGTTTGAGGCGAAAAGAAAAATTTCACGTTTGTTTGTTTGGCGGATGTGCTCGTGCAGGGGTTGTCCGAGGAGGTCTTGCACTCAGCGTGGAATATCCGGGCCCGGTCTGGCGAGGCGGTCGGCCGGGCGGAGCGACGGCGTCGGGCAAATTGCCGGGTTGTGTGAGCAGGCAGCGCGGTGCACGGTGATTTGCACCTGACAGCCAGCGCCCAACTGCACCACTATAACTGCCACTTACAGAGCACGCGGCCGCTGACAGGAGACCGAGTCACCTTGAAAATTCCGACCTGCCTGTCGGCAACAAAAGCAAGCATAGTTCAAGATGAATCGGATCACGTGACGTTGCACTGCTGGAAGCAGGGTTGCCACCTGTTAACCTGTGGCAGTTGATTTTCAGTCCGACTCTGAGAGTGCCGAAGAGTCCGAGCCAAACGCGACCATGAACGGGGGTAACGTGAAGCTTCCAAACCAGCTCAAGGAAGTTAAGATTAAAAGGTCTTGCCAAAGAAGTAGGTATTCCATATAAATTAGAGAAAATGCTTCACCTGTAAATTCCAATGAGGCCTAAGGACTTCCAACTGACATAGTAGAAACAGAGAGACCCGGACGCACATGTAAAGCTGGTGAACAGCGGCTCAAGAGTCACTCAAAGAGTGAAAGGACAACAGAGTCTCCACTTAATTAAGCTCTTGTGATATCTTGTACGGTGTCATGTCTCTGCCCTCTACTTTGGGTGAGTGAGGGATGAGCAATTGGGGGAACAGGTGCTTCCCACTGGGCAGTGAAGAGCAGGTTCCCACACCTGACCTATCTCTTGGCCTATCAAAATACACAATGCACAAGAAGTTCACAGAGGTGAGGCTGCCAATTCACATGTGCATACAAGCGTGCCTTTGTGCCTGTTGCCTCGGCCATGCATCTCCGTGTAAGTGTGTGTACTCGCATGTATATGTCTGAATGTGTGTGCGTACATTTGTAGTGATTCCATTTGTCCAGGGCCCAGGTTTCGCTACACACGTCATGGCACTTCCCAAACTCAATCAGGACAGTGAGCCAGTTGGATTCAATGGTTTCCGTCACAACATTTAAATGTTTGTACACGTAGCGCGTAGTTTTTGTACACGTAGCGCCCAGGCGCACGTATTTTGTAACGACGGCAGAGAGTGAGGATCGTGGAAGAGCTAGAACACAGAAAGGATCATGACACGACATAACAAAAGGAACAGCAGGAGAAGGGGCAAAATAGATGGAGACAGACAAACAAGGGATGAGGGCAATGATGAGACGTAAGGGATAACGCAAGAGGTGGATATGGGTGGTGATGAGACATAGGGGTTAACGCAAGAGGTTGTTGAGGGTAGTGATGAGACAAAGGAGTTAACGCAAGGGGTGGATGAGGGTAGTGATGAGACATCGGAGTTAACGCAAGGGGTGGATGAGGGTAGTGATGAGACATAGGAGTTAACGCAAGGGGTGGATGAGGGTAGTGATGAGACATAGGGGTTAGCGCAAGGTGTGGATGAGGGTAGTGATGAGACATAGGGATCAATGCAAGAGGTGGATGAGGGTAGTGATGAGACCTCGGAGTTAACGCAAGAGGTGGATGAGGGTAGTGATGATACATAGGGATCAATGCAAGAGGTGGATGAGGGTAGTGATGCTACATAGGGATCAATGCAAGAGGTGGATGAGGGTAGTGATGAGACCTAGGAGTTAACGCAAGAGGTGGATGAGGGTAGTGATGAGACATAGGGATTAACGCAAGAGGTGGATGAGGGTAGTGATGAGACCTAGGAGTTAACGCAAGAGGTGGATGAGGGTAGTGATGAGACATAGGAGTTAACGCAAGAGGTGGATGAGGGTAGTGATGAGACCTAGGAGTTAACGCAAGAGGTGGATGAGGGTAGTGATGAGACATAGGAATTAACGCAAGAGGTGGATGAGGGTAGTGATGAGACATAGGGATTAACGCAAGAGGTGGATGAGGGTAGTGATGAGACCTAGGAGTTAACGCAAGAGGTGGATGAGGGTAGTGATGAGACCTAGGAGTTAACGCAAGAGGTGGATGAGGGTAGTGATGAGACATAGGAGTTAACGCAAGAGGTGGATGAGGGTAGTGATGAGACATAGGGATTAACGCAAGAGGTGGATGAGGGTAGTGATGAGACCTAGGAGTTAACGCAAGAGGTGGATGAGGGTAGTGATGAGACCTAGGAGTTAACGCAAGAGGTGGATGAGGGTAGTGATGAGACATAGGAGTTAACGCAAGAGGTGGATGAGGGTAGTGATGAGACATAGGGATTAACGCAAGAGGTGGATGAGGGTAGTGATGAGACCTAGGAGTTAACGCAAGAGGTGGATGAGGGTAGTGATGAGACATAGGGGTTAACGCAAGAGTTGGTCAAGATGGATGCAGAAGCAAAAATTTGGATAGGTCGTTGGTTTAACGAGTGTAGAAAAGATCATGGTTTTGAATGGGGCTTTTTTTTTTTTTTTGTATACAAGATCGAGGCTCATGTAAGAGCTAGCACATTAAACACACATGAGCACATAAAACACAAAAAACATAAACTGACACATAAAACAATAAAGGGAGCGGGAGACAAGATGGGGAGAGAGAGGGAAGTACACAAGCACAACAGTGGAGAACAGGGACATCGGGAGATCTGTTCGAAGGGTGAGGGCTTGGGGGGTGGGGGGGGGGGGGGTGAGGGGAGGGAAGGAGTACATGGTACAAAACAAATTGACACTACAAGGAATTTCAGGAATTAAGTCGGAAATTGAAAGATGTGGATTTTGGGTGTATAAACGGTGGAAGAAAAGATCAAGGTTTTGGATGGGGGAAGATAACAGATGGTGTTGAACAGTTGTTTTAAAGACCTGGAGGGAGTAGAGGGATTGAAGAGAGTGAGGGAGTTTGTTGCATATACGAGAAAAAAGAGGAATGAAAGAGTGAAGGTGAGCAGAGAGTCTTGATTTTGTCAGTTTAACCATAAGAGGGTTGCAGGCAGATCTTGTGCGACCTGCAGGAATATTGGGGGGACAGAGCCCAGAGAGAGCTGGGGGAGCAAGGCCGGAGAGGAGTCGGTCGAAGACGGAAAGACCACCAACCTGCCTGCGGTGAGTGAGTGAAAGGCCCTTGGAGATAGCTTCATCGCGGGAGATTCCAATGATTCTGAAAGCTTTGTTTTCCACAGCGTGAAGCCGAGCGAGGTGTGAGGCAGGAGCGGATGAAATGCCTTGTATGTGGTGAGGAGCTCAGGTGTGCCGAGGAAGGACTTCACACGACAGAGGATGCCCAGTCGGCGACTAGCTTTGGAGACCAGATTTGAAATGTGGTTTTCCCAGGAAAGATCATGGCAGATAGTGAGACCCGAAAGCTTGAGTGACAGAATTTCTTGGAGAGTATTGTTGAGAAAGTAGATGGGAGGGTTGTCCAGTCGGTCTTTTCGGAGAGACATAGTAAGAGTGTGAGATTTGTTAGGATTTAAAGACATGTTCCACTTGTTTGCCCAGTCTGTGATTTTGTCCAGGTTTGCAGAGAGTGAGGAGGCTGCAGACTGCCGATCTGACGGATGAGGAATGGAGCGGCGGAGAGTGGAGTCATCAGCAAAGAGATAGAGAGGATTTTCAAGAGAGACAGACAGAGAGATCATTGATGAAGACCAGAAAAAGCACAGGGCCCAGAACACTACCTTGAGGAACTCCAGCCTGAACCGGAATGGTAGATGATGATCTGAGATGGAGGTGAACAGCTGTCTTGAAGACCTGCTCTTCAGGAACATTGGCCTCTGTAAAAGAACAATGGCGATCTATATGGACCTATATAAGCCAAATCTACAGTTTGTCATCACTCTAACTACCCTAAGGTCACCCTTTTTGCTCCATTTTTGACAATGGGATTTTATTTTTAAACCTTTTACTTTGTGACCCCCAACCCACTGACCATGTTCAACCAGGCGTATATGAAACACCTGGTGGAACCATCTTGCTTGCTGCGCACCTGGACCTCGAAGGCATGACGATGGACCGAGAGATGTGGCGTATCAAGGAAAGTCTTGGACGACAGTTTTCTGAGCAAGTGTACAACGGTACGTCATTTCGGCCGATGAAAGCATGGTGCCCGAAAACCAGCAATATACTTAATATTAGTTAATATTAGTGATCTAGACTACGATCTATTAATATTAGTGATCTAGACTACGATCTATTAATATTAGTGATTTAGACTACGATCTATTAATATTGGTGATCTAGACTACGATCTATTAATATTAGTGATTTAGACTACGATCTATTAATATTAGTGATTTAGACTACGATCTATTAATATTAGTGATTTAGACTACGATCTATTAATATTAGTGGTTTAGACTACGATCTATTAATATTAGTGATTTAGACTACGATCTATTAATATTAGTGATCTAGACTACGATCTATTAATATTAGTGATTTAGACTATGATCTATTCATATTTGTGATTTAGACTACGATCTATTAATATTAGTGATTTAGACTACGATCTATTAATATTGGTGATCTAGACTACGATCTATTAATATTAGTGATTTAGACTACGATCTATTAATATTAGTGATTTAGACTACGATCTATTAATATTAGTGATTTAGACTACGATCTATTAATATTAGTGATTTAGACTACGATCTATTAATATTAGTGATTTAGACTACGATCTATTAATATTAGTGATTTAGACTACAATCTATTAATATTAGTGATTTAGACTACGATCTATTAATATTAGTGATCTAGACTACGATCTATTAATATTAGTGATTTAGACTACGATCTATTAATATTAGTGATCTAGACTACGATCTATTAATATTAGTGATTTAGACTACGATCTATTAATATTAGTGATTTAGACTACGATCTATTAATATTAGTGATTTAGACTACGATCTATTAATATTAGTGATTTAGACTACGATCTATTAATATTAGTGATTTAGACTACGATCTATTAATATTAGTGATCTAGACTACGATCTATTAATATTAGTGATTTAGACTACGATCTATTAATATTAGTGGTTTAGACTACGATCTATTAATATTAGTGATTTAGACTACGATCTATTAATATTAGTGATTTAGACTACGATCTATTAATATTAGTGATCTAGACTACGATCTATTAATATTAGTGATTTAGACTACGATCTATTAATATTAGTGATCTAGACTACGATCTATTAATATTAGTGATCTAGACTACGATCTATTAATATTAGTGATTTAGACTACGATCTATTAATATTAGTGGTTTAGACTACGATCTATTAATATTAGTGGTTTAGACTACGATCTATTAATATTAGTGATTTAGACTACGATCTATTAATATTAGTGATTTCGACTACAATCTATTAATATTAGTGATCTAGACTGCTTTATATTAGTGATCTTAATCGCCAGGGACACGACAATACTTTATATTAGTGGGGTATGCTTACACGTTGTGTAAGCAATAACAGACCGTGCTTTGTATGTACGTACAAAATAAATAGAAGCTTTATGATTATAGGCAAGCATCACCGACCTACTGATAGATATCAATTGATGTGTATTTCTTACTTGCAAAATCGAAGATTTTTCATGTACTGTATATTGGTTAGTTGAGCTTGTTATGCTGTCTGTTTGTTTGTTTTTCAATTGCCGACAGGTCACAATTTTAAACCGATCTTCACGAAACTTCACCAGATGGTAGGGTTGTTCATAAGGAACAAGCCTATTGATTTTGGAGGTCAAAGGTCATCTTGAGGTCATATTTCTAAAATCGCCATTTTTCATCCAATTGACTTGAAAATTGAACAGCATTTGCATATCGAGATCACTGAATTGGGAAAACAACTATTTTTGATGTCAAAAGGTCAAAGGTCAATTCAAGGTCAAACTTCTAAGATCAGCAATTTTCATCTGAAAAATCGTCACTTTTCATCCAATTAACTTGAGAAATTAAACATCATTTCCATCGTGCTTGAAAAATTAGACATTGAAAAAATCATCAATTTTAATCCGATTGACTCAAGCTGTGATGAAGATTTAATTTAAATTTTATTGAAATGGACAACTTTATGTATGTATCCATGGCAACTATTTTGGGAAGGGGGGAGTGTAGATGTTGCAAGTATTGTGCTCTGCATGACGTCTTCTTGTTTATTCATTTATTTTAGCGATGCGTTTACGGTTTTTAACTCAACTGGACTACCGTCCAGTTGAGTTCATCACATACTGAACCCTCCGGCGTCTGACGTCTGTCGTCGTCTGTCGTCTGTTAACTTTTCGACGTTAACACTCCAGCGTCCACAAATATCAACTGATTCTGATCAAACTTGACATGCAGCATCCTTACCCCAAGGACAAGGTTGGTATTACATTTCAGCCCGATCCGTTGAAAAATGGCGGACTTAGGCGACCATTTTGTTTTTGGTCATGAAAACGACGTTAACACTCTAGCGTCCACAAATATTAACAGATTTTGATCAAACTTAGAATGTTTAACCCTTACCAGACAAGGTAGGTTGCTATTGCATTCCAACCCGATCCGTCACAAAATGGCCGCCACAGGCCGCCATATTGTTTTCAGCTCCGAAACGACGTTAAGACTTTAACGTCCACAAATATTTATGGATTTTGATCAAACTTGGTGTGTGAGACTCCTACCACAGAAGGTAGGTTGCTATCGCATGTCAACCCGATCTGTCACAAAATGGCCGCCATACAAGGACCTTAAAATTATTACACAAGGTTGTTGGCTTTTCATTTAAGTCAAATCTAGTACAGACAACTGACCTACTTTAAAGTTGTCCAGTCAGTTCAGTTGAGTTCTGCTTCCCTGGAAGCTCTAGTTTATGTACATTTTCATTGAGATTTTTATTTCACATCTCAATAATGGCAATAAAGTCCATAAATGAAAAACATGCCTCCGGCCACCTTCGGGGGTAGGCATGAAAAGAATAAGCACCGTAAATGAATATTTATGTAAAAAAAACCCGTAGATGCGTCTGTAAAAAAACAACAACAAAAAAACCTCAATTATTAAAAAAATTTTAAAAACTCAAAAATTGTAATTTGTATAACTGTAAATTTACAGTTATACAAATAACTTGGTGTTACAAATAGGAAGTAAGGGAACAAAATGGAAAGGGTTTATTATTGCTTTGTATGCAGCCTGTGGCAGCTGGTTACCACATTGCTGGAAGCGCGGCTGGGCGCTGATGTAGTGTCCCCTGTTTCCAGTAAGTTGGTACTCATTTTGCCGAACTCAGAAGGATGACAGGCTGAGCCAATTCACCTGGTGTTAGTTGATGACACGACAGGGGCTCAATCTCAACACCTTAATATCTTAAGGCAGCCACCTTAATCATTAAGCCAACACCAGGCTTGTGGAAAGGGTGAAGCACCAACACCAGAATAGAAGTGAGAGTGAGGGTGAGAGAGTGGGAGAGAGAGAAAGGAGGAGAGGGAGAGGGAGAGAGAGAGAGAGGGAGAGAGAGACAGAGAGACGGAGAGACGGAGAGACGGAGCGACGGAGAGACGGAGAGACGGACCCATGGGGGTGAATAAGCTGCACACAAGCTGAATGAAACACAGGAAAAAGAGGAAGGGGAAACAGAGATGAAACATACAAAGAACAAACCAAATGACAGACTGACAAAAATAAAGAGGTGAGGGAGAGGGGGGAAATCACAATAACCTGGAAAAAGGAAGTGTTTGGGAATTGGGGAATTTGGGGTACAAGAGATCGCAAGTATGGATGGGCAATGACCTGAAGTAGTGATGAACAGCTGCCTTGAAAGTCTGGAGGGAAAAATGGGACTGAACAGACTGGGGAAGTTGATTCTACAGGTGAGAGAAAGGAGGAAAAAATGAGTGGCAGTGAGCAGCGACCCTGGATTTTGGGAGTTTAACAATAAGATTGTTACTGGCAGACTGTGTGCACACTGCAGAAATCTGGGAGGGCCAAAATATTGGTTGCAACATCAAAAGGAGGTGGTAGAATGCAGAGAGGCCACCAACCTGTCTGTGGTGTGAACGTAACAGTACCTTAGATGGGAGGGTTTGTTACACCGTCCTTTCAGAGAGTCAGGACGAATGTGTGGGATTTGTCAGGATTGAAAGACATATTTCAAGAGGTGGACCGGCTCCTGATTACATCAAGATCTGTAGAGATAGAAGAGGCTGCTCCCTGCCTGTCTGAAGGATGAGAGGTGATGTTGAGAAGGGTGGAATCATCAGCAAAGAGATTGGCAGGATTTTCCAGGAATCACAAAGATCATTGATGAAAATGAGGAACAACAATGGGCACAAGGCACTGTCTTGAGGCATTCCAGCCTTTTCAGGAAGAGTAGATGAGAGGATCCTCTTAAGAGCCAAGCGATGAATACGGAAGTCCAGGAAGTCAGTTATTCATGTGTGAGTTGGCCTTGGATGTGATAAGTGGAGAGTCTGGAGAGAAACGCGAGGTGCCAGACTGTATCAAATGTTCGAGATATGTCCAGAGAGACGGCCCTGATCTCATGTGGGAGATTGAGGACTTTCATCCATTGTTGGTTGAGTGGAAGCAGCTTGTCTAAGGTAGAATTACCGGGTGTGAAACCGAACTGACGACCTGAGATCAGGCCGATGGAGAAAAGCACATATTTGATGTCAACTGCAATGATAGATTCCATAACCTTGCTTCTTATTGAAAGCAAGCTCAAAGGCCTGCAGTTAAGAAGATCCATTTTTGCACCATGTCCATGTTTTTCTAATGCAGTAATGTTGGCTGACCTCCAGGAAGATGGAAACTGAGCCAGAGAGAATGATCATGATTAATATGCCAAGACAACTGACCATTTATTTATTATTTTTGCCAGGGTGCTGTCCCAAATACTGATTCCTAGAAAGAGATATCATGGATCCACCAAAATGACATAACATAGCAATTTTGACTTGTCTCGTCTGTGTTTGATTCCCAACCGAACTAAATTGTCGGGCTTATTGTGCTTCGCTGGTTGGCTGCTGCAGAAAAAGTGGAGTATCTGTGGGAGTGGATGTCTGGGGGAAAATGTGCCAACATCGATTGCGGGAAGACGTTAAATATCCCACGTTAAAAGTGTGTTTGGCAAAGTATCGGCAATTGTCATCGGCACCCTGGACAAATTCCAAATTTTTCCGCAAACTAGCTTTACCAAGTCCAGCCACCGAAATGAAGCCCTGGTACCTCGTCAGCTACAATGGACCAATGGCCAATGCAGACCCAGAAACATGGCCGGGTTAAGTAACAACAACAGATATTCCATTGGAATTGTAATGTTTGATGTCATTGATCAGCTATTAGAATCATGGAGGAAGTAAATCAGGAAGTGCTTACCCATTCAATCACCTACAGTAAGTGGTATTACAAGGCCAAATCTGAGCCTTGAAGGTGACAATGAAGCTCTGTTTCATAAATTAATGGACAGCAGGATGTACTATTTGATTTAGGTGTAGCAAATGAGCAGCACACCAGCACACCATCTTAGTTTGATCCCCAAACACATTCAAACTTGACTAACAAATGCCAGCAATGGCGGCAGTGCGTTCTATATTTTTCATGGGGGAGTTAAATCCAGCTGTCCTGTTTGTCTGTAGGAAGTGGACATTAAAGATCCCAGAGTATCTCTCAAAAATAATATTCAGTAGATTGTGTAAGTTGTTACGGATCGCGGATTAGATGTTATTTACCGAGCGGTGGTATTGTTACGGATCGCGGATTAGATGTTATTTACCGAGCGGTGGTATTGCCGCGACCTAACAATTCCCCCGATTCTTCCCCAACTCACCCGATTCCACCCGACGTTGACCAAGTCGCGCTATGCTAAATCAATGATTTGGAAAGGACACAACGACTGGGATAAATGAAACGACACAAGGGGTACAGTTCTCAAGACCTCCGGAGGAGGATATAATTGGTGGTGGAGAAAAGGGGTAGATTACAAGGTATGAGGTAAAGCACAGAAGAGATAGGCACTTAAACACAATCTTATCTATCCCAGACAGACCACAGACAAACGGAACAAGACTGACTTACACAGGGATTGATTGATTCAGTCGACATTACATCGACTTCCGTTTCCGGTCCGGTCGTGAGAGGACACTGGCGTCACTTGCTCGCCACTTCTCTGACTGGACCATTGTCCGTATCTTGCTTTCCTGGTGGTCGTGGCGGATTTATGGCCATTGAGTCTTCCTCTGCACGGTCCCGGCTCTGCTCTGCTGCTCCTGGCTTCACCTGCTCGGCTCCTTCGCTATTTCCTCGGGCTCACTCTCGTGGGTTGTGCCGCCCATTGTTTGCAGCGGCGGTGGTGGCGGTTTGCCGCCGTGATCTTGATTAGCGGCGGCGGTCGTTTGCCACTGCATTTGCCGCTTTGCCTCCTCAACCTTGGCCTCGTGCTCGTCTCTTCGCTCCTGTCTGCCCTCTGCATGGTCCCGGCTCTGCTCCTGGCTTCACCTGCTCGGCTCCTTCGCTGTTTCCTCGGGCCCACTCCCGTGGGTTGTGTCGATTGTTTCGCCTCCTCACCCATCCTGCTGGCATGGCTCTGCGGTACTCCGCCGCAAGGCTTCTCCTGCTTAAAACCCGCTCCACCCCATCATGCATCTCTGCAATCAAATCGAATGGACTCCTGCGTCGACCCAGGTACATTCACCGTGGCTCCGGTCGTAAGTTTGTTTATTTACAATCAGGTCACTCCATCCCCATCCTCTGGTCGGCTCAGCGCACTCCCACTCATCGTCCCAACACACCTGGTCACAACAACGCACAAAATCGCACCTCCTGTCTGCGAACCCTGGCCAAATCACCTGGATTCATACCCGCCGTACAAAACAACATCAAGCTCACCCTGTTCAATACCCGGTCCCTCAACAACAAATGCCTCATCCTGAACGACTACATCCTGGAAAATAAACTGGACTTTCTCTGTCTCACTGAGACCTGGCAACAACCACTGGACTACTACACGCTCAACCTCACCACACCCAATGGATATTCTTACATCAATAAACCACGCTCGGAGGGCCGAGGTGGTGGAATTGCCGTTATTCACCGACAAGACATCAAGACCAACCTCATCTCCATCTCATCTGCTCCATCATTTGAACACCTGGCTTTTAAACTCTCTGGTCACACACAGTCAGTCATGGCTGTTGTCTACCGCCCTCCCAAACCACACCCATCATTCCTGTCTGACTTCTCCTACTTTCTGACCCAGCTATGTTCCCTCTCCCCCTCAATCCTCCTCCTTGGTGATTTCAATATCCACATGGACTCCACTGACTCCACGCTAACCACTGACTTCACTGATTTACTCACCTGCTTTAACCTCACTCAACATGTCAACTTTCCTACCCATAACCGTGGTCACATTTTGGACCTTGTCTGCTCTACTGGACTAATTTTGCACCATCTCTCTGGCTCCGACCTCACTCTCTCTGACCACCTAGCCATCACTCTGACCATCAACATCCCCACCCCAGCACCAAGGCATTATCGCACTATCAACTTCCGTAAGCTAAACGCTCTTTCACCTGCCTCATTCTCATCGACCCTCTCTGAAAAAATGTCCACTTCTCCCTTCGTTGACCTCCACACCCCTTCTGACCTCACTGACTACTACAACCACACTCTCTCCTCCTGCCTTGACCAACTTGCGCCTATAAAAACCAAAACAGTTTCTTTCACCCATTCTGCTCCCTGGTTTACCCCTGAACTCCGCCTGATGAAAACTCGTGCTCGCCAACTTGAAAGACTCCGCAATAAAACAGGTCTCACAGTTCACTCCCAGGCCTACAAGGACCACATACAACACTATAAAGATGCCCTCTCCCGCGCCCGCTCCGCCTACTACTCTCAAATTATCCACTCTGGCTCCGGAAACCCAAAAGCACTCTTCTCTACAATAAACAAACTCCTCAGCCCCCTGAACACCACCACCCAGTCATTCACAATCGACAACTGCATCTCCTTCCTTTCATTCTTCCAACGCAAAATTGAAAACATCTACAACAGCTTGACCACCGCCGCACCCGCTCCCCCTCAAACCACCTGCCCCCCCTTATCCTGCCATCCCCTGTCTAAATTCTCCCCAGTCTCCCCTACTGACCTCTCTGAACTCCTCATCGGAATGAAAACTGCCACCTGCACTCTTGACCCCATCCCCTCCAGCTTTGTCAAGGCCTCCCTTCCTGCTCTCTCTCCACTTATCATTGCAACAATAAACTCCTCCCTGTCTACAGGCATCGTCCCACCATCCCTCAAAATTGCTGCTGTTACCCCCATTCTGAAAAAACCTGGACTAAACCCTGACACCCTAAATAACTTCAGACCCATCTCCAACCTACCCTTTCTGTCAAAGGTTTTGGAATGCGCTGTAGCCACTCAACTCAAACATCACCTCTCTGCCAATAACCTGTATGAAACATTCCAATCCGGATTCTGCTCCAACCACAGTACTGAAACTGCTCTCCTCAAAATCACCAACGACCTTCTCCTCTCCTCTGACGCTGGCAACCTCAACATTCTCATCCTCCTCGACCTCAGCGCCGCCTTTGACACCATCGATCACACCATCCTCCTCACCCGACTTGAAACCACCTTTAACATTACCGGCACTGCCCTCTCTTGGATTAAATCATACCTCTCTGACAGACGTCAGTTCATCTCCATCAATAACTGCAAATCCCCCACTGCTCCCCTCCCCCAAGGTGTCCCCCAAGGTTCAGTTCTTGGCCCCCTCCTCTTCATCCTTTACCTGTCCCCCCTCGGTCACTTAATCCGCCGTCATGGTCTCCAATTCCACTGCTTCGCCGATGACATCCAGCTTTTCATCTCCACCAAGTCCATCTCCACCGCCACCCACTCTATCCTGACAAACTGCATCACTGAAATAAAATCCTGGTTTCAAATCAACTTCCTCAAACTTAACTGTGATAAATCTGAAATAATCATCATTGGCCCAAAAACGCTCACCAAGTCCACCCATAACTTTGCCCTCAACATCGACGGTTTCCCAGTATCCACCTCCCCTCACATCCGGAATCTTGGCATCATCTTTGACCAAACCCTCTCCTTCGACAAATACACTAAACAGATCACAAAGACAGCCTTCTTTCACCTGAAAAACATCGCCCGTCTCCGTCCATCCCTCTCCTCCGTGGCTGCAGAAACCCTCATCCACGCCTTCATCACTTCCCGTCTGTACTACTGCAATAGCCTCCTTTATGGTTCACCCTCAACAATCACCAATAAACTCCAATACATTCAGAACTCCGCTGCCCGTCTACTCACCCATTCCCGGACCCGTGACCACATCACCCCCGTCCTTTACAAGCTTCACTGGCTCCCCATCTCCCAGAGAATCCAGTACAAAATCCTCCTCTTGACCTACAAAGCCCTCCATAACCTGGCCCCATCCTACCTGGCTGACCTCCTCTCCAGACACACTCCCACCCACAACCTCCGCTCTGCTGGTACCAACCTCCTGACCTCCCCCCCCCCCCATCCGGACCAAATTTAGATCCTGGGGGGACAGGGCCTTCTCCATCGCTGCTCCCACCCTCTGGAACTCGCTACCTCACACCATCAGAGACTCCTCCTCACTCACCACATTCAAAACATCACTCAAGACCCACCTGTTCAACACTGCATTCAACATTTAACCCACAGCATCTAACCCCTGACTATCTCCTCTCCTTCTCCCTCCTTTGTGCTTTGAATATTTCCCTATTGATTCTTCTTTTTTTTTGCAATTGTCTTTATGTTTTGCTATGCATTATGTTTTGCACTCTGTCAAAGCGTCTTTGGGCTTCCTGAAAAGCGCTATATAAAATAAATGCATTATTATTATTATTATTGTAGCGACCCATGGGTCCCCCAAGCAAGACCGGCATCAGAATCTCCTTGCTCCAGCCGGTGACGTCACCGGCGGGGATCTCCGGCGCCAGAGTGGCTGGTCACGTGACCGCCAAAGCGTGCCGCACGTGCGGGTATAATGAGCTACACCTGTGGATCACGTGACCACCGAAGCACGCCTCGCTTGAGAGGCGTGGCTTTCGGTTTCGGTTTCGGTTTTTCTTTATAAGGCAGCCCGATAAACGGGCTTTTGAGTGTGACAGTGTTCCCGAGTTGGTTTTACGAATAAATATCTTCTCGGACGAGTTTGTGCCTTGCCATCCTTTTGTCCGTATCATGCTGGAGCCCGGACTCCTTCACTGGTGACCCCGAATTTGAACACGCAACCCCGACTGCCCCCGCACGGATGCGGGGGCTGCGAACGGACATGGCGAGCACGCCCTAGCCAGGGAAGCCACCTCGGCTGGTGACGCCGGCTTCTCCCGCACGGCTTCGGGCGCAGTTTCGAACGCGGTTTCGAAATGCCGGAGTTTCGGAAACGATGACGGCCATGACTATGAGGTTCGCGCACTGCGCTCGGCTCCTCCTCTACGACCGGAGGGGCGAAGCTATTCCAAGACCCTCCGAAGGCACGACTGCTTCGTCACCTTCGCACGCACTGACGTTGGCAGAACGGCTGCTTCGTCACCTTCGCGCGCACTGACGTTCGCGGCATGGCCGCTTCGTCACCCTCGCGCACCTACAACGACAGCCGCAACTACTTCTCCGACCCTGCAACCTCGGGAGTCCCGCAAGGAACCTCGGCAGCCTCCCCCGAGGCCTGGACCAGCCCCTCGGTTGGCTCACCCGCTTTTCCCGTGCACCGCTCGAGCCTTCTAGGCACTGCTCCCGCGCACTGCAACCTCGGGAGGCCCGCGAGGAACCTCGGCAGCCTCCCCCGAGGACTTGCCCGGCCCCTCGGCCGCCCCCCGTCCACTGCATCCCCCGAGGCCTTGACCAGCCCCGCATCCTCGGGAGGCCCGTGAGGAACCTCGGCAGCCTCCCCCGAGGCCTGGACCAGCCCCTCGGTTGGCTCACCCGCTTTTTGTGTGCACCGCTCGAGCCTTCTCGGCACTGCACCCGCGAACTGCAACCTCGGGAGGCCCGCGAGGAACCTCGGCAGCCTCCCCCGAGGACTTGCCCTGCCCCTCG
This sequence comes from Myxine glutinosa, assembly GCF_964187855.1. Classification (NCBI taxonomy): domain Eukaryota; kingdom Metazoa; phylum Chordata; class Myxini; order Myxiniformes; family Myxinidae; genus Myxine; species Myxine glutinosa. The sequence goes on from NC_136273.1 coordinate 12,274,997, forward strand.
GGACCCCCCCTGCCTGCACCCCCCGTCCGACCACCCACCACCACACCGGACCCCCCCGCGACTGGCCAGGGGTCGTTTCGGTTGGGTCATCCGGACCCCCCTCAGGTTGATCTCCCTGGACCAAGTCCATTCTGGGGGAGCGTGTGTAGCGACCCATGGGTCCCCCAAGCAAGACCGGCATCAGAATCTCCTTGCTCCAGCCGGTGACGTCACCGGCGGGGATCCCCGGCGCCAGAGTGCCTGGTCACGTGACCGCCAAAGCGTGCCGCGCGTGCGGGTATAATGAGCTACACCTGTGGATCACGTGACCACCGAAGCACGCCTCGCTTGAGAGGCGTGGCTTTCGGTTTCGGTTTCGGTTTTTCTTTATAAGGCAGCCCGATAAACGGACTTTAGAGTGTGACAGTGTTCCCGAGTTGGTTTTACGAATAAATATCTTCTCGGACGAGTTTGTGCCTTGCCATCCTTTTGTCCGTATCATGCTGGAGCCCGGACTCCTTCAAGATCCTCTTTTACCCCGAATGGTTGGGATCAAGGGTGTTCTGTATAAACAAAACGCTCATGATAACATTTTAAACATTATTATTTTCCCGGGTGCCGCACAAACGGCTGCACCGATTGCTACACAGCTGCACCGATTGCTACACAGCTGCACCGATTGCTACACGGCTGCACCGATTGCTACATGGCTGCACCGATTGCTACATGGCTGCACCGATTGCTGCACGGCTGCACCGATCGCTGCACAGCTGCACCGATCGGCTGCACCGATCGGACTCGGTGACCTCAGACAAAGACCTTTTATAAGGACATGGGTTGAATCCCTGCGTGGTCCCTTTTATAATCCCTGCGTGAGAATCCCTGCGAATCCCTTACAATGAAGGAAACATTAACAATGTTGTTAAAAGTTTATTTTGTGATTAATTTTTCATTGGAGTTATGTTGTTTGGAATGAAAAAAGAGATATCGAGTTCAAGTAAATGACGACATGCCGTGATGGTTTCTACTTTCTAAACGTGAACTTCACGGATCGCCATATGCAGATTCACCACGGACCCACGATCGATGTTTCTATACGTGAACGTACCCGTTTGTTTGCGAACGGGTACGTTTTTCATGGAAGTCCTTCACGAACTTGCTGTCCATGTCTGACGTGCGACTGAAGGTGCTGCAGGAAGGTGGAATTTATTGGTTTCATGCTTTAGCATTCGCCGTATCTGCATTGCCTGTTTGCTTCTGGCCTCCCACCCGTGTGTGGCACGGGTATCTCACTAGTTCCAATAATAAGTAATTAATGGACATAATGACATTTAATTCGTATGTAATTAATAGGCATATTGCATTAGTACACAATTAATGGACATACGTTTCAATAGTACGCAATTAATAGATGTACTCATGTTCCAATAGTACGTAATTAATAGACATACTCACATTTAATTATTACGTAATTAATAGACATAGACATATTGCATTTGTACACAATTAATGGACATACTCATGTTTCAAGAGCACATAATTAATATACGTACTCACATTCCAATATTACGTAATTAATAGATGTACTCACATTCCAACAGTATATAATTAAGAGACATATTTACATTCCAATAGTACATAATTAATAGATGTACTCACATTCCAATAGTATCTAATTAATAGACATATTCACATTCTAATAGTACGTAATTAATAGATGTACTCACATTCCAATAGTATGTAATTAAGACATATTCACATTCCAATAGTACGTAATTAATAGATGTACTCACATTCCAATAGTATGTAATTAATGGACATATTCACATTCCAATATTACGTAATTAATAGATGTACTCACATTCCAATCGTATGTAATTAAAAGACATATTCACATTCCAATGGTATGTAATTAATGGATGAACTCACATTCCAATAGCATGTAATTAGTATATGTACTTACATTCAAATAGCATGTAATGAATAGATGTACTCACATTCCAATAGTATGTAATTAATAGACATTCACATTCCAAATAGTACGCAATTAATAGATGTACTCACGTTCCAATAGTACGTAATTACTAGACGTACTCACATTCCAATAGCATGTAATTAATAGACATATTGCATTTGTTCCACAATTAATGGACATACTCATGTTTCAATAGTACATAATTAATATACGTACTCACATTCCAATATTACCTAATTGATAGATGTACTCACATTCCAACAGTATGTAATTAATAGACATATTCACATTCCAATAGTACGTAATTAATAGATGTACTCACATTCCAATAGTATGTAATTAATAGACATATTCACATTCCAATCGTACGTAATTAATAGATGTACTCACATTCCAATAGTATGTAATTAATATATATATTCACATTCCAATAGTACGTAATTAATAGATGTACTCACAGTCCATTAGTATGTAATTAATAGACATATTCACATTCAAATAGTACGTAATTAATAGATGTACTCACATTCCAATAGTATGTAATTAATAGACATATTCACATTCCAATGGTACGTAATTAATAGATGTACTTACATTCCAATAGCATGTAATGAATAGATGTACTCACTTTCCAATAGTATATAATTAATAGACATATTCACATTCCAAATAGTACGCAATTAATAGATGTACTCACGTTCCAATAGTACATAATTACTAGACGTACTCACATTCCAATAGCATGTAATTAATAGACATATTGCATTTGTTCCACAATTAATGGACATACTCATGTTTCAATAGTACATAATTAATATACGTACTCACATTCCAATAGTACGTAATTAATAGATGTACTCACATTCCAATAGTATGTAAGTAATAGACATTCACATTCCAATAGTACGTAATTAATAGATGTACTCACATTCCAATAGTATGTAATTAATAGACATATTCACATTCCAATGGTACGTAATTAATAGATGTACTCACATTCCAATAGTATAATTAATAGACATATTCACATTCCAATGGTACGTAATTAATAGATGAACTCACATTCCAATAGCACGGAATTAATCGATGTACTTACATTCCAATACCGACTTGAGTTGTTAGGGTTAGGTTGTCAGACCCTAACACAGAACGACTGGAAAACCCTCCCATCTGCTTTCTCAACAATCCTCTCCAAGAAGTTCTGTCGCTCAAGGTGCCTTCACATACACGGATTATTCTTACGAGTCCTTACGGATCGCCAACTCGTAGTCAATCGCAAGCATCCGTAAATAACGGAAGATGATTTTTGACATGTCAAAAGTTGTTGCGAGTTGTGACGAGTTATCTACGGATACCAGCGAGTTATTTATGGATGCTTGCGATTGACTACGAGTTGGCGATCCGTAAGGACTCGTAAGAATAATCCGTGTATGTGAAGGTTGCATCAAGCTTTTGGGTCTCACTATCTGCCATGATCTTTCTTGGGAAAACCACATTTCCAAGATGGCCTCCAAAGCCAGTCGCCGACTGGGCGTCCTCCGTCGTGCGAAGTCCTTCCTTGGCACACCTGAACTCCTCACCACATACAAGGCTTTCATCCGCAGCTCAATGGAATACTGTTCCCCCCTCTGGGCCGGTGCTCCTGCATCACACCTAGCTCGTCTTCACGCTGTTAAAGCCAAAGCTTTCAGAATCATTGGAATCTCCTGCGATGAAGCTAACTCCGAGGGCCTTTCACTCACTCACCGCAGGCAGGTTGGTGGTCTTTCTGTCTTCTAACACCTCCTCTCCGGCCTTGCTCCCCCAGCTCTCTCTGTGCTCTGTCCCCCAAATATTCCTACAGGTCGCACAAGATCTGCCACAACCCTCTTATGGTTAAACTGCCAAAATCTCGGCTCTCTGCTCACCTTCACTCTTTCATTCCCCTTTTCTCCCACCTCTGGAACAAACTCCCCCACTCCCTTCAATCCCACTCCTCCCTCCAGGTCTTTAAAACAGCTGTTCACCACCATCTTATCTTCCCCCATCCAAAACCTTGATCTTTTCTACCCCCGCTAATTCACCCCAGATACACTTTTTTGAAATTCCAACTTCTTTCCTGGAAGTCCTTGCGGTGTCCATATGTTTTATACCTCTCCCACCTCCCCCCAAGCCCTCTCCCTCCCACAGTTCTCTCGATGTCCCTGCTCTCAAATGTTGTGTTTGCGTCCTTCCCCCTCTCTCCCCTTCTTGTCTACTGCTCCCCTTATTTTGTGTTTGATGTGTCGGTTTGACTTTTTGTGAGATTAATGTTAGCTCTTTCACGAGCCTCGATCTTGTATACAAAAAAAATAAAAATAAAAATAGTATTTAATTAATAGACATAATCACATTCCAATAGTAAGTAATTAATAGATGTACTCACATTCCAATAGTACGTAATTAATAGATGTACTCACATTCCAATAGTATGTAATTAATAGATGTACTCACATTCCAATAGTATGTAATTAATAGATGTACTCACATTCCAATAGTACGTAATTAGTAGATGTACTCACATTCCAATAGTATGTAATTAATAGATGTACTCACATTCCAATAGTATGTAACTAATAGATGTACTCACATTTCAATAGTACGTAATTTATAGAAGTACTCACATTCCAATAGTACGTAATTAATAGATGTATTCACATTCCAATTGTACGTAATTAATAGATGTACTTACATTTCAATAGCACGTAATTAATAGATGTACTCCCATTCTGTGCAGAAAAACAGACAAGCAAACAGACCCAATTTCAATGCCATCGCATCTGGTGAGGGTAACAAGCTAACAAATGGAAAAAGGTTACAAAAACTAGGAGCCAAGCTGAGGAAGTGGTGGCCCATACTCTTGGCAGAGCATCTGGGTGCTCAGAATAAGTCATGAACATTTCATGGCTAAGAGCTAATCCTGGGCAGATTGTCATTCTTTCACAGGGTGCAGAAATTTTCACAGATACGGCCCATGGGTATCGAACCCACACAAGCAAGGGCAATGTGATGAGGCTTTATGATAATATGATTTAAGTAAATTTGGATGGATTAACTATGATGTGGAAGTACGACTCAGATGAGAGAAACCTCACAGATGCTGGAGTTAAACCAGATCCAGTGTTTTCTTGACCCACACGGATATCGTCACACAAATTAGGCTATTGGGCAAAAAGCGACCGCAGACATCTGATAGGGCATTACAGAGCACTAAGTCGAGACTCATACGCTAACCCCTTACTTTGCCTTCGCTTCTCATCGACTGACCCTTTCACCCTTCCCTCACCACTGTTGCCCTCTGGTAACGCTGCTAACCAGTTTTGCACCACGCTTGATGTCACCTTGCATTTTTACCTTCCACCAAAAGCATCGAGCCATATCCGAGATCACTCAGAAAAACTCGTCACAAATCCCTCCGCACACGCAACTTGCCATAAAACGAAAACCTTCTGTGACCCAGTTGGATCTATTTAACGAAGACCCGAAATTAGGAGGAGCATCCATCAATACTAAACAACCCAGGAGTCAAGTCAAAATCAGGCCTCAATTTGATAGACTGTAAACAAACAAATATTTCAAGGAGTTAAGTGATGAAGTGCGGTTCCAAGCTCTACAACAGCAACGATTTCCGATGCCCTCTGTGGGTTGCCTGTTTTGTCTGGGGCATTCACTTCTGAGCACTTAGTTCAATGATGTTGGGATCCCAGGTTGAAATCTCCTCTACCTTATTGATAGGTCTATTGTCCACTAATGGCCTCTTAATTCACTTGCGTCAAAGTACACTGGTGTCTCTGAAGGCTCTTGTCCAGCATGTAATCATCTGTACAAACTCCTCCACCAGCTTTACAATACTATAGGAAGAGTAGAGGGGGAGTTAATGAAAAACAATTAAAATAGGTCTTCACTTCCTTCTTCACTCTCACAGTTGTATGTATCAGCATTGCCGACGCGCACGCATTGAATACTTGTGGGTCAATACAGAAAACCAATCAGCACCTCGCACCAGGCATGACAGAAGGAAAACCGAGATCCGGAACACGATAGGTCCACTGGAGGCTGAGCCTCGGGCTTAGCTCAAGACCCAAGAGAACGGAGAAGGGACCTGAAATCGGCAAGACCCATGGGATGGACAAACACCCAGCCACCTGTCCAGCCACAAGCCCTTCTTTGCTCTGCCACATAATCCTCGCGGCTCACCCTGACCTCGTGGCCTGTCCCTCGAAACCCAATCTCTCACTCAGGACGCCCGACCTCGAGCCTCTGCGGATCGCTGGCTATGGTGGCCACACAGGCGCTGGGCATCCTTACCTCTTGTATGCACCCAGCGCACCACTAACCAAGCTCTCATCCTTGAATTAGCTTTTTTCCCCTCCACATTCAACCTGATGAATGGCATTTAAGAAGATAGATGAACGATTAATCTATAGTACGACTGCAGATGCAAAAGTGCATCAATAACCATCCTGTTACCATGATCAACCTCAAATGCCTTTATGTAGCCTTACTCTTTGAGAAGTTACTCTTTTTGAAGTTACTCTTTGATAAGTTAATCTTTGAGAAGTTACTCTTTCAAAAGTTACTCTTTGAGAAGTTACTCTTTCAGGAGTTACTCTTTGAGAAGTTAGTCTTTGAGAAGTTACTCTTTGAGAAGATACTCTTTGAGAAGTTACTCTTTGAGAAGTTACTCTTTTAGAAGTCACTCTTTCAGAAGTTACTCTGAGAGTTACTCTTTGCGAGGCTACTCTTTGAGAAGTTACTCTTTGTGAGGCTACTCTTTGAGAAGTTACTCTTTGAGAAGTTAATCTTTTCGAAGTTACTCTTTCATAAGTTACTCTGAGAAGATACTCACAGAAGTTACTCTTTCAGAAGTTACTCTTTTAGAAGTTACTCTTTGTGAGGCTACTCTTTTAGAAGTTACTCTTTGCGAGGCTACTCTTTGAGAAGTTACTCTTTGCGAGGCTACTCTTTGAGACGTTACTCTTTGAGAAGTTACTCTTTTCGAAGTTACTCTTTCATAAGTTACTCTGAGAAGATACTCACAGAAGTTACTCTTTCAGAAGTTACTCTTTTAGAAGTTACTCTTTGTGAGGCTACTCTTTTAGAAGTTACTCTTTGCGAGGCTACTCTTTGAGAAGTTACTCTTTGCGAGGCTACTCTTTGAGAAGTTACTCTTTGAGAAGTTACTCTTTTCGAAGTTACTCTTTCATAAGTTACTCTGAGAAGTTACTCTCAGAAGTTACTCTTTTAGAAGTTACTCTTTTAGAAGTTACTCTTTCATAAGTTACTCTGAGAAGTTACTCTTTCAGAAGTTACTCTTTCAGAAGTTACTCTTTCAGAAGTTACTCTTTCAGAGGTTACTCTTTTAGAAATTACTCTTTCAGAAGTTAATCTTTCAGAAGATGGTGATTTATTCCTTTTAATAGTGGCCGTGGATATCCTTACTTGATGTTAGGGGTTCAGGTGAGACCGCCGGGTAAATCCGTTGCTGGTTATTAGTCCCCTCCCGGTGTACACCAGAGGGGAATATAGGTTTGCACGCCGCTCCTCCGTCCGTCAGTCCGTCAGTCCGTCAGTCCGTCAGTCTGTCAGTCTGTCAGTCCGTCATGCAAAGAACAGTTTTTCCGGACTTTTTTTTTCTAAACGCTTAATGCTAATGATCTCAAACTTGGTACTTGTGTGGCCTCTCCCCTCTGGGGTGGTGCTCCTGCCTCACACCTAGCTCGTTTTCACGCTGTTGAAACCAAAGCGTTCAGAATCATTGGAATCTCCGGCGATGAAGCTAACTCCAAGGGCCTTTCACTCACTCACCGCAGGCAGGTTGGTGGTCTTTCCGTCTTCTACCGACTCCTCTCTGGCCTTGCCCCCCCCCCCCCCCAGCTCTCTCTGGGCTCTGTCCCCCAAATATTCCTACAGGTCGCACAAGATCTGCCTGCAACCCTCTTATGGTTAAACTGCCAAAATCAAGACTCTCTGCTCACCTTCACTCCTTCCTTCCTCTTTTCTCCCGCCTCTGGAACAAACTCCCTCACTCTCTTCAATCCCACTCCACCCTCCAGGTCTTTAAAACAGCTGTTCACCAACATCTCTCATCTTCCCCCATCCAAAACCTTGATCTTTTCTAACCCCGCTAATTTCACCCCAAATCCACTTTTTTGAAATACCAACTTCTGTCCTGGAAGTCCTTGGTGTCCTTGTGTTTTATGCTTCTCCCCCCCCCCCCCCTTCCCACACCTCCTCCCCCCAAGCCCTCTCCCTCCCACACATCTCCCTGCTCTCAAATGTTATGTTTGTGTGCTTCCCCTTCGCTCCCCATCTTGTCTCCCGCTCCCTCTTTTTATATATTTTGTTTGTCTGGTTGATTTGTTTGTGAAATAAATGTTAGCTCTTTCACGAGCCTCGATTCAGTATTAAAAAAAAAGAAAAAAAAAAGGTTTCCTTATGATAAGTTACAGATCAAGTTCGAACTTCACGACGTTTCGATCATTTTTGACAAAGTTATGGCACTTTGAACGTTGATAATTCGGATGCTCCTTAACTCAGTGCCATTTTAAGTTTGAATTTCCTTTAAAAACCAATTTCTCTGCAATAATAGGACCGATTGAGATAAAATTTTCACCGTAGGGGGGACTCGGCCTGTAGAATATTTTATTGGTAATTATGACGTCACAGGTCACGTGGTTCGACCGCCATATTGTTTTTCGTGAAAACACGAAAACCCCTTTTTCTCTGCAACGGCTGAACAGATCGAGGCCAAACTTTGCAGGCAGAATCGCATACCCATGACGAACAAAAAGTCAGCGAGCATGACGTCATGCATCACATGGTTTCAGAGTTATGACGTTTTTAAGCATGAACCTTTAAAACCGAGCTCCTCCCTCATTTTTGATCCAATCGAGGGGAAACTTCACAGATCTGTTCAGCATGTCAGTCTACTAAAATGTCCTTTTGGAATTTGCGATATGGCACGTGGTTTGGCAGATATCGTTAATTAAACGAAAATATTTTTTAAAAATGGGTATCTCTTGAACCGCAAGTACCTCAGACCGTGAGTTGGTAATTATATAATTCACACAGTGCAATAGGTGCAGGCTGCTCCACGGAGCGACCTTGCGGGCTTATCAACGAGGCGAGGCGTGACACACGTGTCTCAGCATACCTCAGAATAAGTTTGAAAACCAGCATCAACCGTGCATAAATTTGCATATTCGATCATTTTTGACAAAGTTATGGCACTTTGAACTTTGGTGGGGGACACGTATTGCAGCGCAATACTCAGAATGCTTGTTCAAACAGGCTTCTTTTATCTGGTCACTGAATACGTGAGAAATATTGAAAATCCTGAAGATAAATATGTTCCTTGTGTGTGTTTGTCCATTACTCTACTGCACAAGCAGACATGTTTTCATTTTTTTATGAGATCATTGAGTGGCTCGACAAGGCGTTAAATGGCAGACAGTGAGCGCATTAAAAGGTTAACCATGACGGTATTGAACTGGAAGCGACATATTAAAAAAGGGTCTTTTGGGCCACAATGAAACGAACTACTATTGCAGTGGGTTAAAATGTTTTCCAAATCGTTAAGGTCAAGGCAGCAAACCGACCCCACTGAATAGTCTCTAAATGGACTGCCAGCCTGTTATAAAACCTTCATTTTGCACCAAGGAAAAACGTCAATTGACAACACTATTTTACATAATTATCCTTAAGAAATCATTACTTATTGATTAGATCATATCTTTTCCTTTCCCTTCTGTCTGTGTCTGTTGTTTTCACCGCTTGATTCGGCTGTTAGGATATCTCAGAGGTACAGTGACGTACTCAGTTTTGAGCAGCATTGTCTGGGGATTCAAATTTTGGGCCTGATTATAAACTGGGAAGCTACCCAAGAGACTTCATGAATTTGGCAGCAAACACATGGAGCTCGTGGGCAGAAACATGAAAAGGTGATACGATGCCGGGGCACAATTACTTGGTTTTATTCTCGAGGAGAATAAAGGGGGTTAGCCCCATGTTAACTCCGGCCTGGCAGGACCTGGTGTCATGCTGCAGAGGACCACTTGTGTGGTCTAAAAATCTGAAATGAGCCGGTGTGTCTTTCCACGGATTGTCCATGCGGACAGACCGAGTCCCTAGAAATTTAGGGAGATGCCCCCATGAATTGAAAGGATAATCCAGAGGTCGCACACAACAGCAGCTGGTAATGGTGAGGTATATTTCATTTATATATTTCATTTATTTTTGCAGTGACCTACTGCTCATGGAGGAGCTTTCATGTAAATCACATGCAGGCCGTAGACATTAAATAGGCATCACTACACTTTTGTATGAATTACAAGGACGTTAGTAAACAATGGACAAATATTGATGTTGTTGGATGGGACTTGAGCCAGGATTCCGAATGGAACAATGACAGGCCAACACTGGTCATCCAACCTGGGATCAGCCAGTCCAAAGGCTGATATGCAGGGCCTTCAGAAAGTATTCACACCCCTTGACTTTTTCAAATTATGTTATGTTACAGGCTGAATTTAAAATGGATTAAATTTAAAATTATTGTCATCCAGCTACACATAATACCCCATAATGACAAAGTGAAAACATGTTTTCAGATTTTTAAAACCAAATAACTAAAAATGAAATACAGAAATATCTAATTTACATAAGTATTCAACCCCCTGTGTCACTACTTCGTAGAAGTGCCTTTGGCTTCGAGTCTTCTTTGTTGTGTCTGTATCAGATTTTCACATCTGGATTTGGGGAGTTTCTCCCATGCTTTCTTGCAGATTAGCTCAAGCTTTGTCAAGTTGGATGGGGAGCGTCGGTGAACAGCAATCTTCATGTCTTTCTGCAGATTCTCAATGGAAGTCTGGGCTTTGGCTGAACCACTTAAGGACTTTGACATTCTTGTTTTGAAGCCATTCCAGTGTTGCTTTCGCTGTATGATTGGGGTCATTGTTCTGTTGAAACATAAATCTTCACCACAGTCTGAGGTCTTTTGCACTCTGAAGCAGTTTCTCCTCAATAATTTGTCTGTATTTGGCTCCATTCATTGTTGTCCCCCCTCGCACCGCGGAGCGAAAGGGGGACTATGGTTTGTCCGTCCATGCGTGCGTGCGTACGTGCATGCATGCGTAAGCGAAGGACGGCATTCGAATTTGGTGTGTGGGTGCAACCCACGTCAAAATCCAAGATGGCCGCCGCCATGTATGTCTGACTCCATGTATGTCTGAAACTTGTGAGAGGAATATCTTGAAAAATAAGCGAAGTACAAACTTCTAATCTGGTGTGTGGGTGTATCTAGGCATAAGGAAGAACGCTATTGAAAATTGGGTCACCACGTCAAAATCCAAGATGGCCGCCTTGCGTCTTCCACTTTGTCAACTCGCATCACTTCACCGACGGGCGACCTAGGCGTAACGCTTGTTCCCTCAATCCTTGCAAGTCCCCCAGTCCCTGTTGCTGAAAAGCATCCCCATAACATGATGCTTCCACCAACATGCTTCATGGTAGGGATGGTGTTAGATGGGTGATGAACTGTGCTCGGTTTCCGCCAGACTTAGCGAGCGCTTTGCATTCAGGCCAAAGATTTAAATTTTCATCTCATCAGACCACAGAATATTTTTGCCCCTGCTCTCAGAATCTTTCACCTGCCTTTTTGCAAACTCCAGGTGTGCTGTCATGTGCCTTTTTCTCAGCAGTGGCTTCCATTTGAATACTCTCACATAAAGCCTAGATTTGTGAAGTGCTGCAGAGACCGTTGTCCTTCCAGCATGTTCTCCCATCTCAGCCAAGGAACTCTGTAGTTCTGTCAGAGTGGTTATTGGGTTCTTGGTCACCTCCCTGACGGAGGTCCTTCTTGCGCAGTTGCTCAGTTTGATCGGACGGCCAGCTCTAGGAAGAAGAGTCTGGGTAGTTCCATATATCTTTCCATTTCCTAATGATGTAGCTCACTGTGCTCTCAGGAATTTCCAACACTTGAGAAATTATTTTATACCCGTCCCCAGATCTATGCCTCCTCACAATTATTATATCTTGTCAATTCTATGCACGGTTACTTTGACTACATGGTAGAATTTATGCTGACATGCGCTGTCACCTGTGGGACCATATATAGAAAGGTGTGTTTCTTTCTAAATAATGTCCAATCAATTTAATTGGCCACAGGTGGACTCCAATCAAGTTGTAGAGACTTCGCAGGATGATCAAATGAAATTGGATACACCTGAGCTCAATTTGGAATGTCATAGCAAAGGGGTTGAATACTTATTGACTCAAGACATATCAGATTCCCATTTGTAGTTCATTTGTCAAAATTTCAAAAATAGTAATTCCACTTTGACATTATGTGGTATTATGTTGAGATCAGTGTCAAAACAAATCTCAATTGAATCCATTTTATATTCAGGCTGGAACACAACAAAATGTGAACAAGAAGAATAAGACATAAAATGTCATATCCCCATTGGTTTTAGTAATATTTTTGTACAGAGTTAAAGTTAAAGGCCGCCAGTCAGCCGCTTTTGCTCGGATTACAAAACAAAATATTTTGCATATGTGTCCTCGTGTATTTATTGTCTTTGTACCAAGTATGAACAAAATCGGTCCATACATCTCAGAGTTATGGTTGCGGACGCATGCATGCACGCACCGATAGACGAGACTTAATTCATAAGCCCACGTTTCAGACTAAGTTCAACGGGGGCTGGCTGATAAGTCAAGGGGTGTGAATACTTTCTGAAGGCACGGTAGGTAAAGCGAATTTTGGTCAGTGCCATCTGACCGTTTTGTGAAGGAAAAGGCAAATGACCAAAGGAAAGGGAATCCTCCTTAGCCGTTGCCATGGCCACTAGTGGAAGATGCTAATGCTAATTGGTGACCATAATGTCAGAAATGACAATAGCATGAAGGTGAAATGTCCAAATGATAATGAATATTTGCATATCAACATTTTGCCTTTCATGGAATGTCATGATGAGTGATGAAGAAGCATGAATGATGAGTCAGCGTAGAGACATCTAAGTACCCTTTGCCGTTGACAACACCCTTGAGGAAGATCATTTCTGAGAGTTCTGTGTGCATTTGTTTAAATTATGATTCGAAAACAATGTTGCATTATCAGTATAATTCATGATTGTTGTAAAATTTATTTGCTTGTTTTCTTAAGCTCAGCTGACCCTGGTTAGGATGCCAAATGTCCGGGGAGGGACAAGTGTAAAGATATAGAAATGTGCGGATGTAATATGTAGAGTAGTAGATTATATGTGTAATATCTCTGTCTAGACAAGCTTTGATTTGCTGCCCAACTATAAACTGTTTGCATGGGTGCTTCACAGTAGGGCATTGCATCACAAATTTCACCATCTCTGGTTGGATGTTAAACTGAGGATGCACATACTAGCATTAGCTGGTGGACGTTAAAGATCCCACGGTATCCTTTGATGACGAATATGTGAGTTAACACCAACACCTTGAACCACCTTTAAAGGCCATTTTTCCCCACAGAGCAGGGTTTGGCCTTTTTCGGGCACCGTGGTCCCCTTTTTAAGCAATGTTTTACGGCCGGATGCCCTTCCTGGCGCAACCCTTTTGGTCGCCTCTTGCGACACACAGGGAATTACCGTGAGCTGGTACTCAATTTGCCGACCTCGGAAGGATGACAGGCAGAGTCAACCCCCCTGGTGTTAATTCAGCGATCGACCGGGATTTGAACCCAGGATCCTAGGATCCCATGCCGGCACCCTAACCGCTAAGCCAACATCAGGCTACTAACACCAACACCCTGGCCAAAAATAAAAAATAAAGCAACACCCTGGCCAAAAATATATTAAAATAAATAAAGCAACACCCTGACCAAAAAAAATAATAATAATAATAAAGCAACACCCTGGCCAAAAAAACAAAAACAAAAAATAAAGCAACACCCTGGCCAAAAATATATAAAAATAAATAAAGCAACACCAGGGCCTAAAATAAATAAATAAAAATAAAGGAACACCCTGGCATAAAATAAATAAATAAAAATAAAGCAACACCCTGGCCAAAAAAACAAAAACAAAAAATAAAGCAACACCCTGACCAAAAAAAATAAAAAAATAAAGCAACACCCTGGCCAAAAAAAAAAAATCAACACCCTGGCCAAAAAAAATCAATAAATAAAGGAACACCCTGGCCAAAAAATAAAAAATAAAAAAAATAAAGCAACACTGGCCAAAACAATAAAAACAAAAAAATAAATCAACACCCTGGCCAAAAAAAAACAAACCAAAAAAAAACACCCTGGCTAAAAAGTCATGTGCTAACTGCTGGAAATGCCAGAACCACCCAGCGTAATACTTAGCATGAGACTTCTTTGGAAAGACCAAGCTGGGTGAGATAGAGCACTGTGTAAACCATTCAAAGACAAGATGACTTAGGTCCGGATAAGCATCATAAATTACCGTTTATTTAGTGGATCTCTAAAACGCACAGGAATCCTTTTACGATGAGGTTCATCATCACAGGTAGAGAAAGCAGTTTGAATCAATTGCCAAACAGTATTACAGGATCAATGAAACTCATTTACAAAAGCTTACTAAACCACCGTAAAAGTGAGCTCTTATTCTGGTATTTAAAAATTCTTATTTATTGATAACTCCAAACCTGTAAATCGATTTGTAGCCACAACATTAACAGAGATAAAGCGAAATGTCTATCAAGTTGTGATTTTTGCACGTGTACACGAACATTCCACATGGCAAGCTCCCGGTGACATTGGACAGAGCCAATGTACAATGTACAAAGTGTACATGCCAGTCTATCAAAAAAAGAGCACACCGGTCTGTAAAGTAAAGTCCATCAAATTGAATATTGCAAAAAATATACTGAAAGAACATATTCAATTTCCCTTGAACAACTACTTTACATTAAATTATTTATATATCGCTATATGTACTATATATAATTTGAGAAGTACCTGTATATTTGTTTGTGGGTTTGACCGTTCTTCATTCCGAAACCGCTGGACGGATACATACTAAAATACGCAATTTGGTGTCTCTGTCTGTCTGACGGCCATATTTGACAGGAAGACTAAGGGTCACATTGTGGGGGTTGTAGCGACTTCATCTGTCCTTCTCCCCAAGGGGTTTTTCCTCCATGGACAAATGCAGTGTTAACGTGAATAAATAGCTTAACGTGGTGTATCGTGGGGCAGCTCTATCGGAAGTAAAAAAATATAAACCACAAACACATATGATTACCTTCATAAAGAATCGCTACTGCTGTTTAACACGAAACTGAAAGAAATCAGGAGGAATCCCGACGTCCTTGAGGAATTATGTGCTTATCACATCCACCACAGACTAACGGACTAGACGAGAGCCTAGATCGACTGTAACCTTTTGTTTAATGTTGAAGGCTCCAATCACAGGCCTTAAATAAAAGAGCTGCATTGAGAGAGAGAGAGAGAGAGAGAGAGAGAGAGAGAGAGAGAGAGAGAGAGAGAGAGAGAGAGAGAGAGAGAGAGAGAGAGAGAGAGAGAGAGAGACAGAGACAGAGAGAGAGAGAGAGAGAGAGAGAGAGAGAGAGAGACTTTTGAAGTCCTTTTATTATCAAAATAATACAAAAAAATGTATTTATATCTTCACACCAATCATAAATACATGAAAAAGCAATGAAACGAAAAGGTTACAGAAGTATCACGGCACACAATTTGCCAAAATAAACCATTAACTTTATACAACCTACAAAAATATTACCAGTTGGTTCTCACGAACCTCACACAACCCTTCATGACACCAAGTATTGGTGAATTCATCAAGATTGTTTGCATCCTTATAGAAACAAAACTCTAGTTTAAGTCTTGCTGACACGAGGGCATTGAAAAACAACATAACATTGCATTCCCCGGCAGGTTTACCGTTCAATTTCTCCCTTCTTGAGAGATATATTGCCAGCTTGGCTGTTGCGACAATAAACCTCATTAACATATTTTCCTTGCTTGACTTGGCATTAAAGCCGAAAATAAAAGAACACAACGAGAAAACAACCTTCATTCTGTGTGCCACAAGATTAAACCACCGAAACAAAGGAACCAATCTCACACAATTAATGAAGGCGTGGAACACGTCCTCCGTACATATGCAGAATGGGCAACATGTGGATGTAGGAGAGAAATGGTTGATTAACTTATTGGAGGGGACTATCCAGTGGATCAGTCTCCATTGGAGATCACCAGATCTTTTACTTATGAGCTTGCTATACATGGAGTTCCATACAGGTTCAGAGGGGGGTCCCACAGGCAACAGTCTCTTCCACCGGATTATTCCATTTAGCGGCGTATCCCCCAGCAGTAACTTGACACATGACTTGTATAGCTCTTTACTGCTAGTCTCTTGAAAGGGGCTTATCCCCATGCTAACCGGGGGTAAGTCTTCCAACCTGAAGTGCACCAGTAACCCAGGAAAAACCCACTCATCATGCAATGGTTCGAGCTCGTGGGACCAGCATACTCTCAGCCGTACCCCTATTCGTATCACCTCTCTCAACACTTTTGCAGTCACTCTTTCGGACCGAATTCCTGCTAGCTTGGCTACTTCTCGAGCTGATTTCCACCCGCAACCTGAAACTTGCCGGAGGTGCCATACTTTTGTGATGCCGGCAATTATGAAATGCTGGCAGAGGTCCCTACTTTTGGGTATGTTTGGGAAAAGCCGATTGCCGAACAAAGGCTCTTGTGCAAACATATGGATGTCGTAGTTGTCTTCTTGACGGCACACTGTGAGGTTCTGCCAAGCATTCAACACACTCTGATAAAAAACAGGAAGAGGAGATGTGTCAACTTGTTGAAGCAGGACCAAGAAACATTCGCGGCCATATCCCAGCCCGCCAGCTTGCCGCAAAATGTGGGTGGCCAAAACATGGTTTGGTAATTGTTCTTTCACCAAAAGTTTTTGCACAGTGCATAGCCGAAAGGCCATTATGCAGCTCTTGATGTCGACCATACTCTGGCCACCCTCGGCCAATGGACGGCATACAACGTTTGGCCGTAACCAGTGATGCCCTCCCCAAAAGAACTCCAACAGTTGCCTTTGCACTTCCTTCACCAAGCCTTCTGGTGGTTGCAGGCAGATGAATCTGTGCCACAAGAAGGAGGCGACGAGGTTCTTGACTACCAAAACTCGGCCCTTATACGAAAGGTGAGGCAGGGCTCTCCTCCATCTACTCAATCTCTTTTTTACGCGTTCAGCGACACCTTCCCAGTTTTTCTGGCCGTACTGTGGGGATCCAAGGAACACTCCAAGATAGCGAACACCTCCATCCACCCACTTTAAACTTGCAGGAAGGTGTATTGGCGGGTCTTGCGCCATTCTAGATGCACTGTCCCTGACAGAGGGAACCCATAGCGCTTTGCTCTTTTCCCAGTTGCACTTCAACGAGGAAGCTAAACCAAACAAATGTAGGCACTTAGCCAGAGCTGCAATGTCGTTATTGTTTTTAACAATGATTGCAACATCATCAGCATACGCCGATACGACAACTGGAGGATGATCAGGAGATATACTCATTCCAGAAACGTTATTCCTTAGTAACACGAGAAGTGATTCCATTACAAGGGTGAACAGTAAGCCGGAGACAGGGCAACCTTGCCTTACCCCCCTTTGAACCTGTATGGGAGAACAAAGCTCATTGTTCACCTTAACTAAACTGAATATATTGTTGTACAATAAAGCAATATAAGTTCTGAAATTATCTCCAAATCCACAGGCTTCAAGCACATGATTCAAAAAGACATGATCGATGCTATCAAAAGCCTTTTCTAAATCAAGAAAAATTATACCAAAGTCATTCTGCACACAGTTGCCATCTATGAGATCTCTAATGAAAAATATGTTATCATACATAGATCTACCTGGAATACAATAACTCTGATCAGGGTGAACCAAATCGCAAATTACCCTTTTAGCTCGATTCGCCAGAACTTTTGAAAGGATTTTATAATCAGTGCATAGTAGAGAAACAGGTCTCCAATTCTTCATTTGTCGCAAATCACCAGCCTTTGGAAGAAGGGACATCACCGCTCTTCTCAAACTTAAAGGCAATTCTCCATGAGTCAGTGATGATTCAAGAACATGCATCAGTTCTGGACCTAATAGTTCCCAAAATTCCACACAAAATTCAGCCGGCAGACCATCGATTCCAGGGGCTCTTCCCGAGTCCATTCCAGCCAGGGCTTACGTTAACTCCTCGAGCGTAATTGGCGAGTCCATATCCAGCCGCTGGGACTCGGTTAACGAGGAGAGGTGAGAGGTTAAAAGTCTCATTGTTTCATCACAAACAACCTGTTTTGAAAACAGTTTGGAAAAGAAGTCCTGAACACATAACCGTCTGTCTCTGGGATTTACAACGACAGCTCCGCCAGGATTAATTACAGAAAAAATGTTCTTGGGTGCTTTACTGACAGAGTCCAGACGAAAAAAAGCTTTACTAGGGGTATCTAAAACCTTTAAGTTCTTAACCCTTAGTCTGAGCAACAACCCTGCTGCTTTCTCCTGGATTAACTCTCTCAGCTGAGTCTTCTTTTCTAGTAATAACTGGAAGTTTCTTGCATTATTCTTTTTAGCAAGTTTACCTTCGAGCTGTACAATGTCAGCTTCCAAACAAGTCATTGTTATATTCTTAACATTTGTAATGTTTGCTCTAAACTGTTGACAAAACACCCGAATCTGGGCTTTCGTATTGTCCCACCAAAGATTAACTGAAGAAAAAGAGGCCTTTCTTTGGATTTGATTAGCCCAGAAAACTTGGAAGGCTTCTTTAAATAGACCATCTTCTAGAAGACTGGTATTAAATTTCCAGTATGCACTTTTATTTATTGACTGAGGAAAAAGAAACCCCATGGTTACTAAATGATGGTCTGAGAATATTGACGGAAAATAATCTGGAGAGACTATAGCGTTTCTAAAAGGTGAGTTTATATACCATCGGTCGAGTCTCGCAAAGGACACTCTTCCTCTGGTGATGCGGCTCCAGGTGAACTGAGGTTCATTGGGGAAAAGTACCCTCCATACATCTAGCAAACCCACCCGAGAAAGGAAAAGGGATAAATAAATACATGATTCGGGATGAGGTTCTGCCGACTTCCTGTCCATTACAGGTTCAAAGGTACAGTTAAAATCACCCCTGATACACACACATTGGTTTAGATCAACTGTCTGCAGGTGATTAATCACAGACGCAAAGAAAGCTTTCCGTCCTGTGCTCTCACTTGGTGCGTACACATTGAATAATGTGAAATGGAAATTATTAACCTCCAGTTCAAGAGAGCTGAATCGGCCTTTAACAATCTCCTGGAAGAGGATTGACTCAGGTACTAGCCCTGGTCGAAGTACGAAAGCAACACCTGCCGAAAAGGAAGACAGGTTGCTATAAAAGCTCTGTCCCCCAAAAACGCGACACCAATCATATTCTACGTTTTGGGTGATGTGCGTTTCCTGCAGTAAAAGTACATCGACATTTTTGCGCCGAAACAAACTTTGCACTTGAGCTTGGCGGTTTGGGTTT
Source organism: Myxine glutinosa (assembly GCF_964187855.1). Classification (NCBI taxonomy): domain Eukaryota; kingdom Metazoa; phylum Chordata; class Myxini; order Myxiniformes; family Myxinidae; genus Myxine; species Myxine glutinosa. The sequence continues at coordinate 12,294,510 of NC_136273.1, forward strand.
GCACCTCCACCGTTAATGTTCAAGATGCCAAAGGTAATTTGCTTCATTCCTTATCAAAAGGCTTGATTGGGTGTTGCGAAATCTCAAGACTGGCTTTTGTAATAAATTTCCTGAGTCGGTGAAATTGTGACTTTGTTAGTGGAAATTCTTTGCCCTTTCTTGTTATTTCCTTTGCTGATTGAATAAATGAACCTAAATCAGGAAATGTATCCCTGATAACTACATTTCGCTGTCTATAGGTTTCATTCAGAAAGGAGAGTACGAGTTGAGGAGATATCATTGGCTGACTCAACTGAGACTGAGACAACTCAGGCACCTCCTCATCCTCATCAGATTCCGACAAGTCTGACAAGGTCCCTCCAGGATCGAGGATGTCGGCCTCCGTGGTCACTATGGGAATTGTCAGTATCTCTGGGGATTCGCTGGAGAGCTCCACTGTGCGATCCACGATGCCATGGTGATATTTGTGCTCGTCAGAAGTTGAAGCCTCGGTTTCATCCTCTTGTGGAGCACAATCTACCGAATCGATGAGCGACTCGGTGACACAGTTTTGAATCTGCATCGGTAGAGCAGCACTGCAGAGGGATGAGTCAGTCACTGTCTGCTCGTTCACAGTGACTGTGACTAATGTCAATGATCGTAATGGTTCGTTCGAGGGTTTATCAACGTATTCAGCGTGGCAACTTATTTCACCCATATAGCAATTTGCGTCCACAGAGTTTGTACACAAACTTTCAGACATATTATCCTCAATTGCAGCACCCGATTCACCATCCTTTTTTCCAAACCCGATGGAAGCATGAGGAACACATTGAGGTGTGTGTTCAGCTACACTGGCCTTCTCCAATACCACCTTTTTTGGATTACTGGTAGAAAAATTATCAACCGACGCCCTTCGTTTTTTAGAACCAATAATAGGGTCCTCCTCCATTCCTTCACTACATGAGGGAATCGCAGCAAAGGTTGTGCGAGTTGGGGTCGCTTCGGTTTCTGTGACAGGAAGTGAAGTGCGATCGTTTTCTAGACTCGGGATATGCGCATCGATGCTGCTATTGTTCGTCTCACTGCAGGAGGGAACAGCAGGAACCGGCAAACTCACAGGATTAACTCCAGTCGGTTGAATAGAAACACGAGTATTATCATTTTTACAATCGGTGTATGCGTGGCCATTTTCCCCACTGGGAAATCTTGTCCAAGTCTGAGTTTAAAAGATAATGCATACATACCCCAAAGAAGATAATAACGGAACCCTTCCTACCACTCCTGCAGGAAGTGGGTGTACTCGTGAGTTCAAAACTGGTGGTTATACTCAGAGTTTGCCCGGGGAGGTCTTAGGTGTGAACAATATCTATCAATATCTATTAATATTGTCGCGCAACCGTGATTAACACCACAGTTGCGGAGGCCGATTGCGAGGCTTTACACTCCCGAGGCGAAAACTCAATAGGGGAATCCAATCAAAGCGCGCAGGATGGAGGGGAGCACAGCGAAAGCTCCGCGGCCTTACCTACTAAAATCAACCACCCAGGAAAACTGCGTTCAGATATATGTACAAAAATAATGCAAGGATTTATTATATACAAGCAAGACAGGAAAAAGTACGCGCCGGTGAATCTAATATCCTAAATCGGGATCCCGCACTCCAGACCTCAAATACAAAATGGGGGATTATGAATTAAAGAAAATAAAATGTCTCGTCATGTACAGTGTAATCGCGGAGCTCGGCTTATCTTGTCTTTGTCGTCCTGGTGGCTGCCGTCCAACACCGCTCCTTCCGGCACGATCGCACACCACGAGGTCCCTCGCTCCAAGTCCACAAGGCCTCCAACGCACCAAAAGCGCTATGCGTCGTCGATATCCACACGAGCACAACCTCAGAACCAAGACGAATGGCGAAGGAGGGGGGAGAGGGCACGAGTGCGACTGCGCACTCTGGCCGAGTCCGAGTTCGCTCTCTCTAGACTCTTCCGAATTGAACTGCACTGTGGGACTGCTCAAGTCAGGGCTCTGCTCTCCTCTCGACTCACACCGGGACTGCTGGCAGCCAACTCAACTCAACTATACTGTCCAGCCAACTGTCTCCCGCCTGTACTCACACCGGGACTCTGCTCGCCTTCTTCTTCTTTTGTGTATCATCAGATGGCCAGCTCAGTGTCCGGCAGCCATGCCCTCATCTCTGGTCCTACGTCGAAGAGGCCGGCTTCTGAAGGTGGTCTGTATAGGGGGCAGGTGGTAATTATGTGTTCGGCAGTCTGCTCAGGCTCGCTGCACTCGCACGCGGCGCTATCTGCCAGGCCCCACATCTTCAGCGATGATTTGAAGCGGCCGACCCCCGTACGTAGACGGTTCAGCAAGGTCCATTGCAGGCGTGGTAGGTCTTCTCCTACGACGCCACCTCTTGGGTCCCAGATGTAGCGGTGGATGCGGGTGGGCCCGGCCGTTTCCCACACCTGCTTCCAAGATGCCGCCAGCCATGCACTTCTAGACAGGTCCTCAGGGATAGAACTGAGCATCTCTTGTGCCGCCTTGTTGTAGGGATGGCAGGGCTTGAGTCTGCTTGGAGGCGCCACTGTCGTTGTGGTGTTGTGCAGGGTGTGCCAGTCGTGTTTCTGGGCATTCCTTGCCAGGGCGAGGGTAGCAGACTCCCGTCGGAGGCCGGCCGGGGCGATTCCCGCTAGTAATGGCAGGTGGAATGCCGGGGTGGGCTTCAAGCAACCAGCTACAATGCGGAGGGCGTTGTTAATGGCAACATCAACCTTTTAGTCAGGGCCCTTAGGGATATTTTGGTTCAAATTCTTCCAAAAGCATCAAATTTGTCGCAGATGTTGCCCATGCCATACTCTTTCGATTTTTGACGGGCGCCAAGGGCGGTATGATCTGGGGACCATACCGGTCCATCCCGCCATGTCACCTGACCTATGACGTCATAATTAGGATATGCATCCAATCACATGGCGTACTATAAGTGGTCAAAGTTCAAAATGAATCGATCGAAAAATGAAGGCAGGGATCCATTTTTAAGGTTTTCATAAAATCCAATATGGCCGCCAGGTCACATGACCTATGACGTCATATTTATGACATGTATACAATCATGTATACATGAACCCGGATCATGATCGCACAAAAATTAAATACAAGGATATGGCATACAGTTCATAAAACATCAAAATCCGTACCTTTGTAATTAGACTGATGAACTGCATATGCATGAAAATTAGGAAATAGACATGTAAATATTTCTTCTAATTGTCAAAAATAAGGTCAGAGTTCGATTACCCAACCCAGAAACATAAAATGGTGAACCTCGCGTAAATCTTGACAAAAACTAAAAAACCGACATGTTTGACTCAAAAATGACCTTTAGGATGACCTTGAGGGTTGACCTTGACCTCGAATCATCAAAATAACATCATAATTGGATTCCTCGACCTCGAAAACCCCTGAAAAGTGGTATCATACATGATTCCAACCCTTTTGGTTATTTTTTTTTTTTTTTTTTTTTTTTTTTTGGTATACAAGATCGAGGCTCGTGAAAGAGCGAACATTAATCACACAGAAAGACAAACCGACACATAAAACATATAACATCGGGAGCGGTAGACAAGATGGGGAGAGAGGGGGAAGGACACAAACACAACATTTGAGAGCAGGGACCGAGAGACATGGAGACATCGAGAGATCTGAGAGAGGGCGAGGGCTTTGGGGGGGGGGGGGGCATGGGAAGGGGGCGGTGGGAGAGGTATAAAACATATGGACACTGCCAGGACTTCCAGGAAAGAAGTTGGAATTTCAAACAAGGTGGATCTGGGGTGAATTAGCGGGGGTAGAAAAGATCAAGGTTTTGGATGGGGGAAGATAAGAGATGGTGGTGAACAGCTGTTTTAAAGACCTGGAGGCAGGAGTGGGATTGAAGGGAGTGAGGGAGTTTGTTCCAGAGGCGGGGGAAAAGAGGAATGAAAGAGTGAAGGTGAGCAGAGAGCCGAGATTTCGGCAGTTTAACCATCAGAGGGTTGCTGGCAGATCTTGTGCGACCTGTAGGAATATTTGGGGGACAGAGCACAGAGAGAGCTGGGGGTGCAAGGCCGGAGAGGAGTCGGTAGAAGACAGAAAGACCACCTACCTGCCTGCGGTGAGTGAGTGAAAGGCCCTCAGAGATAGCTTCATCGCGGGGGATTCCAATAATTCTGAAAGCTTTGGTTTCAACAGCGTGAAGCCGAGCTAGGTGTGAGGCAGGAGCACCGGCCCATAGGGGAGAACAGTATTCCATTGAGCTGCGGATGAAAGCCTTGTATGTGGTGAGGAGCTCAGGTGTGCCGAGGAAGGACTTCGCACGACGGAGGATGCCCAGTCGGCGACTGGCTTTGGAGGCCAGCTTGGAAATGTGGTTTTCCCAAGAAAGATCATGGCAGATAGTGAGACCCCAAATCTTGAGCGACAGAACTTCTTGGAGAGGATTGTTGAGAAAGTAGATGGGAGGGTTGTCCAGTCGATCTTTTCGGAGAGACATAGTAAGAGTGTGAGATTTGTCAGGATTGAAAGACATGTTCCACTTGTTTGACCAGTCTGTGATTTTGTCCAGGTCTTCAGAGAGTGAGGAGGCAGCAGACTGCCGATCTGAGGGAAGAGGAATGGAGCGGCAGAGAGTGGAGTCATCAGCAAAGAGATAGAGAGGATTTTCGAGAGAGTCAGAGAGATCATTGATGAAGACCAGAAAAAGCACGGGGCCCAGAACACTGCCTTGGGGAACTCCAGCCTGAACAGGAAGAGGAGATGAGAGAAACCCATTCAGGGCCACACGTTGACGACGACTAGAGAGGAAGTCCGCCAGCCATGCGTGGAGATTTCCATGGATACCAAAGGAGGAGAGTTTGGTGAGCAGAGCGGGGTGCCAGACCGTGTCGAAGGCACGTGATATGTCGAGGGAGACAGCTCTAATTTCCTGTTTGGCATTGAGGACCTCCATCCATTGTTGAGACAGCAGAAGCAGCATGTCCAGAGTAGAGTGACCTGGTCAGAAACCAAATTGATGATCAGAGATCAAGCCATTGGAGAAGAGGAAAGATTTCATATCCGAAGCAATGATGGATTCCATGACTTTGCTGATAATTGGGAGAAGGCTGATTGGTCTGTAGTTGCTAGGATCTGTTTTTGCACCTTTTTTGTGCAAAGCGGTGATGTTGGCTGATTTCCAAGCAGATGGCAGTTGACCTTGAGCAAAAGAGAGGGTGAAGAGAACAGAGAGAGGGTGAGATAGAGCAGCAGAGCAGGATTTTAGGACCCGTGGGCTGATGCCGTCGGGTCCAGTTGCAGAATCAGAGTCGAGGGTTGACAGAAACTTTTCCACCTTGTCAGGAGGAAAGGACACGGAGTCCAGGAGCAGCAGGGTACGACTGGGTATGGTGGGTACAGAGAGGGATGGGTTTGGGACACAAGATTTAGAGGCAAACACAGAGTTGAGGCATTCAGCTTTTTCACGTGCGGAGTCAGCTGTGTAGCCATTTGAGGTAAGGGAGGGGATGGAGGGGGAACAAACACCAGAAACGGATTTGACCAGACGCCACCAGGATTTGGAAGAGGGAGACAGATAAGAGAGTTCGGTCTTGAGAACGGAGAGATATTGTTTCCTGGCTCTCCTGAGGGTGGACACACACTTGTTTCGGGCTTTGTGAAAGGAAATGAGATTTCCTTCCGTTGGATTTGCTTTCCAGGAGACGAAGGCAAGTTGTTTCTGGGCAACAGCCTCACCACAAGATTCCGTGTACCATGGACGGGAGGAAGGGTATGACAACTGAAAACGAGATGGGATAAATCTGTGCATGAGAGAGAGCAATTTACTTTGGAAGAATTCCCAGGATGAGTTGATGTCAGAGGTGGTAGAGATGGGAGACCAGTCCAGATGATTGATGGCTGCTTGAAGACCGTGCCAGTTGGCCTGAGTGAAATGCCAGACTCGTCGACGCTGAGCAGGCTCCCTGAGGATGGTCAGAGAGATGTCCACTTTAACAAGGACATGATCAGATGATCCGATCGGAGCAGAAGAAGAGCAGCAGACATTTTCAGGGAAGTTAGTCATAACCAAGTCCAGAAGAGAAGATGTTCCGTTGACTGAGATCCGGGTCGGGAAATTGACAGATTGTGTCAGTCCCAGTGAGTCGCAGAAGTCCTTTGCTGAAGAGCCATGGCTGCTGAGAGAGGTACCCACACCCAGCCAACTGGCATGGTGACAATTGAAATCACCACATATGAGGAAGAGAGAGTTGGGATGAGTAGATAGAAGTTGGTCCATATCATCAGACAGCGAGATGTAGATGGAGTCATCACTGTTTGGTGGACGGTACAACACACATATGAACAAGAGGTGGGAGCGAAGGGGAAGCCGTAGCCAGAGGTATTCCTGGGGGTGAGGTGGAGAGAGTGCAGTGCAGGGCGAGTGAGGAAGAGAGTTTTTGATAAAGATAGCAACCCCGCCTCCAGGACGAGGCTCAGGTCTATCATACCGGAGGAGGGAGTAGCCCGGGAGAGATACTATGGAATCAGAGACATCATAAAGGAGGAAAGTTTCTGTTAAGCAGATCACGTCTGGTTTGACAGAAGCAACCTGTATGGAGAGATCAGTTAAGTTTGAACGAAGGCCCCGGATGTTTGAGGTCCATCCCGTTAATGAAGAGGAAGGGGGAGCATCAGATACAGAACAGGGGGGAGGAGGGGTAGGGTAAGATGTGGAAGAGGTGGAAGAGATAGGGAGAGCTGTTGAAGGTGTGTCAGAGATTTCAGAATAGCTCGGAGAAAGGGAAGGATGGGGCGGACAAAAGGTTTGATGGTGATTGGGTGAGCCACAATGAGGTGTTATTTGAGGAGGGGGAAGAGCGAGGCAGAAGGTTGGGGGAGATGGAGGTGAGAGTTTGAAGGGGGAAGAAGCAGGGAGGACCCTTTGAGGAGGGGGAGTGAGAGGGGGGAAATTGAGAAGCAATGAGGGTGGGGAGATTTGAAGGGGAGGGGTGAGGGGGGAGTTTGGGAGGGAAGGGACAAGGGGAGGGATTTGAAAGGGATGGGATATGGGGGAGATTTGGAGGGGAGGGGTGAGGCAGGAGTCTAGGAGGGGAGGGGCGAGGGGGTGTCTTGGCGGGGAGGGGTGAGGGGGTAGTTTAGGAGGGAGGGGGCAAGGGGGGAGATTTGAAAGGGATGGGTGATGGGGAAGATTTGGAGGGGAGGGGTGATGGGGAAGATTTGGAGGGGAGGGGTTATGGGGAAGATTTGGAGGGGAGGGGTGAGATTGGATTTTTGAAAGTGTACGATTTATGGGAAACGAACATTTATTGCAAAATGAGTTTCTTGTGACCTTCGAGTTAAAAATACGTTTAAGGACGCTGGATGGAGGATGGAGTGCAGGAGAGTTTAGGGAATGTAGAAAAAAGGCACTATAGGAGATGGATATTTTTTTTGGGATGAATTGATTTGGTGAGCAAGTCGAAAGCAGCCTTTTAAAGAAGAAGAAGAAAAAGGTGTTATAAAATATGACGGAATACATAACTTGAGGGGAAAGTGTAAACATTGAAGGTTAATGAGTGAAAACTATCTGGGGAAATGGGGGAGAAACACGTGGTCGAAGAACGAACGAACGAATAAGAATGAATAAACGAATGAGAACAGAGAAGGAAATTTTTTTTTTTTTTTTTTTTTTTTTTTTCAGTTGAGATTTACACAAGGAAGTCGGCTATGGGTGAAAAGCCTGGGAATACAGAGAACGAAAGTTATTGGATCACAAACGACGGACCGCTGAGAGAAAAACAAAGCCTCAAGGTTGTACAGTGCACACTGTACAAGGCCTCAAGACACGACACGGCAAACAGACGATCAATTTATGAAAGATAAACACCGAGAAACAACCAAAGTTGCACACAATAACTTCACACACCGAAAGATAAATACAGTTTCGACAAAATACAATTGTGAACAGACTTAACTTCGAAAAACGTGGAGACCGTGTGGAGCTTCGAAAATCCCTCCCACCGTCTCCGAGATCTCGCGAGATCTCGCGAGGACGATTTAACTGATTTTCCTCTAATCCGGGTGGCGGCCATTTAGTATTTCGCCAATATGGGGCCCCCGGGGGGGGGGGCGCCCGTCTTGGCGCCCGTCAAAAATCGAAAGAGTATGGCATGGGCAACATCTGGGCCAAATTTGGTGCTTTTGGAAGAATTTGAACCAAACGGCCCCAAAATATCCCTAAGGGCCCTGACTATTTCTCACATGTGGGCTTCTGCTCCAGGCTGGGGCGCAGTATTCGGCTGCAGAGAAGACCAGGGCTTGCGTGGATATTCGTAGGGTCTTGGCAGAGGCTCCCCTGGTAATACCAGCGAGACGTCGGAGCGAGACCCTTGATGTCACCTTGGCCTTAACTTCTTGTAGGAATGTAGGTGTTGCTTGAAGGACAGTATCCGATCTAGGCGTACACCGAGGTACTTTGGTGCTTGCTGGAACTCCAGGCGTTTGTTGTCAACGAACACGTCCAGTTCCCTTTTTGCTTCTCTGTTGTTAAGATGGTATGCCACTGACACTGTCTTACCAATGCTGAGCTGCAAACGCCACCTCCGGAGGTAGGCTACCAAGGTGCCCATGTCTTGGTTGATACCGTTTTCCATTGCCTTCCATGTTGGTCGTCGCAGCATAATGGCCAGGTCATCCGCATAACCGTACTTTCTGGATGTTGTATCCAGCAGGTCGTATATGTAGAAGTTAAACAGCATCGGCGAGAAAACAGCACCCTGCGGGACACCATTCCTCAGTCTTCTGAGCCTGCTGCGCTGGCCGTCGCTGGTCTGTAGGACGAAGCTGCGGTTTGACAGCATCTCCATGATGAAGTTCACCAAATGCCGGTCCGGGATTGTCCTCAGCAACTTCAGGTGGAGTCCACGGTGCCAAACGGTGTCGTATGCAGCTGTCAGGTCCAGGAACACTACGCCAGCTTTCTCATTGTCCTGGAAGCTGTCTTCGATATCTTGTGTGAGTAATGTTACCTGGTCCACTGTTGACCTGCCACGACGGAAACCCGCTTGTTCCCGCGGGAGCTGTGGGTCCACCACTGGGTCGATGCGGCTGTAGATCATCCTCTGCTCGCCTGTACTGCCAAAAATGGCATCCTGCCCTCCGATAATATCCCTGGCCGATGACGTCACATTGGCGCACTCCTCAGCCTATTAGAGCCTCCGTCGGTCGCCGGGTCGCCCAGGGCCACGCCCACTGCGTCACTGCCGCTCTCACTACTCCTGCTCCTTCTTCATAGCACATGCTATCCGAGATTGGTAGGCCTTGCGGAGGTGTAAACGGTGGTGGCCGATTGTGGCGGTGTTTTTGGCCTGGTTTCCTGTCCGTTTTCTTCCAAAGTCATGTCAAAGGGGAGGAATTATTTAATGTTGCGCTAAGGACCTAACTAGTGTTTATGTGGTTTGCAGTGCCATAATGGACAAAGGTTTGACCACTAGGTGAGACTCACAGGGGCATTATCTTTAATCCCTTACTACTTAACACTCGAATCTCCAGGTAGATCCACAATCATACATCTTACCCCGACAACCGCCTAAACATAAAGAACTTATTACATGTAGAGTCCTAACCACGACAGTCGAATGCCTACCTATACAGATCTACCTAGCTCTAGATATTGCTCAACCCCCCAGACATAACAATATCTATCAATTGCTTACAAGTTAATAAGGTACTTGTGGTAAACATCTTATTTTGAGGTTTGCGATTACAAAGCATAGGATGCTGTAGAACTAGTATCATTTAGAACATCTTTAAAATGTTAATATAATGCTTTACGAATAGTGGTTACTGTTCAATAAATGATGAGATTTGTGAGGAACAGACTTGTGAAAAAATGTTCGTGTGTGTTGGTTATATCTAGACGTGTAAATGTGTAAACAAAGGTTTAAGTGTTGAACGTTTCTCAATACAAGTGTGCCAGTAGCCGGATAATACATTTAGGTTAGCTGACATACCGGTTCTCTTATTCCCTTGAAATGAATTTACAATCCAAACTTCAATGTAGGAGAAGGCCAATAGGCCCATCAAGCCAGCTCAATCCTGCCAACATCCAAGGCAGCTGAGGATGTCTCCCCTCTGGGCTGGCTCCACCTGCCTCACACCTTGCTCAGCTTGATTCCATGGAAATCAAGGCCTTCAAGATCATTGGAATCTCCCACGTGATATCTGCTTAACCCACCCCACCCTGCCTCTATTACCACCCCTAAATCCATCTCCTGTGTCACGTGCTTCAAGATTACCATTTGCATTATGTAATCCCTTTTTGTACCCCGTCGCACCGCGGAGCGAAAGGGGGACTATGGTTTTCCCCTCCGTCCGTGCGGGCGGGCGTGCATGCGTGCGTGCATAAGCGAAGGACCGAATTCTAATTTGTGTGTGTGGGTGCAACCCACGTCAAAATCCAAGATGACCGCCGCCATGTATGTCTGAACCTTGTGAGCAGAATATCTTGAAAAATAAACGAACTACTAACTTCTAATCTGGTGTGTGGGTGTATCTAGGCATAAGGAAGAACGCTATTGAAAATTGGGACGCCACGTCAAAATCCAAGATGGCCGCCTTGCGTCTTCCACTTTGTCAACTCGCATCACTAGGCGTAACCACTTGTTAACTGTTATTACCAAACCCCAGCACCTTCAATTTTCTGATGTTAAACTTCATCTGCCAATCGTTTGCTGAATCAATTTAAGTATCCAGACTTTATCCACATCACACGGCATTCCTTAAGAAAGAAAGAAAGAAATATTTTTTCATAAGAAAGGACAATGACGCAACATCAAACAATTCACACACAACAAGATGACTTCAAAAACACAAGTTCTTTCCATAGGTATCCCACACATGCAATTCCTCACAAAAACGGGACAGGAATTTCGGGACATCAGATGCCAGACAGTAAAAGTCAGGCATATGATGAAACGGTAGGCTTGGGAGCATGGTGGGCTCGGTATTAAAGCGCATGAAGAAAACACAGTCGACCAAGTAAGGTTATGACGTTATGAGTAATGCCTCCCACTCCTTAAGTGTATAACAGTCTTGTTGTTTATCTTTGCTACAGGGTACTGGTTCAGCCCTGAGGGCAGCTTTGTGAGAAACTGTTTGGCCATCTCACAGAAAGATATCTCGGGCACAGTGTGTGTGTCGTTGTTCAAGGGACATGTTTCCATCATGCGAAGGAAGTCTCTTCACGCTCTATACAAGGAGGAACTCGTCAGGTGAGATATTCCTTCTGTAAAGGTCAACATTTTTTTTTTTTTTGTTATACAACATTGAGGCTCGTGAAAGAGCTAACATTAATCGCAAAAAAACCGGACATATAAAACATATAAGGGGAGTGGTAGACAAGATGAGGAGAGAGGGGAAAGCACACAAGCACAACTTTTGAGAGCGGGGACATCGGGAGATCTGTGGGAGGTAGAGAGCTTGGGGGGAGGAGGCGTGGGAAGGGAGGGGGGAGAAGTATAAAACACATGGACACTGCAACGACTTCCAGGAAAGAAGTTGGTATTTCAAAAAAGTGGGTTTGGGGTGAATTAGCGGGGGTAGAAAAGATCAAGGTTTTGGATGGGGGAAGCTAAGAGATGGTGGTGAACAGCAGTTTTAAAGACCTGGAGGGAGGAGTGGGATTGAAGAGAGTGAGGGAGTTTGTTCCAGAGGTGGGAGAAAAGAGGAATGAAGGAGTGAAGGTGAGCAGAGAGTCTTAATTTTGGCAGTTTAACCATAAGAGGGTTGCTGGCAGATTTTGTGCGACCTGTAGGAATATTTAGGGGACAGAGCACAGAGAGAGCTGGGGGGGCAAGGCCGGAAAGGAGTCGTAAAAGACAAAGACCACCAACGTGCCTGCTGTGGCGAAGTGAAAGGCCCTCGGAGTTAGCTTCATCACGGTAGATTCCAATGATTCTTAAACCTTTGGTTTCAACAGCGTGAAGCCGAGCTAGGAGTGACGCAGGAGCACCGGCCCAGAGGGTAGAACAGTATTCCATTGAGCTGCGGATGAAAGGCTTGTATGTGGTGAGGAGCTCAGGTGTGCCAAGGAAGGACTTCGCACGACGGAGGATGCCCAGTCGGCGACTGGCTTTGAAGGCCAGCTTGGAAATGTGGTTTTCTCAGGAAAGATCATTGCAGATAGAGAGACCCAAAAGCTTGAGTGACAGAAATTATTGGAGAGGATGGTTGAGAAAGTAGATGGGAGGGTTGGCCAGTCGGTCTTTTCGGAGAGACATAGTAAGAGTGTGAGATTTGTCAGGATTGAAAGACATGTTCCACTTGCTTGACCAGTCTTTGATTTTGTCCAGGTCTGCAGAGAGTGAGGAGGCTGCAGACTGCCGATCTGAGGGATGAGGAATGGAGCGGCAGAGAGTGGAGTCATCAGCAAAGAGATAGAGAGGATTTTCCATAGAGTCAGAGAGATCATTGATGAAGACCAGAAAAAGCACAGGGCCCAGAACACTGCCTTGGGGAACTCCAGCCAGAACAGGAAGGGGAGATGAGAGAAAGCAATTCAGGGACAGGAATTTCTTCAGAAATCAATTCAGGGACCTTGACTACGACCAGAGAGGAAGTCCGCAAGCCATGCGTGGAGATTTCCATGGATACCATAGGAGGAGAGTTTGGTGAGCAGAGCGGGGTGCCAGACCGTATCGAAGGCACGTGGTATTTCAAGGGAGAGCTGTGAATTCCTGTTTGTCATTGAGGACCTCCATCCATTGTTGAGACAGCAGAAGCAGCATATTCAGAGTCGAATGACCTTGTCTGAATCCAAATTGATGATCTGAGATCAAGCCATTGGAGAAGAAGAAAGATTTGATATCCGAAGCAATGATGGATTCCATGACTTTGCTGATAATTCGGAGCAGGCTGATTGTTCTGTAGTTGCAAGGATCTGTTTTTGCACCTTTTTGTGTAAAGCGGTAATGTTTGCTGATTTCCAAGATGCTGGCAGATGACCTTGAGCAAAAGAGAGGGTGAAGAGAACAGAGAGAGGGTGAGATAGAGCGGCAGAGCAGGATTTTAGGACCCGACGGCTAATGCCGTCTGGTCCAGTTGCAGAATCAGAATCGGGGTTTGACAGAAACTTATCCACCTTGTCAGGAGAGGACACAGAGTCCAGGAGCAGCTGGGTTCGACTGGGTAAGGTGGGAACAGAGAGAGATGGGGTTGGGACCCATCTGTGTAGCCATTTGACTGTGTAGTGTGTCAACTGTGTAGCCATTTGAGGTAAAGGAGGGGATGGAGGGGGAACAAACACCAAAAACGGATTTGACCAGACGCCACCAGGATTTGGAGGAAGGAGACAGGTTTGAGAGTTCAATCTGGTGTGGAGAGATAGTGCTTCCTGGCACTCCTGAGGGTAGACACACACTTGTTCCGAGCTTGGTGGAAGGAACTGAGATTACCTTCAGTTGGATTTGCCTTACAAGAGGCAAAGGCAAGTTGTTTCAGGGCAACTGCCTCACCACAAGATTCAGTGTACCATCGACGGGAGGAAGGGTAAGACAACTGAAGACAAGATGGGATAAATCTGTGCATGAGAGAGAGCAGTTTGCTTTGGAAGAATTCCCAGGAAGAATTAATGTCAGAGGCAATAGAGATGGGAGACCAGTCCAGATGATTGATGGCTGCTTGAATACCGTGCCAATCGGCCTGAGTGAAATGCCAGACTCGTCGACGCTGAGGAGGCTGTCTGAGAATGGCCAGAGAGATATCCACTTTAACAAGCACATGATCAGAAGAACCGATTGGAGCAGAAGAAGAGCAGCAGACATTTGCAGGGAAGTTTGTCATAACCAAGCCTAGCAAGTCTAGAAGAGCAGATACTCCATTGACTGCGATCCGGGTCGGGAAATTGACAGATTGTTTCAGTCCCAATGAGTCGCAGAAGTCCTTTTTCTGAGATGCCATTGCTGGTGAGAGAGGTACCCACACGTAGCCAGCTGGCATGATGACAGTTGAAGTCGCCACATATGAGGAAGAGAGAGTTGGGATGAGTGGATAGAAGTTGGAGTAACCAGGAAGAGATATTGAGGAATCAGAGACATCTTGAAGGAGGAAAGTTTCTGTTCAGCCGATCAAGTCTGGATTGTCAGAAGCAACCTGAATGGAGAGATCAATCAGGTTTGAGCGACGGCCTCGGATGTTTGAGGTCCATACCGTTAATGAAGAGGGAGTGGGAGCATAGGGTGCAGGATAGGGGAGATGGAGGGGTAGGGTCAGATAAAGGATGAGAGGGGGAGGTTGGGAGAGCTGTTGATAGTGTGTCAGAGATTACAGAAAGGTTACAAGAAAGGGAAGGATGAGGAGGATGAAAGGTTTGATGGTGATGGGATTAGGCACAGTGAGGGGTTGTTTGAGGGGGGTAGGGGGGGGGGCAGAGGAAAGTAGAAGGTTGGAGGAGGTGGAGGTATGAGATAGAAGTGAGACAAAGTGGGGAGGAGGCAGCTTTGAGGAGGAGGGGGAGGGGGGAGAATTGGAGAAAGATGGTAGGGGGGGGGAGGGGGAGATTTGAAGGGGAGGGGTTGGGGGGGAGTTTTGAATGGAAGGGGTTGGGGGGAGTTTTGAATGGGAGGGGGGGAGGGGAAAAGTGAGATTTGGAGGGGATCGGTGAGGGGGAGATTTGGAGGGGAGGGCCGAGGGGGGGAGTTTAGAAAGTGGATGATTAATGAAAGACGAACATTTATAACAAATTGGGTTTATTGTGATTTTCAAGTTAGAGATCCGTTTAAGAACGATGGAGGAGGGGTGGAATGAATGTGAATTTAGAGCATGTCGTGAGGAAGAATTATAAGAGATTGAATTTTTTTTTTGAAGAGGAATGAATTGAAGAGGAAATTGAAAAAAGCCTTTTAAATCGGAAGAAAAACACGCTGTTTTTCTTCCGATACCACTGAATAATATACCACTGAATAAAACATTACAGGGGAAAGTTTAAACATATTAAAATAATATTTAAACAAAACCATGAAAAACAATCTTATATTCACAAAATACCGACGGGGAGAGGGAGCCTGGAGGGACAACCACATGTCACGTGAACAGGGCAAAAGGTGGAAGACAAGGAGATAAAGAGGGCGGGGCGAGACAACGCACGTGGAGAGAAGCACGTGGAGAGAAGCACGTAGAGAGAAGCACGTAGAGAGAAGCACGTGGATAGAAGCACGTGGATAGAAGCACACGACAGAAGAAGCACACGTGGAGAAAAGGAAATAAATGTTTTTTGTTTTTTGGGGGGTGGGGTGGGGGGGGGGGTTAGATTTGGTAGGTGGTGGAGATTAAGTAGGGGGGGATTTAAAACGTTCGACAAAGAGTAGATGTTCGGGGAAGTTCGGGGGAGAAGAGAAAAATATAAGAAACAAGCAATACAGCGAAGGAAAGAACTTACATTAACAAAACACTGATGGGGGAAGTCTCAAGTTACGATGATCAGCCATAATTCCATAATGAGATCAGCCATAATCAAGCCATAACTTAATTTATTATGATCAGCCATATCTCAAAAGTAGCGAAGAAATGCTTTGGATTCCCCCAAAGTCGAGAACTATATGTATATATATGTATATTTATTTTCTTAACACAACACAGCGTTATTAAATTAATTCTTGTGTTTACTCTCCATGTTTTTAACACTTTATATTGACAAAATTTCTAAGTATTTGTCATTGTTCGAGAATAAGTGCATCCTTTCGACTGTTTGCTTTCAATAGCACCAATCTCAGGCCTGCAGAGAAGCTGAGCGTGTTTTTCATGTCACATTGCAAGGCCAAGTGCAGGCAATAATGAAGGATAACAGAAAAAGAACAAGACTAAGGATGGTGCAAGATGTGGGTGGACGAGTGAGCAGGAGGGGAAATGGGCTGTTGAGGAAGAACCAAGGCCTCAGGAGAAAGTAGGGGGGTTAGGAGCAAAAGATGTCCTTGGTGTAGGTCCATTGTGTGAGTGTGTATACCGCAGGACACAGGCACAGCTGTAATCGTTTTGGCATTTCTCTAATAAACACTTGACAATTACGTTGCATCTCTCTGTTGCTCAGGCTCAAGGCAAATTTATTATACGTACTTCGGTTCTCCCACTATGCCAGGCTCAGTTTTCTTCTCATGCTTTCTACTTTATTTGTTTATATCTTTGTTACTTGCACAATCGAAGATTTTTCAACTATTTATATTCATTGGTTGCGTTTGTTATTGCTTGGAAAAATGTATTTCTTTTGACAAGTATGTTGATTACTCTGGTTGGTGTGTGTGTGTTTGTTTGTCTGCTCACTTATGCTTGCCTATAGGCCACGATTTTAAACCGATCTTCACGAAACTTGACCAAATGGTAGGGTTCGTGGGCCGGCAAAATCCTATATATTTTTGAGGTCAAAAGGTCAACATAGGCCAAAGGTCAACCACTTTTTTCCAAATTTCAAAAATCCTCAATTTTCTTCTGATTGACTGGAAATTTGAATCGGATTTACATATCGGCTAACTGAATTCAACCACCAACTATTTTGGAGATCAACATCGACCAAAAGGTCAACATTGGCCAAAAGGCCAACAACCATTTCAAATTTCTAAAATCCTCAAGTTTCATCCGATTGACTTGAAATTTGAAGAGTATTTTCATATCAGTTAACTGAATTCAACCAACAGCTTCACTTGAATTCAACTAACAACTATTATTACTATAATTGTCCTTGTGACCTATGTTAGGTCAACATTGGTCACAAATTCAACAGAGGTCAAAGGTCAACCACTTTTTATCGAATTTCTAAAATCCTCAATTTTCATCCGATTGACTTGAAATCAATTTGAAACCATAGAGAGTAACCCAGTTTTAGGACCAGCAGAAAAGATAACTGAGAAGGAAGTTGAGGAAGCGATAAAAGCAATGAAGAGTAGAAAAGCGGGAGGGCCGACGGGAGTTGTGGGAGATATGTTGAAGGCAGGGGGAAATTGTGGTGTGAAGAGAATGACAGAGATCTGTAATCTGGTGGTGAAAGAAGGCCGCATTCCAGTGGCTTGGGAACTGAGTACCCTAGTCCCTCTATACAAGGGGAAAAGTGACCCTCTGGAGTGTGGCTCGTACCGAGCGATTTATTGGAGCATGGAATGAAGGTATTGGAAAGGGTGTTGGAGAGGAGGATAAGGAAGAAGGTGAAGATCGACGAAATGCAGTTTGGATTTATGCCAGGAAGAGGAACGACAGACGCGCTCTTTATTGTGAGGCAGTTGCAGGAGAAGTACATGGAGAAGAGGAAGAAGTTGTTTCTTGGGTTTGTTGATCTGGAGAAAGCATTCGATAGGGTTCCACACGAAGTATTGACATGGGCATTGAGGAAGTTAGGAGTGGAGGAATCAGAGTAGTGATGGCAATGTACAAAAGAGCGTGCACAGCTGTAAGGACGAAGGACGGGAATAGTGGTGAGTTTGAGGTGAAGGTGGGAGTGCATCAGGGGTCGGTACTAAGTCCACTACTATTTGTAGCTGTGATGGAGGTGCTGGCTCAGAACGTAAAGGAGGGTTTACCATGGGAGTTGTTGTATGCAGATGATCTGGTCTTGATTGCGGAAAGTATGGATGGACTGAAGGAAAAGATGAACAAGTGGAAGGAATGTATGGAGACAAAAGGTCTGAAGGTGAATATCGGAAAGACGAAGGTGATGGCAAGTGGTAAAGCATGTGGTGAGGTGGAAAGAACTGGGAAGTGGCCATGTGCTGTGTGCAGGAAGGGTGTCGGAGTGAACTCCATTCAATGTACAATGTGCGCTGAGTGGGTTCATCAAAAATACAGTGGTCTGAGAGGGTCATTAACCAGTGTGGCAGCAACATTCAAATGGAAGGTGTGCACAGAGGGAGCTGCAGATGGAGGAAATGTTGAGTTGGATCTTGGAGACGGCGTGAAGCTGGAAGGTGTGAAAACATTTTGCTACCTCGGAGACATGCTGAATGGAGAAGGTGGATCAGACGCGGCAACGGTTGCAAGAGTGAGATGTGCATGGAAGAAGTTTCGGGAACTGAGTGGCGTGCTGATGAGGAGGGGAGTGTCGTTGAAGCTGAAGGGAAAGGTGTATGCTGCATGTGTGAGAAGTGTTATGACTTATGGGAGCGAGACATGGGTAATGAACGTAGAGCAGCAACGAAGGCTGGAAAGGGTGGAAATGCGAATGGTTCGGTGGATGTGCGGAGTATCGTTGAGAGAGAGGAAGACAAATGATGAATTGCGAAAGATGATGGGAATAGAGCCTGTGATTGATGCTGTGAAGAGGAACAGGTTGAGATGGTTTGGTCATGTGTTGAGGAAGGATGAAAGTGACTGGTTGAGAAGAGTGATGGAAATGAATGTAGAAGGAAGTGGAGGACGGGGAAGACCGAGAAAGACTTGGCTAAAGATGGTGGAAGAAGAAATGCGGGCAAGGGGGTTAACAAGGGGAGATGCAGAAAATAGGGCAAAATGGAGAAGATTGTCATGGGGACCGTAAGGCTAACCCCTGCTCTTGCAGGGAAAATGGCCTTAAAATGCATGTTGTTGTTGTTTTTTTACTTGAAATCTAAATAGGATTTTCATATCAGCTAACTGAATTCAACCACCAACTATTTTAAGGCCAACATAGCTCACAAGGTCAACATAGGTAAAAGGGCAACAACATTTCTTCATATTTACCTAAAATCCTCAATTTTCATCTGATTGACTTGAAATTTGAATAGGATTTTCATATCAGCAAACAGAATTCAACACCAACTATTTTTGAGATCAACATCGACCAAAAGGTCAACATAGGCCAAAAGGTCAACAACCCTTTAGAATTTCTAAAATCCTCAATTATCATCCTATTGACTTGAAATTTGAATAGGATTTTCATATCAGCTAACTGAATTCAACCACCAACTATTTTAAGGTCAACATAGCTCACAAGGTCAACATAGGTAAAAGGTCAACCACTTTTCTTCATATTTCCAAAATCCTCAATTATCATCCTATTGACTTGAAATTTGAACAGGATTTTCATGTCATCAAATTGAATTCAACCACCAACTATTTTTGAGATCAGCATCGGCCAAAAGGTCAACATCGGCCAAAGGTCAACAACCATTTCAAATTATTTAAATCCTCAATTTTCATCCGATTGACTTGAAATCTGAATAGGATTTGCATATCAGCTTACTGAAACCAACCACCAACTATTTTTGAGGTCAACAAAGGCCAAATTTCTAAAATCCTCAATTTTCAGACGATTAACTTATATTTGAAGACGATTTGCATTTATCAGGTCACATAATTCAACCACTAATTATTTGTGAGGTCAAAAGGATGCTCTACCGAGTGCCATTCTACTTTGTTCTCTTTTGCCAAGTGTCGCTCTACGAGTGATTTTTCATTCTTTGTTTGTTTTTCACCGGCCTACAGGTCACAATTCTAAACCGATCGTCATGAAACTTCACTAAGTTGTAAAGGTCGTCACAATTGAGCTTATTTATTTTGAGGTCAAAGGTCATCTGGAGGTCAAATTTCTAAAATCGCCATTTTAATCCGATTGACTAAAAAATTAAACAGCATGTGTATATTGTCACTAAACTGGAAAACCAACTATTTTTGAGGTCAAAAGGTCAAAGGTCATACTTCCAATCAACTCAAGGTCATACTTCCAAAATCATCAATTTTCATCTGACAAACCGTCACGTTTCATTCTATTGACCTGAGCTTTGATCAAGATCATCAATTTTAATTTTGATGAAATGGACAATTTGATGGATCAATAGCAACATTTTTTGGGAGGGAGGGGGGTGGATTTTGCAAGTCGGCTTCTTGTTTCTTTTTTCATGATGATGATGATGTTGAATATATATATATATATATATATATATATATATATATATATATATATATATATATATATATATATGAATGAGAGAGAGAGACAGACAGACAGACAGAGAGACAGACGACTGGACTGTTTCATCTTTTATTATTAAAAATACAAAACCACACCCAAAAACACCAGAAACACGTGAAAACAAATGACAGAGAAGACTCTGGGACAAGTACTGCTGAAAATTTACAATTTTTACCCATCAAAAACTAAATCCCAATCAACCACACTACACAAAGAATTCACCATCCACATTTGCTCAAATTCTGTTAACTTACCCTGAAAAAAATAATTCGGAATACTTTCGAAAAGTGGGTTGTAAAAGAGGGTTTCACGCAAGAACATTTATTTTGAGTACGATGTTTTCCAGCAGCTTATTTTAAATGCTTTCCAAGCATTCAGCATGCTTGAGTAGGACGGTGGTTGTGTGAGGTCCAGGTGTTGGACATCCATCAGAAAAACATCTCGCGAGTAGCCCAGACCACCAGCTTGGCTCAAAGGAGAATTGGCCAGAAACCTCCAAGCCAGATACAAATGTAGCAGATGCTTGATCACCATCATACAAAAGGCCACAATCTTACTAATCAAGTCCACCAGGCCTTCCTCAAGTCCAAAGTCAATCAAGTCCAAAGGAGGTCAATTAGAATCCTCTGTAGGTTTTTCACCAGACTTTCTGGGGGTTGCACTGCCTTGAAACGATGCCACAGCATAGATGCCACCAGATTGTTGAGCACCAACACGCGTCCCGGATAAGAAAGTTGAACGAGAAAGCCTCTCCACTTTGTCAATCTTTGCTCAAGGGCATCCACCAACCCCTCCAAATTCTTCTTTTCCACATTTTCATTACCGAGAAATGTTCCCAGGTATTTAATACCTTCAAAACTCCATTTGAGCTGAAGTGGAAGGGAAGGCAAGGGTCCACTCGCTTGACCTATCCACAAGACCTGGCTTTTGCCTCAATTTACGACAGCTGTCGTCGCTTTGTTAAATAGCTGCACGTTCTCTTCAACCAAACCAACGTCTTTGGCATCTTTCACCAAAACACAAACGTCATCTGCATAAGCTGATACTTTCACTTCATGCTCTGCCGACACTTTTAATCCTTCTTGAGATTTCCGAAGCACTATCAATAGCGGTTCAATACTCAAGGCATATGAAATACCAGACAGAGGCAAGTCCTGACGAATCCCCCCTCTCAACCTTCACAGGTGGGATCAGTTCATTATTGACTTTAAATAATGAATAAACTTGACTGTATAGCAGTTTAATGTAAGCAACAAAACCATTTCCAAGACCAAACCTTTCCAGAACTCGAAATAAATACCTGTGGTGCAGCTGAGAGGAAGCTCACCACCTTCAATGCTTTCTTCAAGGACCTCTAGCAAGAAAGGACCTACAAGTGTCCAGAAAGTCATATAAAACTCCACTGGGAGGCCATCCAGACCTGGTGCTGTTCCCGGAGTCATAGACATCAGTGATTGTTCCAGCTCATATAACGTCAATGGAGTTCAAGATTCACTTAATGCTCGTCTCTTAGCTGAGGCAGCTCCGTTGTACTCTCCTGCACTTCCTCATGAGAAAATAACGTTGTAAAATGATCAGAAACAACCTTCTTTATCTGGCATTGTGACACTAATGTTTTACCCCGGTCTCCTGAGGCATCGCATTTGCTTTTGTGGCACAGATTATTTTCCAGATTAGAAAAATACTTAGTAGGCGCATCTATTTTGTATAAGCTATCCATCCTTAGTCTAATCATAGCACCCATGGCCTTGTAATTTACAATCTCTTTCAGAAGCGATTGCTTCTCCACCAATAGCTTGTGCTTCTGCACATCCGGTTGTTTTGCTAAATTTCCTTGCGATTTTTAAATCTCTCTTTCCAAAACTTGTTTCTCTACTCTTCCTTGCTTTGAGGTAAACATTTGAAACTGTTGGCAGAACACCGCAACTTGCGCCAACGCATTGTCCCACCAAGTTAGCAAATTGACAAAACGATCTCTTCTGCAAACGAGGTCCTGCTACACCACCGGAAAGGCTTCTTGGAAGTAAGTATTACTGAGCATGTCTATATTTAATTTCCAAAAAGAAGACCTCCTCTCCATCCCCCGACGTTAGTTTAAAAACTAGGACAATTAAACTGTGGTCTGAGAAACCCAAGGGAATAATATCTGTTCTCAAAACATCCTTCATCATCTGCTTATTAACATAAAACCTATCTAACCTCGCTAACGTGACAATGTTCCTTACACATCTACACCATGAAAACCCGCACTATTTATGGTGCTGAACCCTCCATGCATCATACAATAAAAACCTCCAAATTGCCTCTGCTAAAGGCTTAGCTGACTCAGGGTGAGGTTCCGCACTATTGTGATCCACGCAGGATTTAAGTGCAATTAAAATCCCCCCCAAATCACAATAAAATTCATGGGACCCAATATTCCTTAAAATCCCAGTCAATTCTAACAACAAGTCATTCCTCTCCTTGCTTTTACTTGGAGCATGCACATTGCACATTCCCAAGAAAAAACCTATAGCTATCCAACACAAAGGACAAAGTGGCTAGATATCCCTGCACAATCTGAGTGAACACAACAGAGGTGGTTTGCAGAGCAGGGCGCAAAAAGAAAGTAATTCCTGCAGTAACGGAATATTTATCGCTAAAGAAAAGTTGTCCTTTCAGTAGCTGCCTCCAATCGGCAAGATAATTCAGGGTACTGTGAGTTTGCTGGAACAACACAATCCCCAGCTTCAATCTCTTTACCAAGGATTTCACCTGGAGTTTATGCCCTAAGGCCTAACCTAACCTCCATTACTAATCCTAACCTCCATTAATTAATATGTTATGCCTAACCTCCATTAATACTTATACTCCCA
This sequence comes from Myxine glutinosa, assembly GCF_964187855.1. Lineage (NCBI taxonomy): Eukaryota > Metazoa > Chordata > Myxini > Myxiniformes > Myxinidae > Myxine > Myxine glutinosa. The sequence continues at coordinate 12,317,283 of NC_136273.1, forward strand.
AAACGCAACTCAGCCATGAGGATGGAGGAGTTAGGACATCAAATCCTCCTGGGTGTTCTTTAAATCATTCTGGGCTTTTTGAACCCATTTCTTTAACCGGAATTTATTTGTATCTGTAAAAACGGAGTCATCCGGAGTCTTTTAGAAAGGCTTTGATCTCATCATCCGACAGAGTGACTTTCACCTCATCGGGCTGAAACGGCACTTCTTCTACATCATCAATTTCCGAGTCCTCTGAGGCTGAATCACCCTTACGCCCCATGGTGTCACCAAATACTTCTACCTCTGAAACTAAAAGCCCCTCGTTACTCTCCCCACTTTTCTTAATATGATCTGTTGTGGGCCCACCGGGGGTTTGAAGAACCGAATTTTTATTTTCGCCACCTGACAGATTATGGCAGCAGTGGTTCATCCACACAGGGAGGATGAAGAGCCACGTTAGTATCTCCGCTGCCTAACCTGGATTCAGTCAACAGTGGTACACCCACACCGAGAGGTAGAGGAACCACAGAACCCTCTCCGCTACCTGACAATGATTCAGGCACGGGAGGAACATCTACCAGGGGGGCTATCCCAATTACGTTGTCTATCTCCCCCCCCACCACTGTCAACAACCTCGCACTGTTCCTCACGATCTTCTACAACTGCCTGCAAGTCATTCCCGAGAACCTTTGGACAACTCTCAATTGAGTTTATGCGCTCACTTAAATCATCTTTTTCCAGTTGGTCCATAGCACCACTGGAACCATCCTCATCTTGCAGAGCCTGTAGAGCAGCAAATCGATTCCCTTCACCAGGAATACTTCCCTCCTGCTCAGTGTTACAGGCTTTTTTATGAGAGATTGGAGATGCATCTCTTATTTTTGACTTTCGTTTTTTTAACCAAAGGGAACCCATTGTTCCCACTTTCATCCTGCTCTTATGATGCAACATGGTTTACGTTTACAGGGGTCAGTTGAGGCGCCACGGAAGGAACACTTGGAATTTCATCTCCTACATTTTCTTCCACAGGAAGAACAGCTGCAGCGGGATTTACAGCCTGTTCCTTATTTTTGGGACAAACCCGCTTCACATGCCCAAACCCGCCACACTAAAAACACTTTAGTGAATCTGTGGTATCTTGGTAGTCGTGCCCGTCCTGAGTAAATTTTACCGTTAAATTAAACTCCTCATTCCCGTTTTTCAATACCATGTAAACACTTATAAAAGGCATCACGTGCTTCACATCGTCCTGCTTGATTCCCAAAGGAATCAACATTTGTGAAGCAATCGTTCAATACTTTGTCAATGCAGCGGTAATCAAGTCACACTTCAAGAAGGGTGGGACGTTAGAGATTGTTACCTTTCGAGCAGGAGTGTCTAGGGGGTACGCCATTAAAAACAGCCCCGAGTCTAATACCAAACCTTGCCCAACTACACGAGCGACTAAATCGACATTTACCACTAAAACAATGACTCGTTTGCTCATTCATGACGCCGCACAAACATTTTCCATCCTGATCAAATTTCCAATACATAACACCACACTCTCCACGGCGATACCTTCCGGAGGAGTGCACACTACTCCATGCTTGGGAATCAGATTCTCGAACGCAGCATAGCGATTTGCATGTGCCGCCGCCATTTCCTTGGTGAACGAACACACACAAACCCCACCCCCACCCACCGATCCTCATCAGGAGGGGGGGGAAATACAATTTAAATCAAAGAAAAATAAAACTACCAAATACATCATCTAAGCCTAACGGCAATAAAGCTCAAATAATACTGTATAATATAAGGAAAACTAGAACAATGCAACTGTATCACCAATATGCCTCCGCATAGTCCCACAATGGGTAGATGCCATCACTATGCATATGTATGGGTAGTGGATCACGTTTGTGAAGTTTCGTGTTGGTTAGATAAGGTTCGTTTTTCTATCTAAGATGGCTGCCAAACCACGTGACCTATGACATCATCATTTTAAAACTATATGCAACAGTGCTGTTAGATGATATTTGTAAAATTTCGCATCGATAGGGTGAGTGGTTTCAGAGATATAATTATTTAATATTTTCCTTCAATCCAAAATGGCTGTCAAACCATGTGACCTATGATGTCATAAATTTAATATTTCTATACAAATGGGTCAAAGATCATGTGCATGCAATTTCTGATTTTTAGGATAAGGAATTCGATGAAAACATTTTTGGCTAGTACACCACTTCACCTATGATATCATTATCATGCTTTTGTTCCCCATTGGGAGTACTTGACAATGTGCCAAGTTTCAAAATTTTCCATTCAGCGGTTTCCAAATAATTATTGAATTATTTGCTTTTAATCCAAGATGGCTGCCATACCACGTGACATGACGTCACAATTATCATGAAAACATTCTGCATGGGTGTCACTCCTGCCCTGAAAGTTTCATTTCAATTGGACATATGGTTGCTGAGAAAAAACGAGGTTTAGCCCGGACGAATGGACGGACAGTCGTACGGACAACCCGAAAACATAATGCCTCCGGCGACTTTGTCGGCGGAGACATAACAATCGTTTTCAACAAAAAGGAGGTGCATTGTGGGCCTCAAAAAGTCACCCAATACACCTTTCTTTCTATGAAACGATTAATTCTTTCTCTTTATTTCTCTTTCTCTTTCTCTCTCTCTCTCTCTCTCTCGTCTCAAAAAGGAATGGGGAAGGTAAAAGAACGAGAAAGAACAAACATAATTGACACAAATAATGCAGGTAAGGAGGGAAAAAAAACGAAGGTTGATGGGGAGGGGTGGACTGAAGGGAAAAGGGAGGACAGAGAATACTAGAAAAGAGGAAGAAAGACGATAAACCAAACAAACAAAACACAGAAATGCAACAACGAACTACACACGCACGTACATTGCCACCATGATGCCACACCCAACTCGCAACATGCCAGCAGGGGGTGAGAGAGCGAGAGATAGAGAAAGATAGATCGATAGATGGATAGAGATAGAGATAAAGGGAGAGAGAGCCATAAAGAGATATAAAGATAGAGATATAGATTAGAGATTATAGATATAAATTAGAGATAAAGATTAGAGATTAGAAATTGAGATTAGAGATTTTAGAGATATAGATGTAGAGATATAGATTAGAGATATAGATTAGAAATAAAGATTCGAGGTAGAGATATAGGTTAGAGATATAGAATCGATGTATAGATTATAAATAGAGATTAGAGATAGAGATTAGGGATATAGATTAGAGATATAGATTATAGATATAGATTAGAGATATAGATTAGAAATAGAGATTAGGGATATAGATATAGTATGGAGATATAGATTAGAGATAAAGATTAGAGATATAGATTGGAGATATAGATTAGAGATAAAGATTAGAGATATAGATTGGAGATATAGCTTAGAGATATAGATTAGAAATATATATTAGAGATTGAGATATAGATTAGAGATAGAGACATAGGACAGAGATAAAGATTAGAGATATAGATAGAGATCAGAAATAGAGATTAGAGATATAGATTAGAGATACAGATTAGAGATTGAGATATAGATTAGAGATACAGATTAGAAATACACATTAGAGATATAGATTAGAAATAGATATTAGAGATTGAGATATAGATTAGAGATACCGATTATAAATAGAGATTAGAGATAGAGACATAGGACAGAGATAAAGATTAGAGATATAGATAGAGATTAGAAATAGAGATTAGAGATATAGATTAGAGATACAGATTAGAAATAGACATTAGAGATATAGATTAGAAATAGATATTAGAGATTGAGATATAGATTAGAGAAAAAGATTAGAGATACAGATTAGAAATACATTAGAGATATACATTAGAAATAGATATTAGAGATTGAGATATAGATTAGAGATATAGATTAGAGATACAGATGAGAAATAGAGATTAGAGATAGAGACATAGGACAGAGATAAAGATGAGGGATATAGATAGAGATTAGAAATAGAGATTAGAGATATAGATTAGAGATACAGATTAGAAATACAGATTAGAAATAGACATTAGAGATATAGATTAGAAATAGAGATTAGAGATTGAGATATAGATTAGAGATTGAGATATAGATTAGAGATATAGATTAGAAATAGATATTAGAGATTGAGATATAGATTAGAGATATCGATTAGAGATAGAGATTAGAGATTGAGATATAGATTAGAGATATAGATTAGAGATACAGATTAGAAATAGACATTTTTTTTTTTTTTTTTTTTTTTTTTTTTTTTTTTTTTTTTTTTTTTTTTTTTTTTTTTTTTTTTGTATACAAGATCGAGGCTCGTGAAAGAGCGAACATTAATCACACAGAAAGACAAACCGACACATAAAACATATAACATAGGGAGCGGTAGACAAGATGGGGAGAGAGGGGGAAGGACACAAACACAACATTTGAGAGCAGGGACCGAGAGACATGGAGACATCGAGAGATCTGAGAGAGGGCGAGGGCTTTGGGGGGGGGGGGGCATGGCAAGGGGGCGGTGGGAGAGGTATAAAACATATGGACACTGCCAGGACTTCCAGGAAAGAAGTTGGAATTTCAAACAAGGTGGATCTGGGGTGAATTAGCGGGGGTAGAAAAGATCAAGGTTTTGGATGGGGGAAGATAAGAGATGGTGGTGAACAGCTGTTTTAAAGACCTGGAGGGAGGAGTGGGATTGAAGGGAGTGAGGTAGTTTGTTCCAGAGGCGGGAGAAAAGAGGAATGAAAGAGTGAAGGTGAGCGGAGAGCCGAGATTTCGGCAGTTTAACCATCAGAGGGTTGCTGGCAGATCTTGTGCGACCTGTAGGAATATTTGGGGGACAGAGCACAGAGAGAGCTGGGGGTGCAAGGCCGGAGAGGAGTCGGTAGAAGACAGAAAGACCACCTACCTGCCTGCGGTGAGTGAGTGAAAGGCCCTCAGAGATAGCTTCATCGCGGGAGATTCCAATAATTCTGAAAGCTTTGGTTTCAACAGCGTGAAGCCGAGCTAGGTGTGAGGCAGGAGCACCGGCCCATAGGGGAGAACAGTATTCCATTGAGCTGCGGATGAAAGCCTTGTATGTGGTGAGGAGCTCAGGTGTGCCGAGGAAGGACTTCGCACGACGGAGGATGCCCAGTCGGCGACTGGCTTTGGAGGCCAGCTTGGAAATGTGGTTTTCCCAAGAAAGATCATGGCAGATAGTGAGACCCAAAATCTTGAGCGACAGAACTTCTTGGAGAGGATTGTTGAGAAAGTAGATGGGAGGGTTGTCCAGTCGATCTTTTCGGAGAGACATAGTAAGAGTGTGAGATTTGTCAGGATTGAAAGACATGTTCCACTTGTTTGACCAGTCTGTGATTTTGTCCAGGTCTTCAGAGAGTGAGGAGGCAGCAGACTGCCGATCTGAGGGAAGAGGAATGGAGCGGCAGAGAGTGGAGTCATCAGCAAAGAGATAGAGAGGATTTTCGAGAGAGTCAGAGAGATCATTGATGAAGACCAGAAAAAGCACGGGGCCCAGAACACTGCCTTGGGGAACTCCAGCCTGAACAGGAAGAGGAGATGAGAGAAACCCATTCAGGGCCACACGTTGACGACGACTAGAGAGGAAGTCCGCCAGCCATGCGTGGAGATTTCCATGGATACCAAAGGAGGAGAGTTTGGTGAGCAGAGCGGGGTGCCAGACCGTGTCGAAGGCACGTGATATGTCGAGGGAGACAGCTCTAATTTCCTGTTTGGCATTGAGGACCTCCATCCATTGTTGAGACAGCAGAAGCAGCATGTCCAGAGTAGAGTGACCTGGTCTGAAACCAAATTGATGATCAGAGATCAAGCCATTGGAGAAGAGGAAAGATTTCATATCAGAAGCAATAATGGATTCCATGACTTTGCTGATAATTGGGAGAAGGCTGATTGGTCTGTAGTTGCTAGGATCTGTTTTTGCACCTTTTTTGTGCAAAGCGGTGATGTTGGCTGATTTCCAAGCAGATGGCAGTTGACCTTGAGCAAAAGAGAGGGTGAAGAGAACAGAGAGAGGGTGAGATAGAGCAGCAGAGCAGGATTTTAGGACCCGTGGGCTGATGCCGTCGGGTCCAGTTGCAGAATCAGAGTCGAGGGTTGACAGAAACTTTTCCACCTTGTCAGGAGGAAAGGACACGGAGTCCAGGAGCAGCAGGGTACGACTGGGTATGGTGGGTACAGAGAGGGATGGGTTTGGGACACAAGATTTAGAGGCAAACACAGAGTTGAGGCATTCAGCTTTTTCACGTGCGGAGTCAGCTGTGTAGCCGTTTGAGGTAAGGGAGGGGATGGAGATATATAGATTAGATATATAGGAGATATATAGATGACATTAGAGATATAGATTAGAAATGGATATTAGAGATTGAGATATAGATTAGAGATATAGATTAGAGATACAGATTAGAAATACATTAGAAATATAGATTAGAAATAGATATTAGAGATTGAGATGTAGATTAGAAATAGAGATTAGAGATTGAGATATAGATTAGAGATTGAGATATAGATTAGAGATACAGATTAGAAATAGAGATTAGAGATATAGATTAGAAATAGAGATTAGAGATAAAGATTAGAGATATAGATTAGAAATAGAGATTAGAGATATAGATTAGAAATAGAGATTAGAGATATAAATTAGAAATAGAGATTAGAGATATAGAATTGAGATATAGATTAGAAATAGAGATTAGAGATATAAATTAGAAATAGAGATTAGAGATATAAATTAGAAATAGAGATTAGAGATAAAGATTAGAGATATAGATTAGAAATAGAGATTAGAGATATAGATTAGAAATAGAGATTAGAGATATAAATTAGAAATAGAGATTAGAGATATAGATTAGAAATATAAATTAGAGATAAAGATTAGAAATAGAGATTAGGGATATAGATTAGAGATATAGATTATAAATAGAGATTAGAGAAATAGATTAGAAATATAAATTAGAGATAAACATTAGAGATATAGATTATAAATAGAGATTAGAGATATAGATTAGACATATAGATTATAAATAGAGATTAGAGAAATAGATTAGAAATATAAATTAGAGATAAAGATTGGAGATATAGATTATAAATAGAGATTAGAGAAATAGATTAGAAATATAAATTAGAGATAAAGATTAGATATATAGATTAGACATACAGATTATAAATAGACATGAGAGATATCGATTAGAAATAGAGATTAGAGATAAAGATTAGACATATAGATTATAAATAGAGATTAGAGAAATAGATTAGAAATATAGATTAGAAATAGACAGAGAGATAGATTAGAGATATAGATTAGAAATAGAAATTAGAGATAAAGATTTGAGATATAGATTAGACATACAGATTATAAATATACATTAGAGATATAGATTAGAAATAGAGATTAGAGATATAGATTAGACATATAGATTATAAATAGAGATTAGAGAAATAGATTAGAAATATAAATTAGAGATAAAGATTAGAGATATAGATTAGACATAGATTATAAATAGACATGAGAGATATAGATTAGAAATAGAGATTAGAGATATAAATTAGAAATAGAGATTAGAGATAAAGATTAGAGATATAGATTAGAAATAGAGATTAGAGATATAGATTAGAAATAGAGATTAGAGATATAAATTAGAAATAGAGATTAGAGATATCGATTAGAAATATAAATTAGAGATAAAGATTAGAAATAGAGATTAGAGATATAGATTAGACATATATATTATAAATAGAGATTAGAGAAATAGATTAGAAATATAAATTAGAGATAAAGATTAGAGATATAGATTATAAATAGAGATTAGAGAAATAGATTAGAAATATAAATTTGAAATAAAGATTAGAGATATAGATTATAAATAGAGATTAGAGATATAGATTAGACATATAGATTATAAATAGAGATTAGAGAAATAGATTAGAAATATAAATTAGAGATAAAGATTAGAGATATAGATTAGACATACAGATTATAAATAGACATGAGAGATATCGATTAGAAATAGAGATTAGAGATATAGATTAGAGATATAGATAAGAAATATAGATTAGAGAAATAGATTAGAAATATAGATTAGAAATAGACAGAGATAGATTACAGATATAGATTAGAAATAGAAATTAGAGATAAAGATTAGAGATATAGATTAGACATACAGATTATAAATAGACATTAGAGATATAGATTAGAAATAGAGATTAGAGATATAGATTAGAGATATAGATTAGAAATATAGATTAGAGATATAGATTAGACATATAGATTATAAATAGAGATTAGAGAAATAGATTAGAAATATAAATTAGAGATAAAGATTAGAGATATAGATTAGAAATAGAGATTAGAGATATAGATTATACATATAGATTATAAATAGAGATTAGAGAAATAGATTAGAAATATAAATTAGAGATAAAGATTAGAGATATAGATTAGAAATAGAGATTAGAGATATAGATTATAAATAGAGATTAGAGAAATAGATTAGAAATATAAATTAGAGATAAAGATTAGAGATATAGATTAGACATACAGATTATAAATAGACATGAGAGATATCGATTAGAAATAGAGATTAGAGATAAAGATTAGACATATAGATTATAAATAGAGATTAGAGAAATAGATTAGAAATATAAATTAGAGATAAAGATTAGAGATATCGATTAGAAATAGAGATTAGAGATATAGATTAGACATAGAGATTATAGATATATATTCGAGATATAGATTATAAATAGAGATTAGAGAAATAGATTAGAAATATAAATTAGAGATAAAGATTAGAGATATAGATTAGAAATAGAGATTAGAGATATAGATTAGACATATAGATTATAAATAGAGATTAGAGAAATAGATTAGACATATAGATTATAGAGATTAGAGAAATAGATTAGAAATATAAATTAGAGATATAGATTAGACATATAGATTATAAATAGAGATTAGAGAAATAGATTAGACATATAGATTATAAATAGAGATTAGAGAAATAGATTAGAAATATAAATTAGAGATAAAGATTAGAGATATAGATTAGAAATAGAGATTAGAGATATATATTCGAGATATAGATTATAAATAGAGATTAGAGAAATAGATTAGAAATATAAATTAGAGATAAAGATTAGAGATATAGATTAGACATACAGATTATAAATAGACATGAGAGATATCGATTAGAAATAGAGATTAGAGATAAAGATTAGACATATAGATTATAAATAGAGATTAGAAAAATAGATTAGAAATATAAATTAGAGATAAAGATTAGAGATATAGATTAGAAATAGAGATTAGAGATATAGATTAGACATATAGATTATAAATAGAGATTAGAGAAATAGATTAGACATATAGATTATAAATAGAGATTAGAGAAATAGATGAGAAATATAAATTAGAGATAAAGATGAGAGATATAGATTAGAAATAGAGATTAGAGATATAGATTAGACATATAGATTATAAATAGAGATTAGAGAAATAGATTAGACATATAGATTATAAATAGAGATTAGAGAAATAGATTAGAAATATAAATTAGAGATAAAGATTAGAGACATAGATTGGAGATATAGATTAGAGATAGAGATTAGAGATTGAGATATAGATTAGAGATATAGATTAGAAATAGACATTAGAGATATAGATTAGAAATGGATATTAGAGATTGAGATATAGATTAGAGATATAGATTAGAGATACAGATTAGAAATACATTAGAAATATAGATTAGAAATAGAGATTAGAGATTGAGATATAGATTAGAGATATAGATTAGAAATAGACATTAGAGATATAGATTAGAAATGGATATTAGAGATTGAGATATAGATTAGAGATATAGATTAGAGATACAGATTAGAAATACATTAGAAATATAGATTAGAAATAGAGATTAGAGATTGAGATATAGATTAGAGATTGAGATATAGATTAGAGATACAGATTAGAAATAGAGATTAGAGATATAGATTAGAAATAGAGATTAGAGATAAAGATTAGAGATATAGATTAGAAATAGAGATTAGAGATATAGATTAGAAATAGAGATTAGAGATATAAATTAGAAATAGAGATTAGAGATATAGAATTGAGATATAGATTAGAAATAGAGATTAGAGATATAAATTAGAAATAGAGATTAGAGATATAAATTAGAAATAGAGATTAGAGATAAAGATTAGAGATATAGATTAGAAATAGAGATTAGAGATATAGATTAGAAATAGAGATTAGAGATATAAATTAGAAATAGAGATTAGAGATATAGATTAGAAATATAAATTAGAGATAAAGATTAGAAATAGAGATTAGGGATATAGATTAGAGATATAGATTATAAATAGAGATTAGAGAAATAGATTAGAAATATAAATTAGAGATAAACATTGGAGATATAGATTATAAATAGAGATTAGAGATATAGATTAGACATATAGATTATAAATAGAGATTAGAGAAATAGATTAGAAATATAAATTAGAGATAAAGATTGGAGATATAGATTATAAATAGAGATTAGAGAAATAGATTAGAAATATAAATTAGAGATAAAGATTAGATATATAGATTAGACATACAGATTATAAATAGACATGAGAGATATCGATTAGAAATAGAGATTAGAGATAAAGATTAGACATATAGATTATAAATAGAGATTAGAAAAATAGATTAGAAATATAAATTAGAGATAAAGATTAGAGATATAGATTAGAAATAGAGATTAGAGATATAGATTAGACATATAGATTATAAATAGAGATTAGAGAAATAGATTAGACATATAGATTATAAATAGAGATTAGAGAAATAGATGAGAAATATAAATTAGAGATAAAGATGAGAGATATAGATTAGAAATAGAGATTAGAGATATAGATTAGACATATAGATTATAAATAGAGATTAGAGAAATAGATTAGACATATAGATTATAAATAGAGATTAGAGAAATAGATTAGAAATATAAATTAGAGATAAAGATTAGAGACATAGATTGGAGATATAGATTAGAGATAGAGATTAGAGATTGAGATATAGATTAGAGATATAGATTAGAAATAGACATTAGAGATATAGATTAGAAATGGATATTAGAGATTGAGATATAGATTAGAGATATAGATTAGAGATACAGATTAGAAATACATTAGAAATATAGATTAGAAATAGAGATTAGAGATTGAGATATAGATTAGAGATATAGATTAGAAATAGACATTAGAGATATAGATTAGAAATGGATATTAGAGATTGAGATATAGATTAGAGATATAGATTAGAGATACAGATTAGAAATACATTAGAAATATAGATTAGAAATAGAGATTAGAGATTGAGATATAGATTAGAGATTGAGATATAGATTAGAGATACAGATTAGAAATAGAGATTAGAGATATAGATTAGAAATAGAGATTAGAGATAAAGATTAGAGATATAGATTAGAAATAGAGATTAGAGATATAGATTAGAAATAGAGATTAGAGATATAAATTAGAAATAGAGATTAGAGATATAGAATTGAGATATAGATTAGAAATAGAGATTAGAGATATAAATTAGAAATAGAGATTAGAGATATAAATTAGAAATAGAGATTAGAGATAAAGATTAGAGATATAGATTAGAAATAGAGATTAGAGATATAGATTAGAAATAGAGATTAGAGATATAAATTAGAAATAGAGATTAGAGATATAGATTAGAAATATAAATTAGAGATAAAGATTAGAAATAGAGATTAGGGATATAGATTAGAGATATAGATTATAAATAGAGATTAGAGAAATAGATTAGAAATATAAATTAGAGATAAACATTGGAGATATAGATTATAAATAGAGATTAGAGATATAGATTAGACATATAGATTATAAATAGAGATTAGAGAAATAGATTAGAAATATAAATTAGAGATAAAGATTGGAGATATAGATTATAAATAGAGATTAGAGAAATAGATTAGAAATATAAATTAGAGATAAAGATTAGATATATAGATTAGACATACAGATTATAAATAGACATGAGAGATATCGATTAGAAATAGAGATTAGAGATAAAGATTAGACATATAGATTATAAATAGAGATTAGAGAAATAGATTAGAAATATAGATTAGAAATAGACAGAGAGATAGATTAGATTTATAGATTAGAAATAGAAATTAGAGATAAAGATTTGAGATATAGATTAGACATACAGATTATAAATATACATTAGAGATATAGATTAGAAATAGAGATTAGAGATATAGATTAGACATATAGATTATAAATAGAGATTAGAGAAATAGATTAGAAATATAAATTAGAGATAAAGATTAGAGATATAGATTAGACATAGATTATAAATAGACATGAGAGATATAGATTAGAAATAGAGATTAGAGATATAAATTAGAAATAGAGATTAGAGATAAAGATTAGAGATATAGATTAGAAATAGAGATTAGAGATATAGATTAGAAATAGAGATTAGAGATATAAATTAGAAATAGAGATTAGAGATATCGATTAGAAATATAAATTAGAGATAAAGATTAGAAATAGAGATTAGAGATATAGATTAGACATATATATTATAAATAGAGATTAGAGAAATAGATTAGAAATATAAATTAGAGATAAAGATTAGAGATATAGATTATAAATAGAGATTAGAGAAATAGATTAGAAATATAAATTTGAAATAAAGATTAGAGATATAGATTATAAATAGAGATTAGAGATATAGATTAGACATATAGATTATAAATAGAGATTAGAGAAATAGATTAGAAATATAAATTAGAGATAAAGATTAGAGATATAGATTATAAATAGAGATTAGAGATATAGATTAGACATATAGATTATAAATAGAGATTAGAGAAATAGATTAGAAATATAAATTAGAGATAAAGATTAGAGATATAGATTAGACATACAGATTATAAATAGACATGAGAGATATCGATTAGAAATAGAGATTAGAGATATAGATTAGAGATATAGATAAGAAATATAGATTAGAGAAATAGATTAGAAATATAGATTAGAAATAGACAGAGATAGATTACAGTTATAGATTAGAAATAGAAATTAGAGATAAAGATTAGAGATATAGATTAGACATACAGATTATAAATAGACATTAGAGATATAGATTAGAAATAGAGATTAGAGATATAGATTAGAGATATAGATTAGAAATAGAGATTAGAGATATAGATTAGACATATAGATTATAAATAGAGATTAGAGAAATAGATTAGAAATATAAATTAGAGATAAAGATTAGAGATATAGATTAGAAATAGAGATTAGAGATATAGATTATACATATAGATTATAAATAGAGATTAGAGAAATAGATTAGAAATATAAATTAGAGATAAAGATTAGAGATATAGATTAGAAATAGAGATTAGAGATATAGATTATAAATAGAGATTAGAGAAATAGATTAGAAATATAAATTAGAGATAAAGATTAGAGATATAGATTAGACATACAGATTATAAATAGACATGAGAGATATCGATTAGAAATAGAGATTAGAGATAAAGATTAGACATATAGATTATAAATAGAGATTAGAGAAATAGATTAGAAATATAAATTAGAGATAAAGATTAGAGATATAGATTAGAAATAGAGATTAGAGATATAGATTAGACATAGAGATTATAGATATATATTCGAGATATAGATTATAAATAGAGATTAGAGAAATAGATTAGAAATATAAATTAGAGATAAAGATTAGAGATATAGATTAGAAATAGAGATTAGAGATATAGATTAGACATATAGATTATAAATAGAGATTAGAGAAATAGATTAGACATATAGATTATAGAGATTAGAGAAATAGATTAGAAATATAAATTAGAGATATAGATTAGACATATAGATTATAAATAGAGATTAGAGAAATAGATTAGACATATAGATTATAAATAGAGATTAGAGAAATAGATTAGAAATATAAATTAGAGATAAAGATTAGAGATATAGATTAGAAATAGAGATTAGAGATATATATTCGAGATATAGATTATAAATAGAGATTAGAGAAATAGATTAGAAATATAAATTAGAGATAAAGATTAGAGATATAGATTAGACATACAGATTATAAATAGACATGAGAGATATCGATTAGAAATAGAGATTAGAGATAAAGATTAGACATATAGATTATAAATAGAGATTAGAAAAATAGATTAGAAATATAAATTAGAGATAAAGATTAGAGATATAGATTAGAAATAGAGATTAGAGATATAGATTAGACATATAGATTATAAATAGAGATTAGAGAAATAGATTAGACATATAGATTATAAATAGAGATTAGAGAAATAGATTAGAAATATAAATTAGAGATAAAGATGAGAGATATAGATTAGAAATAGAGATTAGAGATATAGATTAGACATATAGATTATAAATAGAGATTAGAGAAATAGATTAGACATATAGATTATAAATAGAGATTAGAGAAATAGATTAGAAATATAAATTAGAGATAAAGATTAGAGATATAGATTGGAGATATAGATTAGAGATAGAGATTAGAGATTGAGATATAGATTAGAGATATAGATTAGAGATACAGATTAGAAATAGACATTAGAGATATAGATTAGAAATGGATATTAGAGATTGAGATATAGATTAGAGATATAGATTAGAGATACAGATTAGAAATACATTAGAAATATAGATTAGAAATAGATATTAGAGATTGAGATGTAGATTAGAAATAGAGATTAGAGATTGAGATATAGATTAGAGATTGAGATATAGATTAGAGATACAGATTAGAAATAGAGATTAGAGATATAGATTAGAAATAGAGATTAGAGATAAAGATTAGAGATATAGATTAGAAATAGAGATTAGAGATATAGATTAGAAATAGAGATTAGAGATATAAATTAGAAATAGAGATTAGAGATATAGAATTGAGATATAGATTAGAAATAGAGATTAGAGATATAAATTAGAAATAGAGATTAGAGATATGAATTAGAAATAGAGATTAGAGATAAAGATTAGAGATATAGATTAGAAATAGAGATTAGAGATATAGATTAGAAATAGAGATTAGAGATATAAATTAGAAATAGAGATTAGAGATATAGATTAGAAATATAAATTAGAGATAAAGATTAGAAATAGAGATTAGGGATATAGATTAGAGATATAGATTATAAATAGAGATTAGAGAAATAGATTAGAAATATAAATTAGAGATAAACATTAGAGATATAGATTATAAATAGAGATTAGAGATATAGATTAGACATATAGATTATAAATAGAGATTAGAGAAATAGATTAGAAATATAAATTAGAGATAAAGATTGGAGATATAGATTATAAATAGAGATTAGAGAAATAGATTAGAAATATAAATTAGAGATAAAGATTAGAGATATAGATTAGACATACAGATTATAAATAGACATGAGAGATATCGATTAGAAATAGAGATTAGAGATAAAGATTAGACATATAGATTATAAATAGAGATTAGAGAAATAGATTAGAAATATAGATTAGAAACAGACAGAGAGATAGATTAGAGATATAGATTAGAAATAGAAATTAGAGATAAAGATTTGAGATATAGATTAGACATACAGATTATAAATATACATTAGAGATATAGATTAGAAATAGAGATTAGAGATATAGATTAGACATATAGATTATAAATAGAGATTAGAGAAATAGATTAGAAATATAAATTAGAGATAAAGATTAGAGATATAGATTAGACATAGATTATAAATAGACATGAGAGATATAGATTAGAAATAGAGATTAGAGATATAAATTAGAAATAGAGATTAGAGATAAAGTTTAGAGATATAGATTAGAAATAGAGATTAGAGATATAGATTAGAAATAGAGATTAGAGATATAAATTAGAAATAGAGATTAGAGATATCGATTAGAAATATAAATTAGAGATAAAGATTAGAAATAGAGATTAGAGATATAGATTAGACATATATATTATAAATAGAGATTAGAGAAATAGATTAGAAATATAAATTAGAGATAAAGATTAGAGATATAGATTATAAATAGAGATTAGAGAAATAGATTAGAAATATAAATTTGAAATAAAGATTAGAGATATAGATTATAAATAGAGATTAGAGATATAGATTAGACATATAGATTATAAATAGAGATTAGAGAAATAGATTAGAAATATAAATTAGAGATAAAGATTAGAGATATAGATTATAAATAGAGATTAGAGATATAGATTAGACATATAGATTATAAATAGAGATTAGAGAAATAGATTAGAAATATAAATTAGAGATAAAGATTAGAGATATAGATTAGACATACAGATTATAAATAGACATGAGAGATATCGATTAGAAATAGAGATTAGAGATATAGATTAGAGATATAGATAAGAAATATAGATTAGAGAAATAGATTAGAAATATAGATTAGAAATAGACAGAGATAGATTACAGATATAGATTAGAAATAGAAATTAGAGATAAAGATTAGAGATATAGATTAGACATACAGATTATAAATAGACATTAGAGATATAGATTAGAAATAGAGATTAGAGATATAGATTAGAGATATAGATTAGAAATAGAGATTAGAGATATAGATTAGACATATAGATTATAAATAGAGATTAGAGAAATAGATTAGAAATATAAATTAGAGATAAAGATTAGAGATATAGATTAGAAATAGAGATTAGAGATATAGATTATACATATAGATTATAAATAGAGATTAGAGAAATAGATTAGAAATATAAATTAGAGATAAAGATTAGAGATATAGATTAGAAATAGAGATTAGAGATATAGATTATAAATAGAGATTGGAGAAATAGATTAGAAATATAAATTAGAGATAAAGATTAGAGATATAGATTAGACATACAGATTATAAATAGACATGAGAGATATCGATTAGAAATAGAGATTAGAGATAAAGATTAGACATATAGATTATAAATAGAGATTAGAGAAATAGATTAGAAATATAAATTAGAGATAAAGATTAGAGATATAGATTAGAAATAGAGATTAGAGATATAGATTAGACATAGAGATTATAGATATATATTCGAGATATAGATTATAAATAGAGATTCGAGAAATAGATTAGAAATAGAAATTAGAGATAAAGATTAGAGATATAGATTAGAAATAGAGATTAGAGATATAGATTAGACATATAGATTATAAATAGAGATTAGAGAAATAGATTAGACATATAGATTATAGAGATTAGAGAAATAGATTAGAAATATAAATTAGAGATATAGATTAGACATATAGATTATAAATAGAGATTAGAGAAATAGATTAGACATATAGATTATAAATAGAGATTAGAGAAATAGATTAGAAATATAAATTAGAGATAAAGATTAGAGATATAGATTAGAAATAGAGATTAGAGATATATATTCGAGATATAGATTATAAATAGAGATTAGAGAAATAGATTAGAAATATAAATTAGAG
Organism: Myxine glutinosa; assembly: GCF_964187855.1. NCBI lineage: Eukaryota > Metazoa > Chordata > Myxini > Myxiniformes > Myxinidae > Myxine > Myxine glutinosa. Next base: position 12,334,819 of record NC_136273.1, read on the forward strand.
ATAAAGATTAGAGATATAGATTAGACATACAGATTATAAATAGACATGAGAGATATCGATTAGAAATAGAGATTAGAGATAAAGATTAGACATATAGATTATAAATAGAGATTAGAAAAATAGATTAGAAATATAAATTAGAGATAAAGATTAGAGATATAGATTAGAAATAGAGATTAGAGATATAGATTAGACATATAGATTATAAATAGAGATTAGAGAAATAGATTAGACATATAGATTATAAATAGAGATTAGAGAAATAGATTAGAAATATAAATTAGAGATAAAGATGAGAGATATAGATTAGAAATAGAGATTAGAGATATAGATTAGACATATAGATTATAAATAGAGATTAGAGAAATAGATTAGACATATAGATTATAAATAGAGATTAGAGAAATAGATTAGAAATATAAATTAGAGATAAAGATTAGAGATATAGATTAGACATACAGATTATAAATAGACATGAGAGATATAGATTAGAAATAGAGATTAGAGATATATATTCGAGATATAGATTATAAATAGAGATTAGAGAAATAGATTAGAAATATAAATTAGAGATAAAGATTAGAGATATAGATTAGAAATAGAGATTAGAGATATAGATTAGACATATAGATTATAAATAGAGATTAGAGAAATAGATTAGACATATAGATTATAAATAGAGATTAGAGAAATAGATTAGAAATATAAATTAGAGGTAAAGATTAGAGATATAGATTAGAAATAGAGATTAGAGATATAGATTAGACATATAGATTATAAATAGAGATTAGAGATATAGATTAGACATATAGATTATAAATAGAGATTAGAGAAATAGATTAGAAATATAAATTAGAGATAAAGATTAGAGATATAGATTAGAAATAGAGATTAGAGATATAGATTAGACATATAGATTATAAATAGAGATTAGAGATATAGATTAGACATATAGATTATAAATAGAGATTAGAGATATAGATTAGACATATAGATTATAAATAGAGATTAGAGAAATAGATTAGAAATATAAATTAGAGATAAAGATTAGAGATATAGATTAGACATACAGATTATAAATAGACATGAGAGATATAGATTAGAAATAGAGATTAGAGATATAGATTAGACATATAGATTATAAATAGAGATTAGAGAAATAGATTAGAAATATAAATTAGAGATAAAGATTAGAGATATAGATTAGACATACAGATTATAAATAGACATGAGAGATATAGATTAGAAATAGAGATTAGAGATATAGATTAGACATATAGATTATAAATAGAGATTAGAGAAATAGATTAGAAATATAAATTAGAGATAGAGATTAGAGATATATATTCGAGATATAGATTTAGATATAGATATACAGTAGATTGAAATGTAGAGGTGGAGACATTAAACTATGAGTTGTCTTTAATTGATTACTTATACTGCATATACTTCCGGCTGAACAGACAATGTTGGAAGAAACAAACTTGAAGCACCACGGTTGGAACACTTTGACCCACAGTGACTCTCTCTCAATTGGCCGAGGGACCAGCTTGTAAAGACCTAACATGTTTGTAATGGCGAAGATGCTTAGGTCTGCCACTTCAACAGGCTGATACAAGCACATCTCAATTTTAGTGTCGTTTAGTCGAAGCAATTGCGTCTCTTCTCCAGTTCATTTTCCCTCCTTCAGTCTCATTGCCATTTTTTTGTTTTGATGATTTCATCAATTTCCCTGTCCTTCCATACACTCGATTTTATTGACATGTAGGAATTCTCTCGCAGAAGCATTTGTGCTGCAATGACGTCTGAAGTATGCTCAGCTGTTTCTGGGTGTATCTCAATGGGGGGAGTGTTGATTATTCTGTTTGAGAAGTTCTGCTATGGTTTTAGTTATGTGCCGATGGCTTAGATCATCATTGCTAAATTATATGGACTTCAGTTTCAGCCACACTTGTCAACGATGTTGCATTCATGCTGCAATCTTGCTCACATGCATGTTTTAGTGCCACAAATGTTGTAAAGCAGCAAACCAAAAAGTAGCCCTCCATTTTTATTTATTTATTCCAGAAATGAATAATAGACAATGATCTGTTCTCCCTGTTGTTGTAGTATGGACCTGCCTGGTGATTACGACCCAATTGATGCCTCTGGATTCATTCGAATTAACGCAGTCAGGTGAGTGTGAGGCAAGTGGATTTGTTACATGCAACACATGTTTTGCTTTATAAGATGAATATGCTAAATGCAATCCCAACACACATGTGCAAACTTCAGTCCGACAACGAAGCAGTCTTTTTACACAATTGATGATGCATCCGCTAAGAAAAAACGAAATTTGTTCCGCAGGTTGAAGGAATACTCCCGACTTTGTGAGAGAAACGGAGAGGAATGATGGATTCTCATTCAGGCGGAAGCTCTGCAAGGTTAAACTGCACACAAAGGCAAAACGAAAATGAAGGCCACAATTGCTGACTTATGACAAAATGGACTTTCACGATTCGTTATCCATTGTGATAATCTACAGTTATCTGTGTTTTCATGACATTCAATTAAACAGCTTGCACCAATAAATAAATCATATATCAAAATATGTTGTGGTCTCACTGTCTCAAAAAGATACAAATTAAATGTCTTGAGAAGTGTACTGATTTGATACTGAGAGTTGTTGAAGCAGGTTTCCACTTTTATAAACAATGTAAACTATATAATAATAGCGTAAGGACTCGACTTTGTTATCCCTGTTACGCCGCACCCAGTGACCCGATGCCCACCGCACTAATGGATTTACGATCTACGAACCGTGCTCTTTGTTTATCACCTACAGCCATACTCGAAAAATCTGAATTAGCCGACGTTGGGGCCCAAAAGCATCCGATTAACTGCCGATACGACGCCATCTTACGATGCCATCTTATGACGCCATCGTATTGGCGTCTGCTGGGCGAAGGCGAAGCAAGCCGTCCGCTGATTGGACAGGCGAAGGCAAAAGCAAGCCGTCCACTGAGTGGACAATCCAGAGCATGCATTTGTGCCGGTGTCGGCGATCGTTGTTCATATATGCACTCTTCATTCTCATCTTTCTTCCTAACTCTTACTCGGACAAGCAAATCCCCTATGCCATCCATAATGGTACACTCTATCCATACACCACATCCTCCCTTCCGTGGATGTTCCACGGGTTTCGGCTAGTAGTAAATAATTCCACAAAAAGTGTGTATGTATGTATATATATATATATATATATATATATATATATATATATATATATATATATATATATATATACAGTGGTACCTCGGCTTACGAGTTTAATCCGTTCCGTGACGGAGCTCGTAAGCCAAATCGCTCGTAAGTCAAAGCAAATTTTCCCATTCAAATGCATTGAAATGCTATTAATCCGTTCCAGCCTCAAAAAAAAAACACCAATTTTTTTTGTTAGGTGCTTTTAAATAACAAAAATGTACTTTATAAATAACAAATAATGTATAAACAAGCACGACCTCGTATATACTGTACATAATACAAGAGAATGTAAAGAAATAAACTGGTTTTATTAAGCAGAGGAGAAGAGCATGCCAGGTGAGGTGTGCGTGTTGTCGACTTGGCGAGGCAGTACGATCGTACTCCTTCTACGATATGTACGATTTTGAAGCAGAAGGAGTCCATAAAGGCTATAACGCCAGCCAAGGGCGTTACGATTATTTCAAAGCTCCGGACCTCTATCCATGAAGATATGGAGAAGTTGTTGTTTGTGTGGTTGAAGGAGAAGCAGCTCGCAGGAGATACCGTGACCGAGAGCATCATGTGTTTGAAAAGATTGAAACTCGGATATCGAGCACGGACCACGAGGTGTTTTTTCTTTTTTCTTAATCTCGGTTTCAGTGAACTTTTGCTCTGTGCTCACGTGTACTGTACCTGTACCTGTAATGGTACGTCAGAGGATGGCACCTGTTGTCATCATATTAAGTGCAAGATGTTCTGCATCGTAAGTTGGTACACCGTGGTCTTTCGGCGGTGTTTAAGCCGGCCGTCTTGGCTTCTGTCACCATTGGCATTGAGTCTTTCGATGTAGGTAGGTCGTTGTGTGCCGGTGCCTTGGCCGAATTCCTTCATTGCTGCATTGTTAGCTCACCTGGTTTTTTATACCACATCTTTGGTTATCGGACCAGCGAATGACGTCATCTCCTCCAAAGTATGGCTTATTCTCACTTGTCTTGGACGATCTTCTACTTCTAGCCTTCCACCGTGCATTTGGTGTCCACTGTACTTACTGTACAGTGCCTGGTAAAATTGATGTAATGGGTTTTTGACCGTCAACGCCATGAACCGTCATGAACCGTCATGAACCGTCAACCGCCATGAACCGCCATGAACCGTCAACGCCATGAACCGCTAACACTCAAAAGCCCATTTATCGCGCCTTATAAAGCAAAACGCAAACCGAAAGCCATGCCTCTCAAGCGAGGCGTGCTTCCGTGGTCACGTGATCCACAGGTGTAGCTCATTATACCCGCACGCGCGACACGCTTTGGCGGTCACGTGACCAGCCACTCTGGAGGCGGGGATCCCCGCCGATGACGTCACCGGCTGGAGCAAGGAGATTCCTCGCTCATGTATTTCGACGATTGCGTGTTTTATATCCAAGCAGAGATGCTTTCACGGCAAGATAACCTCGTGACCGGAACCGGAAGCCACAACCGGAAAATTCAAAAAAATAAATTTTTTGAGCTCGTACATCGGATCTCGGCTCGTATCCCAAAGCAACAAACCGCCCGAGCGACGGCTCGTATCCCGAAAAACTCGTACGTTGGGGCACTCGTAAGCCGAGGTACCACTGTATATATATATATATATATATATATATATATATATATGTATGTATGTATGTATATATATATATATATGTATATATATATATATATATATATATATATATATATATATATATATATATATATATATATAGTCCTGTCCATGGCCCATAAAGCCCAGCCTCAGACAAATAACCGAAACGAGCTTTACTCCGAGGCGTATACCCAACTTGGCGGTAGTGACACGCGCGGTAAGGTTCGAAGTCTTACCTGATTGGAAACGCATGCAGGGGTTATCCGAACCCACAGAACAAAGAAACGAAACAGGACAAGAAAGTAAAATTCAACAAATAATGATTGAATGAAAATAAATGCAAATAACAATGTAAGGCGAGGTAAAAACTAAAATTCCTAATTGAGACATCTCCACTCAGACTCGTATACAAACAAGGGGAATAGATAAATGAAAGAAAATAAATAATGTTTTGGTAATCGGCCGACACTCAGCTTTGTGTCCCCAAATGGCTGGTAAGGCTTGCTGGTCGTCGCCTTGAACCACCGCGTGGGAAACGCAAAAAATGGCACGGAGTCGCGCCCGTAGCCAACCGCCAGAGCACCACGTCAGAGCCCGAGGAAGAAAAGACTGTGCTCCCGACATTGTGTGCTTTGAGACTCTCCCCTCGATTTTATCAATTCGTGATTAACAATCACAAAAACTCATGTATCGTATTTGTGCCAGGTTTGAAGAAAATTTGACCATGCATGTCCTATAAATTGTTGGAGACACGTTTAAGTAACAAAATGGCTGCGTCGGCCATCTTGGATCTGATGTCGATAAAAATGACGTGCATATGTAAGCCGTCATTCATTATCTGTGTGCCAGGTTTGAACATGGGCAAATGCATATCTGAGAAATGGTTGAGGACCTGTTCAACATCGGGGATTTTAGAACCAAAATGGCCGCCAGTCGGCCACCGTTGATCGCATCGCGATGTGCATATGCATAGCATCATGTATTGTCTGTGTGCCAAGTATAAACGAAATCAGTCCATAAATCTCCTAGATATGGTTGCAGACACATGGAAGCACGAGACCAAATCCATAAGCCCTGTTTCAAACTAAGTCCAAAGGGGGCTAATAATGCAATTGGTGCCTTGAGAACCATGTGACATACAATAACAATCCACATAAAATCAAACTGAATACCTATAACGTTACCTGTGTTCGTACACTTTATTTCATAATTATGTTGCAATTTGTTTATAAAGTCAAACTTTATTTAGCTTGGCCGAAATCTCTTTACTCCATTTGCCGACGACTGGACGAGCAGTTTGCAAAGCGGTTGATGCGGAACGTTTGGCTTGGCAAGCTGCTTGCTAACGGAACACACCATTTGCTGACAGGATGGCCGAGAGGTACACCCCCTCGCCTCCAAGCTGTCCAGTCTGGGTTTGAATCCCGACCCGAGCTATAAACTGTCTGTTCGGTGTTTCACAGGCAGGGTGCTTCATCAATGTGTGTGCCGTCCCTCGGATGGACGTTAAACAGGGAATCCCGTCTGGCAGCATGGGTTGGTGGACGTTAAAGATCCCTTGGTGTCCTTCGCAAAGGTAGGCGAATATCACCGGCACGATGGCCAAATTACAAATTCCTGACCTAACTCGGCGAATGTCAGGCCTGGCCAGGCCAGATCGTGAAAGACTTGGGCCAAGCTTCCCCACCAGCCGACCCCACAAGGTGGGTTAATGGTGGCCGTTAAAAAGCAACAGCACTGATGTTGAACTGAACTTCGAGATATGCAAAATGAAACAACGTCGCCATGTTTGCCGCTCGTTCGGCCCATCGCGAAGGTGAGAGACGAACGAGATTACCTGCTTGTCCTTGTCCTCAAAGCCAAAACTCCACACACCTCACCTTACCTTACGATCTTTAACAAGACGTTGCCTCAAACGGATCGGCGATGTCGACATCGGCATTAATTGGTTTGTTTGTGTTAATGTTCATTGATTTGATGATTTCCCATTTAAATTACGTCTTGGAGAATACACATTCCAAATTATATCACCTGCTTTCTTTTATAGACCTGCATTTAAAACGGATGTATCTCTTGAGAGAAGCGAAACACACAAACCGCTCAACGCAGTCAATACATCGTCAATATCCGAGTTGAAGGTGCGTTCTACCGCCTGTGCAGCACCTATCGCGATAACAAATATGGATTATAATTATCACGACAACAAATATGGATTATAATTATCGCGATAACAAATATGGATTATAATTATCGCGATAACAAATATGGATTATAAATTATCGCGATAACAAATATGGATTATAATTATCACGATAACAAATATAGATTATAATTATCGCGAGAGTAAATATGGATTATAATAATCGCGATAACAAATATGGATTATAATAATCGCGATAACAAATATGGATTATAATTATCGTGATAACAAATATGGATTATAATTATCGCGATAACAAATATGGATTATAATTATCATGATAACAAATATGGATTATAATTATAGTGAGTAAATATGGATTATAATTATCGCGATAACAAATATGGATTATAATTATCGTGATAACAAATATGGATTATAATTATCGCGAGAGTAAATCTAAACCACAATTATTGCCCAATCGTGATTATCAATATACTGTCTCGCCTCGCCACGCGTCATTACAGAGGAACACACTTGTTTCACCTGAGGATAATGACTGTACCTGAGTTGCTGTGTTGTCATGATTTACACCAATCATTGTAAAAACAATTATTTTGCACAAATTTATTTGTAGTGTTTGTGATATTGCATTTTTATAAGAAATTTAGGTTGAAGATTTAGGTTGAAAAAAAAATAAAAAAAAGAACCCTTCAGCACAAACAGTGCATTCAGAAAGTATTCAGACCCCTTCACTTTTTTCACATTTTGTTGTTGCAGCCTTCTGCTGAAATCGTTTAAATTCATTTTTTTCCCTCATCAATCTACACTCAATACCCCATAATGACAAAGAGAAAACAGGATTTTAGAAAGTTTTGCAGATTTATTAAAAAGCAAAAAACGGAAATATCACATTTTCATACCCTTTGCTGTGACACTTGAAATTTAGCTCAGGTGCCTCTCATTTCTCTTGATCATCTTTGAGATGTTTCTACACCTTGATTGGAGTCCACCTGTGGTAAATTCAATTGATTGGACATGATTTGGAAAGGCACACACCTGTCTATATAAGGTCTCACAGCTGACAATGCATATCAGAGCAAAAACCAAGCCATGAGGTCGAAGGAACTGCCTGCAGAGCTCAGAGACAGGATTGTGTCGAGGCACAGATCTGGGGAAGCCTACAAAAAAAATTCTGCTGCATTGAATGTTCCCAAGAGCACAGTGACCTCCATAATTCTTAAATGGAAGAAGTTTGGAACAACCAGGGCACTTCCTAGAGCTGGCCGCCCGGCCAAACTGAGCAATCGGGGGAGAAGGGCCTTGGTAAGAGAGGTGACCAAGAACCCGATGGTCACTCTGGCTGAGCTCCAGAGATCCCGTGTGGAGATGGGAGAACCTTCCAGAAGGACAACCATCACTAAACACTCCACCGATCTGGGCTTTTTGGCAGAGTGGCCAGACGGAAGCCAAACAGTTCAATCTTGGTTTCATCAGACCACAGAATCTTGTTTCTCACAGTCTGAGAGTCCTTTAGTTGCTTTTTTTGCAAACTCCAAATGGGCTTTCATGTGTCTTTCACTGAGGAGAGGGGAAATGGGAGGTTGGTGGAAAGACCACCAACCTGCCTGCGGTGAGTGAGTGAAAGGCCCTTGGAGTTAGCTTCATCGCGGGAGATTCCAATGATTCTGAATGCTTTGGTTTCAACAGCGTGAAGACGAGCTAGGTGCGAGGCAGGAGCACCAGCCCAGAGGGGAGAGCAGTATTCCATTGAGCTGCGGATGAAAGCCTTGTATGTGGTGAGGAGCTCAGGTGTGCCAAGGAAGGACTTCGCACGACGGAGGATGCCCAATCGGCGACTGGCTTCGGAGGTCAGATTTGAAATGTGGTTTTCCCAGGAAAGATGATGGCAGATAGTGAGACCCAAAAGCTTGAGTGACAGAACTTCTTGGAGAGGATTATTCAGAAAGTGGATGGGAGGGTTGTCCAGTCGGTCTTTTCGGAGAGACATCGTAAGAGTGTGAGATTTGTCAGGATTGAAAGACATGTTCCACTTGTTTGCCCAGTCTGTGATTTTGTCCAGGTCTGCAGAGAGTGAGGAGGCTGCAGACTACCGATCTGAGGGATGAGGAATGAAGCGACAGAGAGTAGAGTCATCAGCAAAGAGATAGAGAGGATTTTCAAGAGAGTCAGAGAGATCATTGATGAAGACCAGAAAAAGCACAGGGCCCAGACCACTGCCTTGGGGAACTCCAGCCTGAACAGGAAGAGGAGATGAGAGAAACCTATTCAGGGCCACACGTTGACTACGACGAGAGAGGAAGTCCACCAGCCATGCGTGGAGATTTCCATGGATACCAAAGGAGGAGAGTTTGGTGAGCAGAGTGGGGTGCCAGACCGTATCGAAGGCACGTGATATGTCAAGGGAGACAGCTCTAATTTCCTGTTTGGCATTGAGGACCTACATCCATTGTTGAGAAAGCAGAAGCAGCATGTCCAGAGTAGAGTGACCAGGTCTGAAACCAAATTGATGATCAGAGATCAAGCCTTTGGAGAAGAGGAAAGATTTCATATCTGAAGCAATGATGGATTTCATGACTTTGCTGATAATTTGGAGAAGGCTGATTGGTCTGTAGATGCTAGGATCTGTTTTTGCACATTTTTGTGCAAAGCGGTGATGTTGGCTGATTTCCAAGCAGATGGCAGATGACCTTGAGCAAAAGAGAGGGTGAAGAGAACAGAGAGAGGGAGTGAAAGAGCGGAAGAACAGGATTTTAGGACCCGTGGGCTGATGCCGTCAGGTCCAGTTGCAGAATCAGAGTCGGGGGTTGACAGAAACTTTTCCACCTTGTCAGGAGGAAAGGACACAGAATCCAGGAGCAGCTGGGTACGACTGGGTACGGTGGGTACAGAGAGGGATGGGTTTGGGACACAAGATTTACAGGCAAACACAGAGTTGAGGCATTCAGCTTTTTCACGTGCGGAGTCAGCCGTGTAGCCGTTTGAGGTGAGAGAGGGGATGGAGGGGGAACAAACACCAGAAACAGATTTGACCAGATGCCACCAGGATTTGGAAGAGGGAGACAGGTAAGAGAGTTCGGTCTTGAGAACGGAGAGATATTGTTTCCTGGCTCTCCTGAGGGTGGACACACACTTGTTTCGGGCTTTGTGAAAGGAAATGAGATTTCCTTCCGTTGGATTTGCTTTCTAGGAGACGAAAGCAAGTTGTTTCTGGGCAATAACCTCACCACAAGATTCCGTGTACCATGGATGGGAGGAAGGGTATGACAACTGAAGACGAGATGGGATAAATCTGTGCATGAGAGAGAGCAATTTACTTTGGAAGAATTCCCAGGATGAGTTGATGTCAGAGGCAGTAGAGATGGGAGACCAGTCCAGATGATTGTGGCTGCTTGAAGATCGTGCCAGTTGGCCTGAGTGAAATGCCAGACTCGCCGACGCTGAGGAGGCTCTCTGAGAATGGTCAGAGAGATGTCCACTTTAACAAGCACATGATCAGATGAGCCGATTGGAGCAGAAGAAGAGCAGCAGACATTTTCAGGGAAGTTAGTCATAACCAAGTCCAGAAGAGAAGATGCTCCGTTGACTGAGATCCGGGTCGGGAAATTGACAGATTGTGTCAGTCCCAGTGAGTCGCAGAAGTCCTTTGCTGAAGAGCCATGGCTGGTGAGAGAGGTACCCACACCCAGCCAGCTGGCATGGTGACAATTGAAATCACCACATATGCGGAAGAGAGAGTTGGGGATGGGTAGATAGAAGTTGGTCCATATTATCAGACAGCGAGATGTCGATGGAGTCATCACTGTTTGGTGGACGGTACAACACACATATGAACAAAAGGTGGGAGCGAAGGGGAAGCCATAGCCAAAGGTATTCCTGGGGGTGAGGTGGAGAGAGGGCAGTGCAGGGAGAGTGAGGAAGAGAGTTTTTAATAAAAATAGCAACCCCACCTCCAGGACGAGGCTCAGGTCTATCATACCGGAGGAGGGAGTAACCTGGGAGAGATGCCAAGGAATCAGAGACATCATGAAGGAGGAAAGTTTCTATTGAGCAGATCACGTCTGGTTTGTCAGAAGCAACCTGTATGGAGAGATCAGTCAAGTTTGAGCGAAGGCCCCGGATGTTTGAGGTCCATCCCGTTAATGAAGGGGAATGTGGAGCATCGGATACAGAACAGGGGGTGGGAGGGCTAGGGTAAGATGTGGAAGAGGAGGAAGAGGTAGGGAGAGCTGTTGAAGGTGTGTCAGAGATTTCAGAATAGCTTGGAGAAAGGGAAGAATGGGGGCAGACAAAAGGTTTGATGGTGATTGGGTGAGGCATAGTGAGGTGTTATTTGAGGAGGGAAGAGCGAGGCAGAAGGTTGGGGGAGATGAAGGTGAAAGTTGGAAGGGGGAAGAAGCGGGGAGAACGCTTTGAGGAGGAGGGGTGAGAGGGGAGTCTAGGAGGGGAGGAGCGAGGGAGAGTCTTGGAGGGGAGGGGTGTGGGGGCAGTTTCGGAGGGAAGGGGTGAGGGGGGAGATTTGAAAGGGATGGGTGATGGGGAAGATTTGGAGGGGAGGGGCAAGGGGGAAGATTTGAAAGAGATGGGTGATGGGGAAGATTTGGAGGGGAGGGGCGGGCGAGGGTGTAGATTTGGAGGGGAGGGGTGATGGGGAAGTTTTGGAGGAGAGGGGTGATGGGGAAGTTTTGGAGTGAAGGGGTGATGGGGAAGATTTGGAGGGGAGGGGGCAAGGGGGAAGATTTGAAAGGGATGGGTGATGGGGAAGATTTGGAGGGGAGGGGCAAGGGGGAATATTTGAAAGAGATGGGTGATGGGGTAGATTTGGAGGGGAGGGGAGATTACACCTCATCACCACATAATTCAAAACACCTCACCACCACGTAATTCAAAACACCTCACCACAACGTAATTCAAAACACCTCATCACCACGAAATTCAAAACACCTCACCACCATGTAATTCAAAACACCTCACCACCACTTAATTCGAAACACCTCACCACCAGGAAATTCAAAAAACATCACCACCACGTAATTCAAAACACCTCACCACCACGTAATTCAAAACACCTCACCACCACGTAATTCAAAACATCTCACCACCATGTAATTCAAAACACCTCACCATCACGTAATTCAAAACACCTCACCACCACGAAATTCAAAACACCTCACCACCATGTAAGTCAAAACACCTCACCACCACTTAATTCAAAACACCTCACCACCAGGAAATTCAAAACACCTCACCACCACAAACTTCAAAACACCTCACCACCAGGAAATTCAAAACACCTCACCACCACGTAATTCAAAACACCTCACCACCACGAAATTCAAAACACCTCACCACCACGAAATTCAAAACACCTCACCACCACGTAATTCAAAACACCTCACCACCACAAAATTCAAAACACCTCACCACCATGTAATTCAAAACACCTCACCACCACTTACTTCAAAACACCTCATCACAACGTAATTCAAAACACCTCACCACCACGTAATTCAAAAAACATCACCACCGCGTAATTCAAAACACCTCACCACCACGTAATTCAAAACACCTCACCACCACATAATTCAAAACATCTCACCACCACGTAATTCAAAACACCTCACCATCACGTAATTCAAAACACCTCACCACCACGAAATTCAAAACACCTCACCACCATGTAAGTCAAAACACCACACCACCACTTAATTCAAAACACCTCACCACCAGGAAATTCAAAACACCTCACCACCACAAACTTCAAAACACCTCACCACCACGAAATTCAAAACACCTCACCACCATGTAATTCAAAACATCTCACCACTACAAAATTCAAAACACCTCACCACCATGTAATACAAAACACCTCACCACCACTTAATTCAAAACACACCACCACGTAATTCAAAACACCTCACCACCACGTAATTCAAAAAACCTCACCACCACGAAATTCCAAACACCTCACCACCAAGTAATTCAAAACACCTCACCACCATGTAGTTCAAAACCACTCACCACCACGTAGTTTAAAACACCTCACCACTACATAATTAAAAGCACCTCACCACCATGTAATTCAAAACACCTCAACACCACATCATTAAAAACACCTCAACACCACATCATTAAAAACACCTCACCACCAAGTAATTCAAAACAGTTCACCACCACATAATTCAAAACACCTCACCACCTCATAATTCAAAACACCTCACCACTACATAATTCAAAACACCTCACCACCACGAAATTCCAAACACCTCACCACCAAGTAATTCAAAACACCTCACCACCACGTAGTTTAAAACATCTCACCACCACATCATTAAAAACACCTCACCACCAAGTAATTCAAAACACTTTACCACCACATAATCAAAACACCTCACCACCACATAATTAAAACACCTCACCACCACGTAATTAAAACACCACCAAATTCAAAACACCTGACCACCACATAATTAAAACACCTCACCACCACGTAATTAAAACACCACCAAATTCAAAACACCTGACCACCACATAATTAAAAACGCAACCCCATGCCCGTTAATTTAATAAATCCGTCATTATTTAATCAGTTTTATGAACCTGCTCCGGCTTCCATTTTCTGTGCGTCAATTGATTCGGAATATTGCGCACCATTTGGGGAAATAATTAAATTAAGTTCAAATCTTGATATCTGGTGCGAGAATAGGCCACACGTTATCGAATCGCTCGTTACACCGCTCGGGCATGCGGCCTACCAAATAGAGCCCAAGCTCGGCCATTTCTCAAGGCGAGACCTCGGCCTGTGCGTTTTCCTGCCAAGCACTCTTCACCGCTGCATGATGCGGAATGCCACGCAACAATATATGTTCTTTATAATCACGTAATATGCACTCATATATCAAAAAAAATGTTGCCATGTTTTGAACTGTTGTGAGTGACACATATGTATATGACTTGTACAAATTCTTAAATGACTTTCATGATGCAGTCGGTCAGCACAAACAGAAGATTCAAAGATGTTAATGAATGATTTGACGTTTAAGGAATAAAACCACCTTTAGAGGCCATTTTTCCCCGCAAGCGGGGGTTGGCCTTTTTCGGGGACCGTGGTTGTTGTTGTTTTTCGGTCCCCTTTTTGAAGCAATGTTTTACGGCCGGATGCCCTTCCTGACGCCAACCCTTTTTGCCGCCTTTAACAACAAACAGGGAATTACCAGTGAACTGGTACTCAATTAGCCGACCTCGGAAGGATGACAGGCTGAGTCAACCCCCCTGGCATTAATTCAGCGATCGACCGGGATTCGAACCCAGGATCCGAGGATCCTAAGCCGGCACCCGAGCCGCATGTTGCCAGTGCATGGACGTTGCACTTTGTTGCACGATGTTGACGTTTAAGGAATGAATGATGAAAAATGTACTGCAGACCGAATTAATTATTACACTTGTGTGATGTGCCGAATATCCTTCTGTGCCGAAGCTGCCAATTGTGATCAAACACTCCAGACAACTTAGCCTATCCAATCCCAACAAGGCCATTTTGTTTGCTTTTAATTCATCCTTTCTTTGCTTCCTGGGTGTTCAAGGTTAAACCCCAACATTTAAGTGATTTTGGTGTTTGTGTGCTGGAGGGGAAGAAAACCTCTCCATTGTCGAGCTGTGTGTTTGGAGTGCTTGACAAGATTCCATTTTAAATGACATTTCTGTCAGGGCTGCGGTGCTGAAAACATACAAGAGCCCCATAAATGACGATGAATATCGTCTGCTTCTGACAGACTTGGCATTTAATATGGAATTTTTTTTTTTGTGGGGGTGAACTTACTTTCCAAGATGACTTAGAACCAAAAGTTCATTGGAATTATGTTGAAATTATTCTAGATTTTGTTAATGTGACCTTTAAAAGAAACAAAAACCACATTTGACATTTCGAAGCAAATACATTGATCCTCGAAAGTGATGTAAACTGATATCGAACTCAATTCACGGACAGTACTGTGTTAAACTTCTGTACGTTTTCCAGAAGTATCTCTTTATTTTGCACATTAGCCAAAAATTTTTTTTAACAAAAGTTAAATTACGACTGGGATTACGGACAATAAAATTACAGTTCAGTACTTCCTGTAACCCCCAAGAGCATTCAGGAGAGCACGTACATGTTGAGGCATGCTGTTCACGAGATTTGCCAAGGTTTGGACAGGAATCGCTTGCCATGCAGTTACAATAGTCTGCTGCAATTCACGCACAGAGGCAGGCTGCTGGTCCAACTTGTCGATTTGACGCGTTAATTCTGCCCACAAGTTCTCTATCGGATTCATACCCGGGGACATGCCAGGCCTCCATAGGCTCTACACCACAGTCAGCAAGAAAGTGTTGGATCATGCGAGCACGATGAGGCCGTGCATTGTCATCTTGGAAGACAAAGTTCCCTCGAAAGGCTGCACAAGCAAATGGAAGGCAATGTTTCTTCCAGAATGGCCCTGTGCTTGAACTGGTTCAGGTTTCCATTCAGAACAACCAGGTCAGTTTTGCCCCCTGCATGAAAAGCAGCCCAAATTGTCACCCCACCACCTCCAGCTTGGACTCTTGGAACTATACAATCTTCGTTGTGGGCTTCATGCACTTGTCTGCGCACTCGGATGCGGCCATATTGACGATAGACCAGAAATCTAGACTTGTCACTGAAGATCACGTGATTCCAGTGTCCTGGCTGCCATTGACGGTGCTCTCTGGCCCACTGCAATCGGCGCTGATGGTGTTGTCTGGTCAGACGTGGCTTTCTCAGGGGACGCCTGGCACGATAGCCTGCTTGATCCAGTCGTTGGTTGACTAGCCTTCTGGATACAGGCACATTTGTCAGTTGCTGCCACTCAGCCCTAAGCCAGTTAGCCGACTTGGTACGGCCATTGCGGACTAACCGGTGCAGCTGGCGATCATCCCTCCTTGTGGTTCTGCGGGGACGTCCTGACCTCGGTATTGGAGTAGAGACACCCCTCTGAGCATTTCGTTTCAGGATCTTTGACACCTGACCTTGAGTGATGCCATACTGCCGAGCAATAGCACGCTGTTTCATGCCGGAATTTCGTAAAGCCACCACTAAATGACAAACAGCATTGTCAAGTTGACGGACCATCTCCAGGGGAAGCGGCAATAACTTTTGTAGACGTGCAGCAGTTGTTTTCCACCAATACAGAACGCAACAACCCTTATATACCCGATTGTGAAGCCAATCGTCAAATGTACCTGTCCGTACATTTTGTCATGCCACCTGTGATATAATCCTGTTATTGACTTCTTGCTGCAACAGACAATCAGTGACATGGTTCTTTTAACAAAGAAATCACCGAAGCGTAAAAGAAACTCACCAGATTGATATACCGAGTTCAGAAAGTAAACCCAAGTCAAGGAAAAAAAAAAATTCCATATTAAATGCCAAGTCTGTATATTGACATTCCCTTTGACTAAAACCGGTGAACAAAACCATGCAAAACATTATTTAATTATTTCCTTAATGAGACATTGTCATTGTTGTAAATGCCAATAATTTATACTCCAAGGGAAAATGTGTTTATCTGATTGTACTTGAGCATTCTTCTGCACAGAAACACTCATTAATATTACAGCAAGACGCATTCAATGTGAAGAGACAATTTATATTCATGGTGAATCATGTGCCTAACTTCGATCCTTCACCTGTACAACAATAAGTTGGCAATACGAGCTTTGATGGGGCTAATGGCCTTCTCCTGCGTCAAAATTGCTTGTAAGGAAACATATTGTTACATGAAAGGTGGGAAGGGGTGGGAGAGTCCATAGCGAGACTGTGGTAAGTGTAGTATGGTCTGTGTGTTTTGAGTAGGTTAGATTGCCATGTAACAGGGACCTGTCAGAGTAAGTAGTTTGTTGCATGTGATGCTGAGGTGGCAGCGTATGTAATTTATCGACAGGTTAGACATTAATTTTGTCAGCGTGAACACCTCATGTTTGTAGGTGGGGCTAGTAGGTGAGAATTCCCATGAGAGAAGCACACGTTTCACATGTGCAAAAGGCCATCATGATCTGTCTAGACAGTGTTGTCAGCCATGGCGGTGTAATGTGCTGTGGAGAATGAGAGACCTTGCTTGGAGGAGGAAGGAGAACAAGAGAGACCTCAGCATGAAGAAGAAGAAGGGCCTCATGTGTTAGATGACAAATCAAGAAGCCTTGCGTGAGAGGACGAGCAGAGCAAACTGATCACGGAGGAGTTTTAAGGAGACTAATTGTAGCTATGTCTCTTGGGATTGACCCAAGTTGGGATCACCCTGTGTTTTTGGAGGGTCTGGAGGAATAGGCAGACCGGGAGGCCTCGCTTAAAGGACAAAGGGGTCCACGAGGCCAGGTTGAGGAGGCCAATTGTCGCAGGCCTTCCTCGTGACTGAATTTCATCGTGCTCTGTTTGGATTTCAGCATCTTGGTAGCTACTCGTCACTGCCTCTCGTCTTGCACCTGGTTTCCAAAGTGGGCTGCATCGAGTCCTGCGTACACCCTGCACAACAGAGAAAAGGGAAGAATCTGCATTATTGTCTTGTTGCACGAGTGTGATCCTAACCTAGTTGGTTAGGAGTTGCTTTATTTCCAATCATTGTACATACATTTTCATATTCCCATTCACCTATTTGTGTCCTTTTTGACTCGCATTTGTTCATTCTGATTTTGTTTATAGTGTCTTGTTTACCCTCTTACCTGTTTACTTTACAAAATAAATCCTTTAAAAGGTAAGAAAACGTGTTTGAGGTATCTGTTTTCAGTGTGCGCTTGCTGTCCATGTTGGCCCAATTGAACGAACATTGAGGAATGATAAAGTTATAATTCATTGAACGCAATGCAATAAAAGACCATTTGGACCTTCTCCCGAGACTAAAGTTTGCAGTGCTGAGGGTTCTGTCTTAACGGGAGCTTCAGAGGTGACATCTGGTGATCAGGAATGTGGGATTCATACTGACACTCTCCCTAAGGAAAACGTAAAATCGAATTTAGAGTTTAAATGTTTTTATTTTCAGTTTGAACGTGCACGGGAAACATGGACAAAATGATGGATGGCCATGTTGTTGTTGTTGTTCTCTCGAACAAGCCCACAGCACGGAGACAGCCGATCGATCTTATAGGAGCAGGACCAGAGCCTGGTGTTGGCTTAGTGGTTAGGGTGCCAGCTTGGGATCCTAGGATCCTGGGTTTGAATCCCGGTCGATCACTGAATTAACGTCAGGGGGGTTGACTCAGCCTGTCATCCTTCTGAGGTCGGCAAATTGAGTACCAGTTCATTGGTGATTCCCTGTGTGTTCCAAGAGGCGACTAACAGGGTTGGCAGCAGGAAGGGCATCCGGCCATAAAACATTGCTTCAAAAAGGGGACCACGGTGCCCCAAAAAGGCTAACCCCTGCTCTGCTGGGAAAAATGGCCTCTAAAGGCGGTTCCAAGAGACCCCCACATCCAGGATGGTGTACCCCACCTTCACAAAGTCAGGGTCATGACAGAGAGGGAAGAGGGGAGAGGGGGGAGGGGAGAGAGAGAGAAAGCCAAGAAGGAAAGGGCCTGTCCATGGAGACCGATGGGCATTCTGACCGTAACCGCGCTTCCCGATCTAATCCAGGCAGCAGGGAAGAATGGGGAAGATTTGGCCCTTGACTTGCGTTGGGGGGTACAACCACCGTGATGAGGCGTCCCTGATAGTTGTGGATGTGCATGTTATAGCAAATGGTGAAGAACACATGCCTGGAGGTGAACCGGGGGAGGGGTTAGATGAGAAGCATAGACATAGGAACGTATTTCGCCCCCGACGTCATTCATAGTCCTTCTCCTCCGGGTGCGAGTGGGGATCAGTAGTCTGGCGCAATGTCCATCCAGGCATGTTGGAAAGAATAATGGAATTAATAAGTGGAAGGGAGGGGCAAATTAATAATAAAAAAATAAAGACGATTTGGCGAATAAAATGGACAAAATCGAGGTGCAGGGTGTACAAGTGTGGGGGGGAATGAATAAAAATATTGATTTTTTGTGGCACACATAGTTGCACAAATAAAAAGTGCAATGGCAAGGTGGTTTAGGGGGAGAAATGAAAATTCCATGGGGACATGTTTATTGGGTAATGAGCTGGATTGTGTGTGAATGTGTGAATGTCGCACTGGTGTGAATGTCGCACTTCTCCAGGAAGAGACCGTCAATGACACGAGAAAGATAGAGGGTTTAAAGGGTTAGGCCCTGAAGTTTGTGACACAACCTCCGTATTTTGCGTTACGGCAGTTTTGGGCACACAGATAGACCTGGCAGGGGTTTCTCCAGCACGCCCGGACGCCAGCTTTGGTGAGTGAGTCAGGTCTCACCCTGTGATACGTGGGGCGGTGGGCAAGTGTGTTCAGGGTACCAGTGAGGTCAGACAGGTCTGAGCCTGTGGTGGTGAGCGAGGCTACTCCTGTCGAAGTGTTTGGACAAGTGTCGGTGGTAGTCGTACCGAGACCTTGGGTGTTCGGGACGGACCCTGTCATCGACTCGCTGTGCACGGACGGGGTTTGTGATAGTGGCCACCGGGTGAGGGAGAGGTAAAAAGCTTAACGGTAGGTCATTGAGGGAGACAGGCTAATGTGGGCCGGCGTCAGAAGGAGCCCCAATTGGAATTAAAATGTGCTTTGAATGCAGAGTTAGGGGATGTGTGTCCTGAGGAGCTGGCATCTCATGACAATGGAGGAAGGTTGAGAGAGCGGAAGGCTCAAGGCCAGCAGTGGCTGCAGGAAGGGGCTGAAAAGCACGATAATGACAATGGGGCTGTAGCATGCAGCAAAATTGGAAATGTGAGAATGGGAGTTTTAAATTAAAATTGAAATGCGAATTTTGTTTGGAGAAGCCTTGGTGGGAGTCGATTCCCCGGGCTGCAGGATTTGGACTAGGGCAGGATAACAGGGCTGGCCTCCTGTGAAATTGTCCCCTTCGAGATTGGGTTGTGTCAGGCAGCTGGGGAGCTGCACTGGCAGATTTGGATCTTGACACCACTGGGTACGAGTACAGCCCACCGGACAACCACACGAGTATCTGTGGAAAGTCATGGCGTGTTTGGGAAAAGCGAGATGAGGCCCGCATGGCCTTCCATAGATGGTTTGCTGTAATTAATGGGCTCTTGGTTGGGGAAGCATAGGAAAGATGGGAAGATTGGTTGCATCAAGTGCTGCTGGATTTGAACGGGCTCCCCAGTGGTAATTCAATTTTCATTGTTAAATTAACCTTTCCCCATTGTCGTGACTCGCCATGCTTTGTTTCTGGGGGTATGCAGATGAGTTGGGGAATTGGTGTGGGTGACGGGAAAGTGTGGCCATGAGAGCCGAGTTCGTGGACTGAGTGGAAAGGGTTAAAAATGTGTTTTTTTGTGAAAAAGGATTGTTGTACTGTTTCGGTTATTCTGATTTAGCGTGTGCCATGGCAGGTGGGAACATCACCTGTAGTGTGTACTGCAGGTGTTGGGAAAATTAATGACAGCTGGTATGGGATCATTGCGTGTAAGGGTGGGGAAGTGGTGAGTGTCCATGGGTGGATCACACTCTCGGGGAGAGCATCTCAACCACGATATTACCACGCATCTCAACATTCTCAAATGCAGTCTGCAGGGGCCTTGCATTTGCATTCATTCATTTGCACTCAATCTGCTTAAGCTCTGGTTTATCGGTGGGTTTCCGGTACCGGGTTTCCCGGAAGAAGTACTAGTGGGTTGTACGGTGACAGTTTGAATACAGAGAATTGACTCGGTATCCGAATGTCTCGGACATCTTTTCTTCCACACTAAAATACCAATACCGATGGATCCCAAGTATTCTACTGTCATTGATGATCTGGGAGTGGAGTTCAGCTTCAAGTTTAGTGAGTTCAAAGAACAGGAGCAGAACATGGAGATCTTCGCGCAACCCGTCAGTGTCGATACAATTACAGCACCTGATCATCTGCAGATGGAACTGGTTGAGCTGTCAGCAAGTATGGATCTGGAGTGACGATTTCAGATGTCATCGATTCTGGATTTCTACCGGAAGTACCACAAGTTTTATGATCCTCGAAGGACCAGCTCACCTGCTGAGACACACAATAGTTGCAAACACATGAGAGATGACGTTTCTAGCATGACCCATCATATCAAAGACCGAGAAACACCTCTACATCTTTACTTTGGACTGATTTATCCATGCAAAGACTCGCAAGCGGGGCCTGTTTGACATGTTACATAATCTTGGTCTCTCTGACAGGGTACAGGAGGCTTCAACAGACTTGGCTAACTTTGCATGCTCCTCAAAATTTGAGGAAGAGAAAGTTGTGTGTCCAACAATACTCTTGCACCACATCTGCCATTGATAACATTGATCATAAACCGAGTTACACAAGTTCACATGATTCTTTCTGCTGGTATATCACTGTCTCAGCATCCAACTAAGGACAACCATGGTGTTGAATGTGCTAATGGGGCTGTGGCTCAGGATGGTCAAAAAAAATGGAATTCAGACAGTTTCCCATTTGCCGAACTCCTACATCAATGTTCCTCCAGACATTTTAAGAAGCAGCTACACTAAGTCCACCAAAGATGTCAGGCTCTCTTTGCACACAAAAATGACCAACTTCATAAAACTCAAGACTATGAATACAGGTAAATAGATAATCTTTTAAAAAGTTCGGAATATTGGAATGTTTTGTGTAATCATAAATAGCTGGCGGCCATTTTGAAGAAGACCTCATGAAGGCACCTGATCTTGCTCTTGTTCAGGATTTCTTTTTCATGTGACATCCATTGGTTTAAACTTTAAACCATCCATCGGGAGCAAATAATGAAATGCGTGATCAAATGTCCAGCCCATCCCCAGCCTGGCAGTTAGTACAGGTGTTGAGGAACAGGCATAATGTCTTGAATAAATGAACAAGACTGAAAGTCTAAAAATGGCATACCCAGGCTTGGATCTGCTGAGTGGATCTGCTGTCCCCATGTCATGTGACCAGACCCTCAGCTCTGATTTGTCGACATTTGTGAGGGACATACATACAATACACCGGACGGACAGACAAACGCTGTTCCAGACAGCATTGCTTTACTGGCTGCGCCGAAAAAAGATATGGCTGCCGAACCACGTGACCAATGACGTCATCAATTTTTTTTTCTCGACCAATTTATCCCGAGATCATGCTCAAGAAATTTCATCCTGATCAGATCAAGCGTTCTACTTGTCGAATTATGACGTCATAATGAAGGCAACTAAGACATCATTAACATATTTTATTCCCCATCGGGAGTACTTTACAATGAACCATCTTTTCCTTTTTTCCATGGAGCGGTTTCGAGAGATAGAGGTGCAAATCTTTTCGTTTTTTTCCAAGATGGCGCCCATACCATGTGGCCTATGACGTCATAATTATCATTTTAAAAATTGACATTCAAATGTTGAAAAATTAGTGTCAGAGAAAACGAATTTTAAAGGGAATAAACCTGAAAATGCTGGCCGTGGGGACATACATACATACACCGGACATACACACAAACGCTGTTCCAGATGGCATTGTCCTACGGGTTACACCATAAAAATGGCCAGCAGCCAACAAATTAATTGCTTGAATGCCCTTTTTTCTTTAAAAGATGTTTTATTTTTCCAAACTGCATAGATTCTTTCCTGATAACTCTTACTCTTATCTGTCCTCGAACGACCAAACATCGAGCCACATAACAGTGTAAAGAAGCAAACAGCATTAAACATTGTTCAGCATAAATAAAAAGCTTTTAAAACATATAAATAAATAAAAATAAAATTAATTTTTTCTTTTTTAAAAATAATAAATATTTATTAAGAATAAAATAAAAAGCCATTAAAAGCGTTTAGCTCCATGAAGATGGACCCACTCTTCACCTTACCTCCATAAAGATGGATCCACTCAACGCCATAGCTCCATAAATATGGACCCACTCAACACCTTAGCTCCATGAAGATGGACCCACTCAACACCTTAGTTCCATAAAGATTGACCCACTCAACACCTTAGCTCCATAAAGATGGACCCACTCAACACTTTAGCTTCATAAAGATGGACCCACTCAACACTTATCCATAAAGATGGACCCACTCAATGCCTTAGCTCCATAAAGATGGACCCACTCAACACTTTAGCTTCATAAAGATGGACCCACTCAACACCTTAGCTCCATAAAGATGGACCCAGTCAATGCCTTAGCTCCATAAAGATGGACCCACTCAACACCTTAGCTCCATGAAGATGGACCCACTCAACACCTTAGCTCCATAAAGATGGACCCACTCAACACTTTAGCTTCATAAAGATGGACCCACTCAACACCTTAGCTCCATAAAGATGGACCCACTCAATGCCTTAGCTCCATAAACATAGACCCACTCAACGCCTTAGCTCCATAAAGATAGACCCACTCAATGCATTAGGTCCATAAAGATGGACCCGCTCAATGCCTTAGCTCCATAAAGATGGACCCACTCAATGCCTTAGCTCCATAAAGATGGACCCACTCAACGCCTTAGCTCCATAAAGATGGACCCACTCAACACCTTAGCTCCATGAAGATGGACCCACTCAACACTTTAGCTCCATAAAGATGGACCCACTCAACACCTTAGCTCCATAAAGATGGACCCATTCAACACCTTAGCTCCATAAAGATGGACCCACTCAACGCCTTAGCTCCATAAAGATGGGACCCACTCAACGCCTTTGCATGTTATTATATAGAAAGAATATAGACAAGCTTTTTCATTTTGTATACCTGATCGAGGCTCATGGAAGGCTTAGATGCTATAGTATGGTTTGTGATACAGGATTATCACAAACCATTGTGTATAGCCATGTGCAATCAGTTATTCTGGGTCTTGTTCCCCATGTTTACCATAATTATAATTCAATTTGGTTAACATGTTCAGATGTTAATATATATTCCTTGATATGGATATGGTATGTTTTTTGATGAAGTGGTGACCATTTGTTGATTTGCTCATGGCTCGTGTGCTCTTTGATGCTGTTGACACCAAACACTCAGAGTGTGATGGTGCTTGAGGGATCCGCTCCAAGTGAGGATTGGGCCTGGGAAGAAGGTTTACCATTAATTTTTAATTACCACAGATTTTACCCTGAGGGGAGAGATGGAGAGAGAGAAAGAGAGATAAATAGACATAGAGAGAGATACACACACACACGTGGACACGCAATCCTCAAAGGCGATTAGAGGCCATATGCGTGCTACTGCCTGTGGCATGGATTTGGGATTGAGATGCAGACCTGCTAATTCACTACTCATGATGTCCTCGCTGAAGCGGTTTCCCAATGGGGTTTGCATGATATTATCTGTCCATTTTCCGTTTACAAACCCTGGTTCACTGAGCAATATGATTCAGTAAACAGTTTGAGGCATGGCTGTTTGTGTCTATAGCTCAACATGGACCACATGGGACAGTATCCTTTGATTTGAACCTGCAGATTTTTCATCTGGATCGGGAAATATTCCACATTTGTACTGTTAAAACAGATATGTAAAATAATTTTTTCATTCATTTCAACATTAAAAGCCTTCGCCGAAGAAAAATCGACTCCAAAGACTCAAAGGACACGTGTTGCTTACCCAGAGACTCACTTCACTCTGACAATCTCATGATCTCGAAGTTGGGTGCCTAAAAGTTTTTGCAATCAATGTTTTTCAAATCTAAAAACAAGTTGACAGAACCTAATCGATTTATTTAGTGAAATTTTTTAAGAAAAATAATTTGTGTTGAGTCATGAGCAACAAAAGTAGAGGTCACCAAAGTTTTTTTTAAAACTAGGAATGGGATGATGTAGACTCAGTGCATGGACAGGTAATGGAAAGTTCTGAAGGAAAGGGAAAGGTAATGGAAAGTTCTGAAGGAAAGACAACAAGTGTAAAAGAAGGACGAATCTCGCTTTATAATGTGAGGGATTGAAATAAAGAGTCTTTTTCTCAGACACATTGCCAGTCGAGATAAGCTGAGAAAGTGTAAGCCCATTTGAGGATTGTGTGAAATGTGATCAATTTGGATTCATGTGAAAGTTGAAGAGCAGTTCGAGAAGAGATTTTAGGATATGATGTTCATTCATTTTATATCCGTGTTAATTAACATACCAAAAGCAAGAATGAGTTACATTCGAGGTTTAAAATTATAAATATTACAAGGAAGAGTACCCATCCCCAGTGAAGGGAAAGTTTCGGTTTATCTGTCAATTTAAATTGTTTCATGGACTTTAAAAAGGTTAATTGTGTTGCACTCTCGGTTTCACTCAGAGCCAAAGCTCTGCAGTAGTCGAGGCTCGTGGAAGAGATAGTACGAGTACACTGAACGTATCAGGACACAAGAGGACAAAAGGAACATTAGACAGAGGAGGAAACACCGACAGCAGAGCTGATGGCCAAGGCAGTGGGAGGTGGACAAACAATAGGTGTGGGGAGTAATGGGGTGGATAGGATGGACACTGAAGGAAACTTCTTCCCCTCCCATCCTCTTTCCTATCCCCCTCATCTCTCTCCACTCTCTCCCTCCATACTTTTTATTCCACTTCTCTCTCTTCCCCTCTCCACTCGCCCCTCGTCTCCCATTCATCTCTCACCCTCCCCCCTCTTTCCCTCCTCCCCTCTCTCTCTCTCTCTCCCTTTCTCTCCTCCTCTCCCTCCCCTCTCTCTCTCCCTCCTCTCTCTCTACCTCCCCTCTCTCTCTCCCTCCCTCTCCTCTCTCCCTCCCCCTCACCTCTCTCTCCCCCTCACCTCTCTCTCTCCCACCCCCATTCTCCTCTCTTTTCCTCACTCTCCTATCTATCTCCCCCTCTCTATCTTCCCCTTTCCTCCCCCTCACCTCTCTCTCCCCCTCACCTCTCTCTCTCCCACCCCCATTCTCCTCTCTTTTCCTCACTCTCCTATCTATCTCCCCCTCTCTATCTTCCCCTTTCCTCTCCCTCCCCTCTCTCCCCCTCTCCTGTCTCCCCTCCCCCCTCTCTCCCCCAATCCTCTCTCCCTCCCCCATTCCCCTATCTTTCCTCTACTCCTCTCTCTCTCTCCCCTCTCTCCCTCCCTCCCCTCTCTCTCTTTCCCTCCACTCTCTCTCTCCCTCCCGTTTCTCCCTCCCCTCTCTCTTCCTCATTCCCCTCTCACTCTGGTGATTGCTCGCCTAGACCAGTGGTTCTCAAACTTTTTTGGACTACCGCCCCCTTCTGCCCTCTTGGACCGGCCCAATGCCCCCCTTGTCCTATCGTTCGTGGGCTGACACCCAGAATTTATGTAGATAGAAAGCAAAAATAACAGAAGCCAAATATTTTCTGAATAATATTTTACTTTATTTTACTTTACTTTTTATTTTATTTTGCACGACCAACAATGTTTCAGCAGAACAGGTACAGGTGAGGCAAACTGGGAATCTGTTATCACAGGCCCAAATACCGTTAGTGTGCAGGGTGGGCCTGGTGACTCGCTGCGAGATTACGAACGTTTGGCTCCATCTCAGTGAGGTAGAGATGTAGATCGCCCCTCTCGGTAGTGTCAAGGCGGTTTCGATACTTGGTCAGCAGCACCATCACGGCGCTGAACCCTCTTTCAACGAGGTATGATGTGGGGAACGCCATCAGCAGCAGTTCTGCCTCTGTCCACATTGCGGGGTATTCGCTCCGCTCCAGAATCCAGAATTTGCTGTATTCATGCTGTGAGAATCTTGCCTTTGCCTCATCATCATTGTGGAGGTTGATAATTTCGTCCTGTAATTCGCACTTCACATCTTGAATGTCACATTTGAATGGGTTGATCACCCATGCTGGCACCGACAGTTCTAGCATGTCTCTGAAATGCTGCTCCACATCTCCACGAATCTTCTCAAGGTGATTGCAATAAACGAGCAGCTCTTCATCAGAAACAGCAGTTTCCTTTGCCAACCGGGGAAAGTGGTACATATCTCTGCGGCCGAGGGTTTCCCTGTGCATAGATATGTACTTTCTCCGATAGCTCCGTATCAATTTCCGACAGAAACTCGACCACTGTTGAGGAAACGGGTCAAACAAGCGCCTTTGGACAACCATCAAACTTCGGTATGCAACAGGAGCCGCTTGAATGCCTCATCGTTCTCCTGGCAAAGCTGACGAAACAGCCGATCATGCAGAGACGACACCTTGATTTTATTCACTGCTTTGATTACTGTTAGGAGTGATGTATGAAGTCTGGTGCGAGAGCTTTTGCTACAAGATGCTGGCGGTACACGACACAGTGAATGGCGAACACGGACGGTACCTGGTTCTTCAGAAGCGCAATAAAACCACGTTGGCGGCCAACCATAGCTGGTGCCCCGTCCGTCGCGCAAGCGAGAATGTTCTCCATCGGTATGTTCTTATCAGTAAAGTACTTCTCCAACGTTTGGAAGATGGAAGAACCCTTCGTATCGGTCTGGAGAGAGCGGGCAAACAACATTTCTTCCACCATTTCCTGATCACGGATGAAGCGAACGTAGCAGAGTAACAGAGCTTCACTGTCATGCAAAGTGGACTCATCCAGCTGGATGGCGAAGTGTGTGCTTCTCAGCTCACTACACAGCTTATCTTCTACATCTGATGACATTTCATCAATCCGCCTGGCCACGGAATCATTGCTGAGCGCAATCGACGAGAGAACTGGATTCGGATCCTGGCCCATAACGGTTTTTATCACTTCCCCAACAGCTGGTTTGATCAACTGTTCGCCGATTGAATACGGTTTTCCAGATCTGGCGATGAGCAATGACAGCTTATATGGCGCTTCCAGTCCTTTATCCACGAGCTTTTGGCTGGCTTTGAACATCGTTACCGTGGATCGCTCCTCAAATTTCTCTTTCAGCGATTGGAAATAGCTGACCTCTGCACAAGCCTTATCACTGTGCTTTTTACTCAGGTGCTCGCTCAGTCGAGATGGTTTCATTGCTTCATTGGACAGCGTGATACCACACAACAAACACATCGGTAACTGTTTGTTTGTCGGAGATGGAATGAATCCATACTTGATGTATTCAACGGAATACTGACGACACTTTTTCTTTGAGGCTGACATCTTGAAGCCGACCGGACGTGAAGCTTTTTTGAATAACGAAATTAACACGCCAAAATGTCGAAAGACTAACACCAGCGCTAACACTGACTGTTCATACCTTGCCCAATGTCTGTGCTGGCAAGGCCAGGCTGTAAAGTTGAACCAGGCACGTTGAATAGTCCAGCACGAATAGAGTGTATTATATCCCGCATAAAAAGATTCTTGCAAGCCAATTGGTTGAAATGGCACCACGTGACAAAAATTAGTGATGTACTATTGGCCGCATTGGCGGCCAATAGTATTTCGCTGGTGTCATACACAATAATGTTTGTTGCATGAGCATGTATGGACAAGAAAATACCTACACGACATCAGCGAATATGTGATCATAAAAACCATGCGAAGGGGGAAAGAATGTGGTCGTTGATTGGATGGCCAATTTGCCGAATGGCGCTGGGTAACCTGTTCAGATTGCAGGAAGCCCAATGAGCGCTCCAAATCTCCGCTGCTCCTCTAAATCGCCAGTGCCCCCCAAATCATTGCCAGCGCCCCCCTACCACCCATGGACTCTCGAGCGCCCCCCTGAAAGTTCCCAGCGCCCACTGGGGGGCGGCAGGGACCACTTTGAGAACCTATAGCCTAGACTCTTCGTGAAGGACACCATGGGGATCTTTAGCGTCCAGCAACTAATGTCGATAGACAGGATGCCCACGGTAATGTCCCAACGGAGGGATCGCACACACATTGATGATTAATCCAATATGTGAAACACCGGGATGACAGTTTTAATATGGCTGTGGCGAAATTTGAACCCAGACTGGACAGCTTAGAGGTGAATGTGCATACCTCGAGGTCATCCTGTCAGCCGAGATCGTATCTTAACGCACTGTTAATAAACAAATCGATTCCATGTTGTATAAATATATTGTCCTGTCCGTGGCCGATGAAGACCAGCCTCAGAAGAATAGCCGAGACGAGCTTTAACTCCGAGGCGTATTTCGAACCTTGGCGGGATTGTCTTTGGTGCACACGGGAAAGGCCTGAAGCCTTATCTGATCGAGAACACAAGAGGTTATTCCGAACCAACAGAACAAAGAAAGGAAGCAAAACACACAAGTAAAATTCAACAAATATAAATTTCTTCACAGTAATGTCAAAGACAATGAAAGGTGAGGAAAACTAAAATTCCTAGGTCGAGGATCCTCCACTCTGACTCTTCTACAGACAAGGGAATGATAAAAGAAAAGAAAATAATGCTGGTCGTGCAGCCACTTATCTCTGTTCGCAACGCAGGGCTTGGTGGTCGTCGCCTCAAACCACTGCGTGGGACGTACAAATGGCACGGAGTCGCTTTTTCGTCGCACCCCGACAATGAGGTAATCCATGCAGGTGGCCATTCTTCACGAACACAGCTCCTATGATCTCTCCGGTGCACACATACGAACGCCCGTCATCCTCCCATGCAAAACCACCAAGCGACCGCCGTGATAAAGACCAGGGCAAGAGCAAAAGGCAAACACAGCCATTCTCTTGAAAGCCAGCACACAAGAGATAATGCGTCCACCTCCAACGAATGCCAGGACACAGACACAGACACAGACAGAGAGAGAGAGAGAGAGAGAGAGAGAGAGAGAGAGAGAAAGACTTTGACATCCGTTTATTCCAAAAATATAAAGTGCATGGATGCACAGTGTATAAAACTCAAAAAAGCCAAAATCAAGAGAAAACGATGAAAGCGAGTAAACAATACAGATACAAGCGTCAATCAGTTCAAATTTTACAAAAACAAAAATCAAATGCAATCTTCTGCAGCATTACTACAAAGTGTAGAAATTGTGATCAATTAAGAAAAAAATAATACCAACTCATTTTGGCGGACTTCACAGACACTTTCCAAACACCATTTTTCTACAACATCAATTTCACCCATGATCTTGGAAAACTCAAACTCATGTTTTAACCTTGCAGCACAAAGTGCATTGAAAAGCGTCATAACATTGCATTGATGCAGGGGCTTACCATTACGCTTCTCCTTTCTGGACAAGTAAGTAGCAAGCTTTGCTGTAACTACAAAAAAACACAGCAGTTCATATTCTTTGTTGTGTTGCCGTCTCTTTTTGAGCCCAAAAATAAAGGATCGAAGAGTAAATCTGAAATTCATTTTGATCGACACAAAGTCTAACCATTTAAATAATGGAAAAAGTCCTTCACAACCAATTAAAAAAATGAAAAACATCCTCATTTACAGAACAAAAGGGGCAACATGCAGATATTGGGGCAAAATTCCATACATATGTATAGCATGGGATGATCCAGTGGGCAAGGCGCCACTGAAGATCTCCTGTTCTTTTGTTGATCAGCTTACAATACATTGATTCCCATACAGGTTCATTGGGGGGCCCGGCAGGGAGTAGCCTTTTCCAACGTGCTACTCCATTTAACGGAGAAATACCAAGAACTTGAGATAAAGCGCCTTTGGGCTTCTGGAAAAGCGCTATACAAAATAAATGAATTATTATTATTATTATTATAAACACCACCTATACAGGCTCTTGCTGCTCTCAGCATGCAATTCACTTGTCCCTGTGCTAACAGGTGGAAGTTCCTTGGGAAAGCAGTCAAAAATCAGTTTCAGGAAAGGGGACTCGCTGGGGTGTCCAAAAGTACTCTGAGTCCAAAGTTTCTGTAACTGATGACGTTTTTGAACAACTTTCCTCAAAATCATTCCAATTGTCCTCTTGGACCGAATCGCCGTCATGGTTGAAATTTCCTCCACATTCCTCCACCCGACACCGGAGTTTGGCCGAAGGTGCCATACTTTGTTTATGCCTGCATCATGAAGCGTTGGCACAAATGACGACTCTTGAGTACATCAGGGAAGAGAGGATTGAAGAACAGAGGCTCAACCTCGAACATCCCTGGGGAGTAAGTGTCTGCTTTACAGCTCACGGAAAGTCTTTCCCAGGCACTGAGAAGGCTCTGGTAAAATATGGGGAGCGTTGATGTATTCACATACTTAAGGTGAGTCAGGAATACTACTTCGAGACCATAGCCGAGTCCACCCGCCTGCTGTAAAATATGACAAGGAAGTTATGTCATAAAATATGACAAGTTATTCGCCATTTGATGAAGGAAGCAGACACTCGGCAACACTGCCTCCCTCTACTCCTCTAAATCCACATCCACTTAGTGGCGAATGGCCATGAGATGGGATTTCAGGTGAACAAGGCTCTGACCACCTTCAGATGAAGTATGGCATATTACGTTTGGCCGCAGCCAATGATGGCCTCCACAAAAAAAAAGTCCACAAGTTTGGCCTGTATCCTGTCCAGCAGCACTTCTGGTGGTTGCAGGAAAATGAAGCGATGCCACAACGTTGTAGCAACCAAGTTATTCGCCACTAAGACACAGCCCTTAAATGAGAGGTGCGGTAGGGTTCTTTTCCACAGGTTCAGCCTCCTCTCTATTTCTCCAGTCACACCTTCCCTATTCCTTTTCTCAAACTGTGTAGAGCCCAGGGACACACCAAGGTAATCAACACCATCAGCTTTCCACTCTAAGTTTTCTGGAAGAGCAGGTAGATGTGTTGAGACAGGTAGGCAACTATTAAGGTATGGCACCCAAAGAGCTTTGCTTTTCATCCAATTAACCTTCAGAGACGAAGCCATGAAAAAGATTCTTAAGGACTTTACAAGAGCAACAATATCTTGGTGGTTTTTTATAATGACGCAAACATCATCTGCATAGGCCGATATAGTCAATGGTGGGCTTCCAGGAAAACAGGTCAGGCCAGAGATATTCTTTCTCAGTGTACAAAGTAATGGCTCCATTGCTAACGCAAAAAGCAATCCTGAGACTGGGCAACCCTGCCGTACCCCCCTCTGAACCTTTATGGGGGGAACCAGTTCATTGTTCACCTTAATTATACTGGAGATGTCAGTGTACAATAGAGTTATAAAGGCCCTGAAATTTACCCCAAAACCGCATGATTCAAGAACATGCCACAATAAAACATGGTCAATGCTGTCAAAGGCTTTTTCAAAGTCTAGAAAAAATATTCCAAAATCGTTTTGGTCATGGTGAGCATACATTAAATCCCGCACGAAAAAAATGTTGTCGTAAATCGAACGACTGGGGATGCAGAAAGTCTGATCAGGTAAAACCAGATCGCCAATGACTTTCTTCAAACGATTTGCCATTGCTTTCAAAAACAATTTATAGTCAGTGCACATTATTGAAACCGGTCTCCAATTCTCCATCCGCCGGAGATCTCCTGACTTTGGGAGAAGACTCACCACTGCTCTCCTTAGACTTAGTGGCATTACACCTTTTCGCAAGGATTCTTGGAATACATTCAAAAGTTCCGGGCCCAAAATGTCCCAAAATTCCATGTAAAACTCAGCTGGTAGGCCATTAATTCCCGGAGCCTTTCCAGATTCCATTCCAACTAGGGCACGCTGTAACTCATCAAGGCTTAAAGGCACATCCAGCTCCAGGCGTTGAGTCTCAGTTAGGGATGGGAGATGGGAGGTAAAACATTTTATTTTATCCTCATATATATCTTTTTTTGCAAATAGTTCAGAATAGTACTTTCTAATAGTGGTTTTTACCCCCATCAGAATTTGTAATTTCATTCCCACTGGGGGTCCTTAACTGATAAAATAAGCCGAGGAGGCTTCGTTTCAGCTTCTAAGTGAAAGAAGGCTTTGCTAGGACTATCTGATACTTTAATGCTTTTTACTCTCAGTCTAACTAATAGTCCTGCAGCCTTCTCCTGTAATAGTTCCCGGAGTTGGGTCCTTTTTTCAAGGAGCAATTTATAATTTGTCTCGTTTTCTTGTTCTGCCATTTTGTTTTGCAGTTTTAGAATTTCGGTTTCCAACCGAGCCAATGTGATTTGACTTTCATGAGTGATATGGGAATTAAACTGTTGACAAAACAGTCGTATATGAGTTTTCATATTATCCCACCAAAGGTTAGTGGAAGCAAAAAGGGGCTTTTTTCCAACTATAGCTATCCATAGAATACGAAAGGCTTCCTTAAACAGGGTATCATCCAAAAGACTTGTATTGAATTTCCAATAGGCGCTCCTCCGTTTGAATTGAGGGAAAGATAGGCCCATCGTGACCATGTGGTGGTCAGAGAAGATGGGGGGGGGGGGGGGGGGTAATAATTGAGGAGGTTACAATATTCCTTAATCGTGGGGTGATGTACCATCGGTCAAGCCTCGCTAAGGATACTTGGCCATTTGAGCATCGACACCATGTGCACTGCCGGTCATTTGGGTGCATCAATCGCCATATATCAAAAAAAACCCCACCTGAAAGAAACTGGGAGAGGTCACCATGGGCCTCGGGATGTGGTTCCGGTGAATTTCTGTCTATTTTGGGCTCTAGCGTACAATTTAAATCTCCCCCCATGCATATGCACTGATTGGGATCAAACAAATTTAAATGGTTTATCACTTCAGTAAAGAAGACTTTACGGTCAGTACTCTCACTTGGTGCATATACATTAAAAATAATAAGCTTCAGGCTATTGATCACCAATTCTAGGGAGGCAAAACGTCCCCGAATCACCTCCTGAAAGAGGCAAGATTCAGGTACAAGCCCTGGTTTTAACAAAAACCCAACTCCAGCAGATACAGATGACATATTACTGAAGAAACATTTACTTTTGAACATGCTGCACCAGTCGTGTTCAACCTTCTCAATAATATGAGTTTCTTGCAGTAATATTACATCAACTTGTTTCCGTTTGAATAAACTATTCACTTGGATCTGGCGGACGTGACTAGCCCCACCACCATTTATATTGAGTGTAGCCAGACTAAGCGTCTCCATCACTCATGAGTAAATTTTGTCTGACGCTGTGAGTACTCATTCTTTGCCTTTGTTATGACTTTCTTTAGTCGATGAATTTGCACTTTTGTTACTTCAAAATCTTTAGAATTTCTAACTATACACTTTGCAGTCTGCACAAAGGAAAGCAGGTCAGGAAAATGTTTTTGAATCATGACATTTCGCTGCCTAAATGTCTCGTTTAGAAAGGTCACAATAACCTTGGGGGGTATTTGTAACTGCTCAGATGATAACTGTGACGGCTCAGTCACCTCCATGTCATCCTCTGAAGCAGACAGCCCAGATAGCATTCCACCAGGTTCGTAAATTTCAGTTTGGGCCTTTACCAACTCATTTATGGACTGGTCTTGGGTCTGGAGGGACCTGGGGGGGTCTACTTCGACATGAGATGGGGCTGTTGCACCACCCTCTTGTACAACTACGTCGGGCACCTCCGTCGGGGCACACAACCTGTATTCTGATCATCTATCTATAATTCCAGTAATCTCTGTACGTTTGTACGTTTGTCTGTGACCGCTGTTTCTCGACAACCACGGGTCCGATATACTTTTAACTTGCCAGGTATATTGCTGGGGACCCGAGGATGTGCCTTTTCAAGGTTTCATATTAATCGGACAATTACTTACCGAGCTATGTCCAAAAAACGATTCAACCAATCAGAGAGCAGCGAACTATCGCGTGTGCCGAACGTGGCGGACACACTCTGCCTCGGATGGCACATTTGAGAGCGTATTCATTTATTTCACGTTTGCAAACTATGTTGGCGTTAAACTATGTTTTAAAACTAATAAAAACGAATTTGCGATTCATTCGCTTTCCTGCGCGTTTGTGCACGCGATGGCGATTTCTTTACCAAACTCCGGAAGCCGTTCGCTTTGGACCAAACCATTTCATGTAAATAGAGGGGGGGGGGATTGTCACCGTACTCGCAAGCCGTTCGCTTTGGACCAAACCATTTCATGTAAATAGAGGGGGGGGGGATATAATTTTAGATATAGATATAGTACGGGCAATGCCCTAGTTAGTTGCAATGGGAACATTAGGAAGGATTGATGCACTATTTTGTTGAGGCTCAGGTAGTGGTGGTGATGATGATGGTGATGTCTCCTGACATTCAACCAACTTCTCATCAATAATACTAGACCCTTCATTTGTACAACTATTTGATGGAACCGTACCACCTTGTGCACTTTGGATTAAAATTCCATCATTGGAAGGTAATCCATCCTTTTTCTCACTACCTTGAGGTTCCTCTGCTACTGCACCACTCGTATCCAGTACAACTACTTTGGGGGCACTAGTGGGGCCACGAGGAGCGGAGGCTCTACGTTTTTTTTTGCCACAGTCACAAAACCCTCCTCACTCTAAGGACACAGTGTCAGCGGAAACATTTGAGACCCTGGGTGTCACCTCCTCCACCACACGAGGTAGTGGGTTGTTAACCGTTTTACAATCTTGATCAACGTCCTGCTTCCCCACACGTTGAACAAGCAGCTTTCGTACAAAATCTCTTTAAATGCCCAAATGCCCCACAAAGAAAACATGTTAAGGTCGCTGATGAAGTGTATATTTGATAATCACGGTCATCAATTTTAATCTTAAATGAAATCTTTAAACCCGTATCATCCTCACCGTCTGGAAGAACCATGTGAAGCTGCCGTCGAAAGCTCATCACGTG
This sequence comes from Myxine glutinosa, assembly GCF_964187855.1. NCBI lineage: Eukaryota > Metazoa > Chordata > Myxini > Myxiniformes > Myxinidae > Myxine > Myxine glutinosa. Next base: position 12,370,416 of record NC_136273.1, read on the forward strand.
CTTCGCTTTTTCATGGCGGCACCTGAGGGGGATCATCGAGATTCTCGAAACAATTGTACCATATCGAGACAAAACGGACACGAGTTTTTCATTGGACACGAAAGGAGGACAATTTGAAACGATTATTTTCATTGCCGGGACATCCATCGGGGAGGCCATAACAAAGTGACCACTCTCTGTGGTTAACCCGGAACTCACGACATTGTGAACTAGATGCTCATCCGCAACGAAGACCACAACCTTCTGGTTCATACGTGACGCAGCACGTACATGTTCGATTCCGATAACCTCTCCAAACGCCAAGACGATCTCTTCGGTCGGAATCCCTTCAGGAGGGACACAAACCAGAGCATGTTTGCGGGTTAACGATTCGAATGCAGCGTCTTGCTGTGAACGAGTCGTCGCCATAACTAAAACAAAATAACTCGGTTTTACCCGAACAACTCGGGTTGAGGAGATTAAAAAGAAAAAAAGGAAAGGTAGTAATAATTAAACCAAACGAAAGAAAATAAATATAATTTAAAGTGGAAACGTCGATACTCCGGCAAAGTGCCGGATTAACGACAAATAGGAAAAAAACGAAACCAAAATTTTATCGCGATAACCAACGCCCAGAACAGGGAAAGGCCTACCGCCAATGCCTCCAAATAGCTGCTCGCTCTCTCTCTCTCTCTCTCTCTCTCTCTCTTGTCCCGACAAAGAGAAGAAAACATGGGGAAAACTCCACAAACACGTACAAGACACAAAGGGAGCGAAATGGGGATGGGAAAGACACCAACACAGCACAGTACTCACAGCTCAGCGCACACAGCCGCCATGATGCCACGCCCAACTCAAACGGCCTGCAGGGGGCGCGAGGGACAGGGAGAGGGAGAGGGAGAGGGAGGGGGAGAGGGAGAGGGAGAGGGAGAGAGACTTTTGTGTCCTTTTATTATAAAAGTATAAAACCAAAGTATTCCAACTCCACTTTACATACAAATCACAACCTCATTTCCAATGCATTTGCACAAAACACCCCCCATGCCCCATAACTCTTCAATCACAAGAAGGTTCCCCATGTTTACATGATAAGCATGTTCGAGCTTTATACGTGCTGACACCATCCCGATGAAACAAAAAAGTGCATTTTCATTTTTTCCACTACCTAATCTGGCTTTTCTGGTTTTATAAATTGCAAGCTTAGCGATTCCAAGCAAAAAATTCAAAAGCAAAATGACAGAGTTTTTCCTAGTATTACATGTAAGTCCGTAAACAAAGATTGTAACAGAAAAAGCAATTTTGAATTTACAAAAGATTCGGCTCAGATACAGAAACAGAGATGACAATCTCTTGCACTCAATAAACGCATGATACAAATGTTCAACATTACCACAAAAAGGACATAAATTAGACACAGCAGGGTTAAACTTCTGAACCAACACCTGTGTGGCCAGGGCGTGATGGACCAGTCTCCAATTTAGGTCTCCTGTACGTCCGACAGTAGGACACCTGTACATTTCATCCCAATTTGGAGTGAGAAATGCTCCTGCAGGTAAAGACTCAGGTAAAGTACCTTACTTTGCACTGTGCTTGCATCCTTCACGACGGGACATGAACGTTTATGTCCTTTTTTACGAACCACTGTTACGAACCCTTCCATATTGTCATCCGTACAGTCCTGTACAGTAGGAGAGGGATCAACCACGTTTGTCACACCAGCAGGTAGGGAGGAGTGGTCTACTGTTTCCTGTTCACCCATTGGTTGTGGGGAGGGGTCTACCATTCCACGTATCTCAGTAGGTGAGGGGGAGGAGTCAACTGTTTCCCGATCACCATTAGGTCGTGGGGAGGAGTCTACCAGTACCATATCATCCGCCCCATTAGGTGGGGAGGGAGGAGAATCTGCAATCACCTGGTCTCGATTTTCTAATGGTCTCACCAAACCGGGACAGGAACTCTTTACGTGTCCATAAGCTCCACACCCATAGCACGTCATGACGTCCGTGGAGGCATACATTCTATAAGTATGGCCATTAATCTTTGCATGCAAAACTACATTGAGCTTTTGCACATTTTCGGGCAATATCATGTAAACGACCCTTTTAAAAGTCATCACGTGTTGAAATTCACCCCTTGCCGAGTGTATCGGCACCATTGTCACTTTTGATACGATCGTACCGAACTTGCTCAATTGAGCACACAAGTCCTCACCTTTAACAAAGGGAGGGGCATTAGACACATTGACCCTCACCGCAGGTGTATCTAATGGGGAAACCACTAGAAACATGTCGGGTTCTATGAGAAGGCCTTGCTCCACAACGGAGTTCACCATGTGCACCTCCGATACAAACACAACAACTTTCTTGTTCATTCGAGAGGCTGCACGGATATTATGTGAGCCGACGCATTTTCCAATTGCTAGAAGCACTTGCTCCATCTTTACCTCACTCGGAGGGTCGCACACCAGCCCATGCTTGCGAGTGAGCGACTCGTACATGCTATTCCTCAAACAATCGTTTGCCATAGCGAACGTAAATTAAATAAATAAAGGGTGAGAAATCAAAAAAAAAAGATACCAACCACAAGCAACACCGGCAAGTGGAGGTAAAAACCAAAAACTAATGGACTAGGTCCAAGAACCGTTTAGAGCAGCGAAACACCGCTGCCTGGACTAGGAAAAACACGGCAAAATGGAGGCCAGGCATCAAACCCGGAGGTTCGAAAAAAGGCAACCGAACACCACCTACCTACCGTGTGCGCTCTCTCCCTCTCTCTTGTCTCAACAATGAAAGGACACACAGGGGAAACTTTACAAGTATAAACAAGGACACAAGGGAGCGAAATGGGGGATAGGAAAACCAACCAACACGACAGAGAACTCACAGCTCAACATGCACAGCCACCATGCTGCCACACCCACGCATGACTCACCAACGACGAGAGAGAGAGAGAAGAGAGAGAGAGAGAGAGAGAGAGAGAGAGAGAGAGAAGAGAGAGAGAAGAGAGAGAGAAGAGAGAGAGAGAAGAGAGAGAAGAGAGAGAAGAGAGAGACTTTTTAGACTTTTTATTACAAAAATATAAAAATACAAGCCAGTCGGTGAAGATACTATTCAATACAGGCACAATAATCAAAAATACAGAAAAGAAAAAGAGATAATGACAGGAAATCAAAACAGTACAATGAACTAGAAAAGAAAAACAACAACAGAAAAACCGACCACACACTGATTCAATCCCAACAAGCCTACAAATATATCAATAATTCATTCTCCTGCACCATGCAGATCCCATCAAAACACCAGATGTTCATAAACTCATCAATACATTTCTTTCTTCCAGAATCACAAAATTCAAGTTTGAGTCTTGCAGATATCAAGGCATTAAAAAAGAACAAGACATCACATTGCCCAATCGGCTTTCCTTTCAGTTTTTCCTTCCTCGATAAATAAATTGCCATTTTCGCCGTGGCCACTAAAAACAAAAACAACATATGTACATGTTCTTTCATATCATTGAAACCAAAAATAAATGATCGCAGAGAAAAAGTGATCTTCATTTTTCCAGCCATGTAGTTCAGCCATTGAAATAAAGGCACAAGCCTTGCACAATCAACGTACGCATGGAACACATCCTCTGTGTAAACACAGAACGGGCAACACGTAGATATGGGCGCGAAATGACTCACTAATTTATTAGATGGAATGATCCAGTGTATCATTCGCCACTGGAGATCACCTGTCCTTTTGCTTACCAGCTTACTGTATACTGATTCCCATGCAGGCTCAGATGGGAGTCCTTCCGGCATTAGCCCTTTCCACCTGGCCACTTCATTTAACGGTGAGTTCCCAAGCAGAACTGCAGTGCATAACCGATACAGGTCTTTACTACTGCATTTCTGAAAAATGTTTTGTCCCTCACTAATTGGGGGCAAGTCTCCGTGACTAGGCTGTACCAATAAACCAGGAAAATGCCAGTCATTGGATGTCACCAAAACTTCCTGGGTCCATCTTAGTCCAAGTTGGAAGCTTTTCTTTACTATTCCCTTTAGTATTCTTCCGATTATTCTGTTTGACCATATTCCAGTCATATCGGCTATCTCTTGCACCGTCTTCCACCCCCAACCAGAATCATGGCGGAGGTCCAACACTTTGATTATGCCCGCTGTAATAAAGTGTTGATAAAAGTCTCGGCTTCTTGGAATTGCAGGAAACAGTAGGTTGTAAAAAGGGGGTTCTTCCACAAACATGCTTGTAGCATAGGTTTCTTGCTGGCGACTAGTCGAAAGGCTTTGCCAGGCATTCAGAAGGCTCTGATAGAATGATGGTAGATGAGATGTGTCGACATGTTGGAGTTGGACTAAGAAAAGTTCAAGGCCATATCCGAGCCCGCTTGCTTTTCGCAGCACGTGATAGGCCAGAAGTCGGCTTGGCAGTCATTCCTTGTACAGCAACTGCTGTATGGTACACAGCCGAAAAGCCATGATACGACTTTTTATGTCGATCAGTCCCTGGCCACCTTCAGACAAGGGGCTACATATGACATTTGGTAGTAACCAATGGTGACCACTCCAAAAAAAATCCACGAGTAGCCTCTGCACTGCCTTTAGTAGTGCCTCTGGCGGCTGAAGGCAGATAAACCTATGCCACAGGGAAGAAGCCACCAAATTATTCACCACTAGAACCCTGCCTTTGTAGGAAAGGTGGGGCAGAGCTCGTTTCCACAGTCCCAGTCTTTTTTTGACATGCTCAACAATCCCGTCCCAATTTTTGAGGACGTAATGTGGAGATCCCAGGAAAACCCCAAGGTATTTGACTCCGTCTTCCACCCATTTTAACTTTGTTGGTAGATGCACAGGTGGTACCAGCACTCTTCCAGGTGGAATGTTCTTGAGACAGGGAATCCATAAGGCCTTACTCTTGTCCCAGTTACACTTCAAAGAAGAAGCGAGGCAAAAAAGATTTAAACATTCAACAAGTGCTGGGATATCACTCTCCTTCTTAACAACCACACAGACATCATCTGCATAAGCCGATACAACTACTGAAGGACTCCCAGGGGATACAGTCACTCCTGAAATATTTTTCCTAAATAAAATTAGGAGTGATTCCATTACCAAGGAAAATAATAACCCAGAAACCGGGCATCCTTGTCTCACCCCTCTTTGAACCTGTACCGGAGAGCTGAGTTCGTTATTTATTTTAAATAAACTAAATATATTGTTGTACAACAAAGTCACGTAGGCCCTAAAATTGACACCAAAGCCACATGCTTCTAGCACCCGATACAAAAAAACATGATCCACACTGTCAAAAGCCCTTTCCAAATCCAGGAATATTATCCCAAAATCTTTTTCCAAGCAATCACATTCCATTAAATCTCTAATCAAAAAAATATTATCATAAATAGATCTGTTTGGGATGCAGTAACTCTGATCATGGTGGACTAGATCACCGATTACCGTCTTCAACCGACTGGCCAACACTTTTGACAATATTTTATAGTCCGTACATAATAACGAGACCAGCCGCCAATTCTTTATCGGTCGTAGATCCCCAGTCTTTGGAATCAGCGACACCACTGCTCTTCTGAAGCTTAGTGGGAGTTCTCCAAGCACCAAGGATGATTCCAGGACATTCAATAATTCAGGGCCCAAAAGGTCCCAAAAAGCCAAGAAAAATTCTGCCGGTAGGCCGTCAATCCCAGGAGCTTTCCCCGAGTCCATTTCACTTAGGGCCTGCGTTAGCTCAGGCAAAGTAATTGTTGAATCCAGGCCCAGGCACTGAGGCTCAGTTAGGGATGAAAGGTGAGGTTAAAAATTCCATGGTTTGCTCACAAACATTTTGTTTTGCATAGACTTTTGAAAAAAACTCTCTAATGCACAACCTTACATCTCCAGGGTTGGCAACCATGTTTCCCCTAAAGTCTTGTACAGAGAAAAGGGTTTTGGGTGACTTATTTACAAAATCCATTTGGAAGAAAGATTTACTCGGGGTGTCTGATACCTTTAAATTGTTTATTCTTAATCTAATTAACAGGCCTGCTGCTTTCTCCTGATTCAGCTCTCTCAGTTGAGCCTTCTTTTCAACCAATAACCTGTGGTCTCTTCTGATATTATCTTTAGCCAGTTTACACTCTAACCGTATAATATCAGCTTCTAAACAAGCCATTGTTATATTTTTTACGTCAGTATCATTTGAAACAAACTGCTGACAAAACACTCTAATCTGAGCTTTTGTGTTATCCCACCATAATGCTAAAGAAGAGAAAGAGGGCTTTCTTGAAAGTTGGATGACCCAAAAAGCACGGAAGGCGTCTTTAAACAAAGCATCTTCGAGAAGACTGGTATTGAATTTCCAGTATGCACTTTTGCGTAAGGGTTGAGGGAAAAAGAGGCCCATGGTAACTAAATGATGATCAGAAAACAAAGATGGAAAATGATTTGGAGAGATAACCGCATTCCTGAACTGTGAGTTTATGTACCAACGGTCAAGTCTAGCGAAAGTCATTCTCCCATTGGCACATCGTCCCCAAGTATACTCAGATTCGTTGGGGTAATGCAGTCTCCATGCATCTAGCACACCCACTGCCGAAAAATAATTTAACAAATCAGTACTACCTTCGGGATGAGGTTCTGCTGTATTTCGGTCTATACTGGGTTTAAAGGTGCAATTAAAGTCATCCCCCATGCAAATACAATTATTGAGATCTATCGACTGCATGTGTCGAATTAAAGATGAAAAGAAACCTCTTCGTTCCACACTCTCACTTGGTGCATAAAGGTTGAATAGTGTAAACCGAAAATTATTAATGACCAGTTCCAATGAAATAAACCGGCCTTTAATCACCTCCTGGAAGAGGCATGACTCAGGTACCAGGCCTGGTCTGAGTAAAAAGGCTACACCAGCAGAAGAAGAAGACATGTTACTAAAAAAACATTGTCCTTTAAAGAGGCGACACCAGTCGTACTCCCCATTTTGAATTATATGGGTTTCCTGGAGTAAGAGTACATCAATTTTCTTGCGCTCAAATAAACTTTTCACCTGAACCTGGCGGTTTTGGCTTGCACCTCCGCCATTCATATTTAAGGTTCCAAAGGTGATTTTTTTCATGGATTATCAAAAGGCGTGAGCGGTTGTTGGGAAATCTCGCTCCCTGCTTTTGTAACAACCTTTCTAAGCCGATGAAACAGCGACCTTGTTAAATGAAATTCATCCGGCCTCCTAATTATGTCCTTTGCAGCCTGGATGAATGAAATTAAATCAGGAAAATGATCTTTTACAATCACATTTCGGTGTCGGTAGGTGTCATTCAGAAAAGAAATAACGAGTTGAGGGGCTATGGATGACTGATCTGATGAAGATTGAGACAACTCAGTCATCTCAACTTCATCCTCTGAATCTGACAAATCAGAAACAGCTCCGCCCGGGTCACATATATCAGTCTGCCCAGTCCCCATTTTGATGCCAGCCAAGTCCGAAGATTTGCTGGAATGTTCTATGGTAGAGTCATCCTCACTCTGGTACCCGGGACATTCAGCAGGAGCTGAAATCTCGGCTTCACCCTCCTGCAGGGAGATGTTCACTGGCTCAGTTGACGAACCAGTGTCATGATTTAGATCTTGCAGGGGTAAAGAGGAGCTTGGGGCTGAGACATTCCCAATCCGCTCGGTCTCAGCAGGTAGTGAAGGTGGCGGCTCACTAATGGGCTCACCATCATCTTTAGTCTCACCATCTACTTTTTCTCCCAGGTTTTCGGTGCTGCCCGATAATGTTTCAGAATTAATTAACTCATGTTCCTTCTCCCTGGTGTCAACACAGCTTGTGGACACCTGAGAAAGACGTTCCAGGGCGTCTGCACCCACACTGTCTTTATCCAACACTACCTTTTTCAAAGTAATGTTGGAGTTACAAGCACCAGGTGCTCTTCGTTTCTTTGTCACCACAATGGGATTTTCTTCCATCTCCTCACTGCACGTAGCATCTGCCACCACAGGTGGGTTATCTGGGGTTATTTCATTATTTACCGAATCAGCGGTGTTGTCGTTTACACTAAGACGAACAGGAGTATTATCCCTACTCCTCGAGTGTGAGGGAGCGTCGGTAGGAACCGTTCGGGTATTTCGGTTTACGTTGTTTCGTACGTTAGAGACCGGGGTGTTATCTCTTTTACAATCAGCGTCACTATGACCTGCTTCACCACACCTTACACACGATACCTTCGGACAAAACCTTTTCACATGGCCAAAAGCTCTGCACTGAAAACATGTTAATGAGGCCGATGACGCATACATCTGGTACTCATGGTTGTTCACCTTTACCTTGAACGTGATGTTTAACCCCGTGTCATCGCCTCGATCAGGAAGCACCATATACACCTGCCGTCTGAAGCTCATCACGTGTTTAACACGTTCATCCTGAGACCGGAGCGGAATCATTGTGATTTTCGACACAGCTGTTCCGTATCGGGACAAAATGGACATCAGCTGGTTGCAGGTTATAAATGGGGGTACGTTAGATATGACGACCCTCATCGACGGAGTGTCCATAGGCGACGCCAAGACAAAGAGACCTGTCTCTGTGGTTAAACCCGCACTTACAACATCGTGAACGAATTTTTCATCGGACACAAATACAACAACTTTTTGATTCATTCTCGACGCTGCTCGTACATTTTCACAACCGATTATTTTCCCCACCGACAAAACAATGTCCTCGGTGGAAGTTCCTTCGGGTGGAACACACACAAATGCATGCTTCCTTGTTAAGTTGTCGAACGCCTCTAACCGAGAGCGTGTATTCGCCATCCCAGCGAATTAACACCCCCCCACTTGTCCGAACCGGACAAGTAGGTACCAAAACGAAATAAATCAAACTAGAATAAATAATAAACGTGCATTATAAGCACAAAAAGGCTTACAAAGCGTCGTCGAAGCCGGTAGGCTGCACCCAAAATGGGTCCGCTCTCAAACCTCTCTCTCTTGAAGACAAAGGTATAGGAAGGATGAAAACAAAATGCCAAAGTACACAGGATGGAAAGGAGAGGGAGGGGGGGGGGGCAGGAGAGGAGGAAAACTCACAAAGAACTCACTACAACACAGAGCAGTTGCTCACAGCCGCCATGACGCTACACCCAACGCACCGACAGGTGTGTGGAGAGAGAGAGACAGAGACAGAGACAGAGACAGAGACAGAGAGAGACAGAGACAGAGACAGAGAGACACAGAGACAGAGAGAGAGAGACAGAGACAGAGACAGAGAGAGAGAGAGACAGAGACAGAGACAGAGACACAGAGACACAGAGAGACAGAGAGAGAGAGAGAGAGAGAGAGAGAGAGAGAGAGACTGACTTTGACTTTTGTATCCTTTTATTATAAAAGTATAAAACCATTCCACAAAGCAGTGTTAAACCAAGCAACGAGTTCAAAGAAACATTGTATAAGGATCCGAAACACACCAAAAAAGAACAAAGGATATTCAAAAGAAACCAGCAAGTATAAAAATTTTACCAACCAAAGGTGAGGACACAAACAGAAACCACAAACAATTTTAAAGGAAATGCTCACACAAGAGCTATGAGCACATCAAGAGCAAATTAAGCGTTTGATTAAATTAAGTGAAAAATTGAGAAAGGGAAAGAGAGGGGGGGAGAGAGAGAAGGGGAGAGAGAGAGGGGGAGAGAGGGAGGGGGAGAGAGAGAGAGAGAGAGAGTTTTTTTTTATTTTTTTTTTATTGGTGATCCCAATGCGATCCAAATGGACAGACCAGGAGATAAACCTCGCACAACCAGTAGCCGGGAGTGACAGAGCATCCGTGTCCTTCCCAACCGTGTTCTTTTCTGAATGCACCATGTAACACGTCACCATGTTCACTGCTGGAGGAATGTTTGTGAACACATTACATCATAACACTTTTCCGATATGTTTTCCTTGATGAACTTGGGGACTTGTGAGCCACTCCAGAGGTGTTGGAAAAAGGCCGATCGTAATGGGCAGGTGCTCCATCTTGGAGGTGCTCCATCTTGGAGGTACGCCATCTTGCAGGCACGCAATGTTGCAGGTTATCCATCTTGTAGGTCATCCATCTTATAGATGCTCCATCTGTATGACGCTTTGGAGTTGCAAGCTTTCTGGGGCTACAGCGGTGATCCGTTCACTCATTTACCCCCGGGTCGAGCTGTAACCCCCCCCCCCCCCCCCCCCCCCACAAATTTGGAGAGAGAGAGGAAGAGAGAGAGAGAGAGAGAGAGAGAGAAACATTCGACATTTGTCCCCGTTTGTTGCCAGGAAAGCATTGTTCACAGTGAAAACCCAAAAACCAATTCAAGGCGATGGCTGTACAAGTTTAAAATGGGAGACAAGATAAATCATAAATTCATTGTAAGAGAACCATCAGCCAGTTGACATAAGGATGCCTTGACACACCACCGTTGTGAGAACACTGTGCAATCATTCGATTGAAACTCAAGATTTACACGCGATGTGACGAAGGCTTTAAAAAGGTGAACAGCATCATCAACAGAATTACAGGCATTTTGCATCCTGTGTTTTCTCGACAAGTATATGGCAAGGTTTGCTTCAGAAGACAAATAGTTGGCTAAAAGGCACTCATCTTTACACAGGCGGGAAGTAGTGAAACCGAAGATAAAAACACAATGCGTAAAAATTAGGCCAAGCCCCCGGACCACACGCGATAAAACTGTAAAAAGGGGTGCCAACCGAGGACAATCAACAAAAATGTGAGAAATGGTTTCCGTCGCACCGCAAAACGGACATAATTCTGTGTTATCGGAACATATGCGATGCGATAAAACATTTGATGGTAAAATGTAGTGCGCCAGCCGCCATTGTAAGTCTCCGGAGCGCTTGGCGATGGGGGCCTTGTACATAGTAAGCCAATTGATGGTGGTGGAAGGAGTAGTCCGGAACATTCTCCCCCAGTGCGCTTGCGGTTCTGCGGGTCTATCGTGAACAAGGGTTAAAACACACAAAGCATAAACACAAGATTTCTCCATCAAATGAAAAGGGGTGAAGCCCTGAAAATGAAGTAGAAGTCTAGGAAAGAGAAATTCGGATAAAGAAGGGCTAGCTTCCACCTGTGGGGCCCATTTTAGCCCGGTTCCCTTGAAAAAACGCAGGATCACAGAAAAGATCCTTCCTATGACTCGAATGGATCGAACTCCGGTGGCTACAGCAATGTCAGCAGCTGGCTTCCACTTGTAAGGAAAAGGGGTTCTGAGATGTTTAACCTCGATGCATCCGACGTCGATAAACTTTTGCATAAAAGCACGGTTACTGCAGACCCCTTCAAATATGGGGTTTAGAAAGATGGGCTCGTTTAAAAACAGCTCAAGAGAATAGTTCCTGTTGTCACGGCGAACAGGAACCGCTTGCCATGCCTCCAGCATACTCCTATAGAATAGAGGAACTGGTGTTACATCAACTTTCGTGGTGTCTATAAGGAACAGTTCTTGGTCGTAGTTGAGTTTCCCTGCTTGCTGAAGCAGGCAGTGAGCCGACGCTTTCCACGAGACGTCGGTGTACAGCAGCCTACAAAGTGAAAGGAGGCGAAAAGCCATCACTTTGCTAGAAACAGCAATCAGTCCATGTCCTCCTTGAGCAGCAGGCAGGCTGAGCACACCAGGTCGAAGCCAGTGCTTACCTCCCCAAAAAAAGTCGATAAAAGTAGCTTGTAGCTTTTTGAGAATGAAATCTGGGGGCTGCAGTGCCATTAAAACATGCCAAAGCATTGATGCCGCAAGATTATTTATAACAAGGGTTCGGCCCCGATAAGAAAGTTGACAAAGTAAACCCCTCCATTTCAGCAACCGTCTCTCAGTTTTGATTATAAGAGACTCCCAGTTTTTTAAAATGAAGTTTCCAGGGCCAAGAAAAACACCGAGATAAAGGATTCCATCCCTTGTCCATTCAAGTTGTTCGGGCAGGGTTGGAGGAATGGCTCCATTTTGTGGACCAAGGTAAAGAGCACTGCTCTTCTTCCAATTGACCTTTGCAGAGCTTGCCAAACTAAATTCATGGACACATTGGACCAAGGCGGAGACATCTTCATCCGAATGAACGATTACGCAAAGATGGTCCGCATAAGCGATCACCTTAACTGGGTGCGCCGTTGGTTGCGGAAGGAAACCGAGAAGACGTGCACGCAAGCGAACAAGCAAAGGTTCAAGTGCGAGGGAGTACAGGAGGCCAGACAAAGGACATCCTTGGCGAATGCCTCTACTGGCCGGGAAAGGTGACTATAAAATATTGTTAACCTTGAGTAGACTAAAGATATTATTATACAGTAACTGTACGTGAGAGATAAAATTTTCTGGAAACCCAAACCCAAGTAAAACCGAAAAAAGATAAAAGTGATCAATGGTGTCAAAGGCCTTTTCTTGGTCTAAAAAAACCAAACCAACATTTCTTTGTTTAAGATCACAGATATCAATTAAATCACGCACGATAAAAATACTGTCATGTATTGTCCTTTTCGGAACACAGTAGCATTGATCGGGGTGTATGATGTCGCCAATCACGGGCCTGAGCCGGTTGGTAAGAGCTTTGGAGAAAACTTTGTAATCCGTACAAAGCAGTGAGATGGGACGCCAATTTTGCGGTTGCTGGAGGTCTCCTTTCTTTGGGACCAGGGCGAGTACCGCCCTACGACAGCTTAGCGGCAGTAAGCCTAATCGTAGGCTGTCAACCAAAACTTCGAGTAACTCTGGTCCCAGGAGGTCCCAGAAAGCTTTGTAAAATTCTGCAGGTATCCCATCCAAGCCAGAGGCCTTACCTGAAGGTAAGGTTTGTAAAGCAGCATGGAGTTCTTCCATGGTTAGCTCCTTGTTCAGTTGCAGGCACGCAGACTCTGACAAGGTGGGTAAGGAGGAAGTCAAGGATCCTGTGATCTCGTTATCGATTCCCTTAGCGCGATACAGGTCAGAGAAGTAGTTCTTGAGGGAATACCTGATGTCTTTTTGATCGTGCGTTATTCTTCCTTCCTTCGTCCTTACTGAAGTTATCTGCTGACCTCTCTTAGTTCGGACTTCCAGTGCAAAAAAGAACTTGGAGGAGGTATCCAAATGACACAGGTTCTCCATTCGGAGACGAATCAGCGCTCCTCTAGCTTGCTTTGCACATAGATCAGCAAGAAGAGCTTTTTTCTTCACCAGCAGAGAGTTCGTTCTCTCAGTACTAGAAGCCAAGAGGTTGGATTGCAAGGATAATATTTCCTTGGCAATCAGGGATTGAAGGGCAGAGTTGTGTTGAGTACGATAAGCTCCATATTGTTGGCAAAACAATCTCATCTGTACTTTGGCATTGTCCCACCACTGCCCAAGGCGGGGGAAGGATGGTTTACGTTGGAGCAAGGCCCTCCAGAATGCATGAAATGCATCAACAAACATTTTTTCTTCCAAAAGGCTCACATTAAAGGTCCAGTAGGCAGCACCACGATTCCGAACTGGTAGGCAAGCACAAAGCGTAACCATGTGATGATCTGAGAAGCCACTCGGGACAATGTCCGCGCCACTCATGATATTCAGAAAAATACTGTTAATATAGAACCGGTCCAATCTTGCGAGCGAGAGACGACTCTTTGAGCACCGACACCACGTATATTGGTGGACAGAAAGATTGCGGATTCTCCACACGTCAACAAGGGAGAACTTGGACAAGGATCTTAACAGAGGCACTGCGCTTGCTGGGTGAGGCTCCTCTCCATTACGATCAAGTGCAGGGTCCACGGTACAGTTAAAATCTCCACCCAAACAGACAAGTCCATTAAAATCAATGTGCATGAGAGATGTTTCCAACTTAGTATAAAAGGCAAGTCTTTCTGTGCTATCACTAGGTGAGTAAATGTTCAGTACGGTGTGTTTAAAACCATTGTGTGTAAAAGTGACTGAAATTAAATACCCTTTGATTATGTCATTAAAAACTATATGAGAGCTACAGAAGGAAGGCTGTAAATAGACAGCTACCCCAGCCCTTGACTGTTCCAGACTACTAAAAAACCATTTTCCTTTCATTATCCTTTGCCACTCCCCCATACAAGAGGAACTACATCTTGTCTCTTGTAGAAGTAGAATATCGATGCGATTTTCCTTAACAAACTGTTTAACTTCAATTTTCCTTAGGGAAGAACGTCCCCCATTAATATTCAAACTGGCGAAGGAGAAAGCCATGATATAAGGGTGTATATAAACGTGTCAAACGTGTCAAACAGCTTGGCTGGGCTACATCTGCAGCTCCTTCTTCACTTTCAGGATACATTTCGGGAGACGATAGACCTGTGATTCGGTCACGCCAAGCTGTCCGGCTTTAACAAGCAGTCGCTTCGCAGAGACCACAAAGCCGATTAGGTCAGGGAAAAAATCTTTAATTTTTACCCGTTTCTTCCGAAAAGTGTCCTGGAGAAATTTTATGATCTCGGAGGGTGGAACACTGGTCTCACCCTCCAAATCTTGGGGAAAACCCGGGTCATTCCAGGCTTCGACACTCACGGCAGAGGCGAGCGACGAGGTCCCGTTCGAATCACATTCCGAGTGTCGGTCCATGTCCATGATATCAATTTCATGCTCCTGATATGGAGCTGGTGGCTTCACAAGGGAAACGTCACATTCCGCACCCAAAGCAGAAGGAAGAGTAGTATGTGGGGGAGGAGGAGGAGGGGGGGGCGGGAGGATGAGGAGGGGGGGCGGGAGGAGAAAGAAGGGGGATGGGAGGAGGAAGAGGAGTGGGAGGAGGAAGGAGAGTGGGAGGAGGAAGGAGAGTGGGAGGAGGAGGGGGGGGTGGGAAGAGGAGGAGGAGTGGGAGTGGGAGGAGGAAGAGGGAGAGGAAGAGATGTACTATCAGGAGAAGTTTCACATTCTGCTGGGGGCAAACCCGGCACGTCATCAGCTGATGCCTTACACTCTGATTCACCTGGGCTCGAGGTTGTCTGCAACTCAGGAACGTCACACACCTCACCCCCAGCAGGAAGAGGGACAAGAGTGGACTCGGCGTTCACATACACGGTGCCTGTGACCATGGGAGTGGTCACATGCGCTTCCTGTTGCACCACACCAACTTCCTGTTCGAGTTCACCAACTCCACAAGCAGAAGCATTATCATCCTCCAGAGCAAGAACGTCGAACCGATTTTCGGTTTTAAAAACCTCAGATATTGCTGCTTCCAAACGGGACTCGTCATGTTCGTCAGCTGGTGCCATCTTTTTTGGACAGCTCGCTGCCACATCCTGACTGTTATCAGTTAAATGTTTTAATTTATGTTTCCTTTTATAAGGAACAACGGTAAACCCCTCACCATCTGCCTGGGGTTGAGCCACCCCCGCCGCCGACGGCTCAGGTAAATTACTCGTGTTTGAGGCATCACGAGGGTCCCCGACTCTAGATGGACCACTTTTTGTGTTAATGGTCTTCACCGGTATCGATGCATCACCGGCGGTATTCTTGGGGCAAACGTTTTTTAAATGCCCCGATTCACCACAATTAAAGCAAGTTATAGTTTCCGTTGCAATATAGATTTGATAATTGCGGTTTTTATATTTCAACGTCATAACTGCATTGAGTGATTGAGCGTTATCTTTTAAAATAATAATAATAATAATTCATTTATTTTGTATAGCGCTTTTCCAGAAGCCCAAAGGCGCTTTGACAGAGTGGAAAACATAATGCATAACAATACATGAAAACAACAATTGCAAAAAGACAAGAATCAAGAAAACAAACAGCAGCGATATACGGCATATATATAAGACAAGAATCAAAAAGACAAGACAAGAATCAATAGGGAAATATTTAAAGCAAAAGGAGGGAGAAGGAGAAGAGATAGTCAGGGGTTAAATGCTGTGGGTTGAATGTTGAATGCAGCGTTGAACAGGTGGGTCTTTAGTGATGTTTTGAATGTGGTGAGTGAGGAGGAGTCTCTGATGGTGTGAGGTAGTGAGTTCCAGAGGGTGGGAGCAGCGATGGAGAAGGCCCTGTCCCCCCAGGATCTGAATTTGGTCCGGATGGAGGGGGTCAGGAGGTTGGTACCAGCAGAGCGGAGGTTGCGGGTGGGAGTGTGTCTGGAGAGGAGGTCAGCCAGGTAGGATGGGGCCAGGTTATGGAGGGCTTTGTATGTCAAGAGGAGGATTTTGTACTGGATTCTCTGGGGGATGGGGAGCCAGTGAAGCTTGTAAAGGACGGGGGTGATGTGGTCACGGGTCCGGGAATGGGTGAGTAGACGGGCAGCGGAGTTCTGAATGTATTGGAGTTTATTGGTGATTTTTGAGGGTGAACCATAGAGGAGGCTATTGCAGTAGTCCAGACGGGAGGTGATGAAGGCGTGGATGAGGGTTTCTGCAGCCGTGGAGGAGAGGGATGAGCGGAGACGGGCAATGTTTTTCAGGTGAAAGAAGGCTGACTTTGTGATCTGTTTAGTGTATTTGTCGAAGGAAAGGGTTTGGTCAAAGATGACGCCAAGATTCCGGATGTGAGGGGAGGTGGATACTGGGATACCGTCGATGTTGAGGGCAAAGTTATGGGTGGATTTTGTGAGCGTTTTTGGGCCAATGATGATTATTTCAGATTTATCACAGTTAAGCTTGAGGAAGTTGATTTGAAGCCAGGATTTTATTTCAGTGATGCAGTTTGTCAGGATAGAGTGGGTGTCGGTGGAGACGGACTTGGTGGAGATGAAAAGCTGGATGTCATCGGCGAAGCAGTGGAATTGGAGACCATGACGGCGGATTAAGTGACCGAGCGGGGACAGGTAAAGGATGAAGAGGAGGGGGCCAAGAACTGAACCTTGGGGGACACCTTGGGGGAGGGGAGCAGTGGGGGATTTGCAGTTGACGTCGATGATATAACAATGATATAACAATGACGTCGGAACGACATAACATGCCGAACCGAGGCGTCAGAGCGAAGACGAAGCGGAACCATCGAGACCCGCGACACAACTGTGCCAAAGACACTTAGTGCAGAGACGATCTCTTCACTAGTGAAAAAAGGAGGAATATTGGACAGAGTTAACCGAACGGCCATTGTGTCCAAAGGATTAACGTTAACAAAAATATCCGGCGAGACGGTTAAACCGATTTCAACCGCCTGGGCCACGTGTCGCACGTCCGACAGGAAAACCACGATGCGATGATTCATTTTTGAAGCTGCAAGAACATTCTCGATTCCAACAAGGTCTCCTAAACCAATCACCACATTCTCAACACTAACTCCATCAGGTGGAGTAATTATCACTCCCTCCTTACGAGTGAGCGACTCGTACACACTATTGGACAAACGTCCGTTTGCCATAGCTGAAAAAAATATATAAGGGAAGTTTAAATTTAAACAAAAAGAAACCTGTCACAAGCAACCAGCAAGTGGAGGTAAAGGAAAAAGATAAGGAAAAACAATATATAAATGAGGAATCGAAACCACCGACGAGCAGTTCGACCAGAAAAACAAGGCAAATGAAACGCAGGCCCAGAAACCGAAGGTTTCAACAACAACCTGCGAAAACACTTACCGTGCGCTCTCCCGCTCTCTCTCAAGTCTCAACACACACAGGGAACATAGGGAAAACTTTACAATCAGAAACAGGGACACAATGGAGTGAATAAGGGAAATAGGAAACAGCCAACACAGAGCACTCACGACACGAAGCGAGCAGACGCCATGACACCGCCATGAGAGAGAGAGAGAAAGAGAAAGAGAAAGAGAAAGAGAAAGAGAGAGAGAGAGAGAGAGAGAGATGGCAAGACGGCGTCTTTTTTCCTTCAGCTCTCGAATGTTCAAGCACTGACATCACACTCTGTCCAATCACCGAGCACTACTCAATCAAGCCATCGCACCTCCACCAATCACAAAGGCTGGGACGTGGCCTCCTCTTTACGAGTCATTGGGGGCGGAGTCTAATCTCTGTTCAGGAATGTTCGGATGACGTCGGGTGTTAATTGCCGATTGGCAAATGTGCTGAGTCTGTCGGACCTGGCGGCATGGTGAGCGAATGAGTCCATTGCCTGGCCGGCTGAGTTTTATAAGAACATGAGGGAAAACTCAAAGGGAGGCAATACATACTGGGGATTATTAACCATAAGCCCCATAATTAATTAGCACAAAACCACCCTCCTTATGGTGACATGCAAACACTCTTAACCTGAACATTTACCCTGCTTATATACATCGAGATGGGTTTCTTCTTCTTCATGTCACACGGTCCACACTAAAACCTACACATTCTGAACATTCTTAACGTATTTCATGCCTACCCCCACAAACGTAACAATACATTTAAAATATATCTTGTTTGGTACCATGCATCTTTTCTGATTGAATGTTCAGCTTTGTCTGCGTTCTGCGGAGCTTTTCAAGAGCAGGGATGGAAGTGGATGCCAGAAATGGGAGACCACACCACATTTCACAGGATATAATCAATTACGTATGATAACAAATACATATAGTAAAAGCTAAGATTAAAATAATAGCATCTAGAATTGAATATTATGTCTATGTCTAATAGCACTCACCACCAGCATATTGTGAGTATTAGAATCAGTGGTGGTGTGCCGAATTTTGGGGGTGCTGGAGCCCTGCAGAAATGTATCAGCTGTGATGTCATCGCCAGATCTACCATCACATCAAGTTTTAACATGACACTAATAATCTGTGTTCCCCAAAAATGAGTGATAGGGTAGGTGGGGGTAATATGGACCCCCTAAGCCAAAGTCCCGATCGAGGCTATACAAATAGACAAGGGAAATTTCCAAATAATGATTTATTTAGACAACCAGACAGACTACATCCCCGTGCAGTTTGGGTTGAATAAAATCAGACATATGATTGAGGGGACAAATAAAAATATGCCATCAGTGTCCATATTCCAAACAACGTGGGGAATATGGACCCCCCCCCCCCCCATTGGGGTAATATGGACCACAGGTCCATATTACCTCAATGTGGTAAGTCTCGTTTATTTTCGACAAATGTTCCCTGGGACAAATGTTACTTTCCGATTTTTCAGTGAACAACAACCTTAGCGACACTCGTCACAGACGAAAGCACCTTTACCCTCATAGTCAGTTTCGTTTTCGTGGGCCCATTGCTTGCATTCACTGCATTGGATCCAAGAAAATTCAGGTGGATCAACAAATAACTCATTGCAATATATGCAGGAGACATTACTCATGCAGTTTTCAGGTCCTTTTCTGTGTTGCTTAGCAGACTTGGTAACCTGCTTTCGAACTGGAGGACCGCGCTTTGTTCGTGGTCTGTTGCCTTTTTTCGCTTTCAAATTAGTTGGGGATAGAGGATTCTGCTTCTCGCATGTTGGCCCTTTCTTCAATGCCCTTCTCTCTTGTTCTTGATGTTCCACGATCAAACGTCTTTTAGAAGGAGAGGATGTGATGATTACGCTTTTTCGGGGCGAGTTGAATCTCCGAAAGTGCATAGTCACTGTTGGATTTCTATACAGAATCAAGTGTACATGTTATCGGCTGTTAACAAACAGCCGATACTTGACGGCTACTTGGACCATGCCTAGTCTTGCTTAGTCACATATTTCGGTGCAGAAAAATTTATTTGATTCAAATTTTGACAGTGAACGTGCTGTTTTGTGGACTTATTCGATAAGCTTCCTGTGTGGGGAATATGGACATCGACCGTGGGGAATATGGACATGGGTCCATATTAGACACTACCAAAGGGTCCATATTCCCCACACCATGCCTCTCGATCATGTCAGCATGCCCAGTACATATGGGCTGGGATGGAGTTTTCTACACACAGTGGTGCTGGAGACAGCTCTCACGTGTACTCAGCCAGGGACACCACTCATCAAACAAGCTAGTGACTACATGTACATACACAGTACTGCATGCTTATGAATTGTAAAATTTGAGATGAAAACTTTTGGAAGTTTGCACTTACCATCATTAAAGAGTTTGAATCAACTGCAGTTGCTCACTTGCTGGTCGGCCATACTTGTTTATCCCGTGATATGGAGACGAGGCTTGATGCAGTGCATCATGGGAAATTCAGTGGGGTCCATATTCCCCCGGGGTCCATATTACCCCCACCCACTATAAATGAAATATGTTGCCATGTTTGTCTTGAAAGGAATTGCATTGTGGCAAAAGCGCAAAATATTGCCGGCAAATTGCATTCGGCAAAAGGAATTGCATTCGGCAAAATAAAAGAAAAACAATTTTCATTTACTGATATTTTTTGTAGAGAAGAAACCAATAAAGACACTGGGATAATAAACCAGTAATAAAAATGTGTTTGTTTTAATGCATGCTGGAGGCGATGCCAGAAACTATTTGGGGACAGACGGCTTCCATGTGGTCATGTGATATCATGTCATGTGATGTGTGATCCACTTGATGTACATTTTTTTCAGTTATTTAGTTTTCTCAGATTCTTCATTCATTTCTAGTAAACATGGAGGGGGTGGTGGGAGGGGGACGGGGAGGGGGATGGGAGAGGAGCAGGAGGGGGAGGGGGAAGAAGGGAGTGGGAAGAAGGAAGGGAGTGGGGAGAGGAAGGAGTAGGGCGAGTAGAAGGGGAGGGGGGAAGCGAGGGGATAGGGATGGGAAAGATATACTACATATACATCTTTTGGGGGGAGGGTGGCTTTGACAGGCCCGTCCGTTTTGGGGGAGGTGGGGAAGGGATGGAGGAAAAATTTTCCCCATGCAAAGAGTGCTTTAACCTCAGTGTTGCCCAGGTAAAAAAAGGAAATTGTAACACCCTCTGCCACAATCACCAGGTGGCGCTACACGGTACACATTTACATGGAGAATTTTCACCCCTTCCCCACACCTCTGCATGAGGCCACGGCCACATAGCCTATGTTACCCCACAGACAAAGTTGTATTTGTATTTCTACCCCGAGTAAAGTATAAAAGCATTTATATCTGGAGTACCCGGCGTTGCTCAAGCGAAAAAGAAACATTAACATATTTGAAATGAGAGAAAATATAATGTAAAGGCGATTAAATCCAAATCAGAATCCATCACAAATATCAAATCATCTTTTTACCTTTTCGTTGAATATATGTTGGTGAATGTGCCATTGATCACGTTTCTGAGTTAAGTTTGATGAGGTTCACGAAGAAGAAGACTTCCCTCCAACGTCGACTGCTTCCGGAATTGTTTGATTGAATCTGAATTGTTTGATGTCATTAATCAATAAGGCTTTGGCTCCATAGAGCGATTTTTTTAATCCCCCCTAAAAATCTACCTTTTTCCATGTGGTAAAAACTGTACCGTAATAATAAATAATAAATACTGTAAATAATAAAAAATAAATAAATAATAAATACTGTAAATAATAATAACAAACACTGTAAATACAGCAGGCTTCTGGCATTTTTACATTCTCTGTGTGGTAAATGCTGTACTTGTGCCACCTTGGAAGCGGATTTAAATGGTTTCATTGAATACATGCTGCTGAATGTGCTGTTGATCACGTTTCTGAGTTAAGTTTGATAACAGCTAGGAAGAAGAAGAAGACTCACCACCAACTTCCTGGAATTGTTTGATTTAATCTGATTTGTTTGATTATATTTGTGTTCAAATGTCTGGTAATTGTTTGGTATTTATTCATGCGTAGGTGTACTTGTATATAACTGGTTTAGGCACTATAGAGCGAAAAAAAATTCATCCCCCACAAAAATCGACCATTATTTTGCAAATATTAAAATATATATATATTTGTCTAAAACACTCCCAGGCACTCACCGACAAACCCCTGAAAGTTTGATGAAGACCTGTTGAGCCATCTCTGAGAAAAATGGCGACACACACGCACAGACACTCAGACACAGACACAGACACACACAGACACACTCAGACACAGACACACACAGACACAGACACACAAACAAACGGCTCTCTTATAGTATAGACTAGAGTCCCTGTATAAAGAGAGTTGCGCCATGCGCTGACCCGAGATTTCTGGTCATGTGATTTCGTGGCGCCATTTTGTGTCTAACTTCACCGTGCGTGAACGTCAGCTTGGTACGGGAATGTTGTTTATTGCCAAACAAAATGACTGGTTGTTCTGCTTTTGGTTGTTCAAACCAATCTGGGAAATATAAGATGTATAGATTTCCAAGTGATAAAGTCAGAAGACAAATTTGGGAAGCGAAAGTCAGACGAAAGAGCTGGAAAGCGATCGACTCCTCGAGACTCTGCCAGGTAGGCCCACGCCGCTTGATGATCGATGTTCAAAAGCAATTCTATCTGCTCGGTTTTTTTTTGGTTGTCTGTCCGTTGAAAACCCTTTTAAAGGGAAGTGATTTGTGTTTGTTTATAATCTTCAAGGAGCTGACCAAAAATGCATTTCCGTGGGAAGAACCCTGCTCAATTTTTTTCGGGTAGTCCTAGCGGCGGACCGCATATTGTCATTGATTGATGAAATGTCCCGGTACAGTGACATTGCCTGGTCTGCGGTTGGGTAGTCTGCGGGCAATGTCACTGTACTTTTTCAGAGGGAATTAATTTTGATTTTATAGGGGTGGGAAACCCATGGTCCGTTTTGTTTTCAGTTGTCTGTCCGTCCATTCAAAACTTATTCCGAGGCAAGTTATTTTTTTGGTTTAAAATCTTTAGCCTAATCGGCAATCATAAAAGCAATTTTAGGGGGGGACCTGCTCAATTTTTTTGCGGGTTGTGCAGCCAAGTCGCCAGCTATGAAACATATTAATCGATCAGGCAATATCCATCAGAGTTCTGGGCAAGGGTGTAGTAATAAATGAACGTTTCAATCTTACTAGATGCCGATGACGTTTTCCTTACGTCAGAGACAGAAGCTGACTTGCAGCTTGTTAAATCATTACAATGGAAATTGAATATAAATGTCGATAAAACTAAAGTTGTACACTATAGAAATATGGCAATACCACGTACAGAATTTGTTTTAAGTGTGTTAGACTATATGTCGGCTGGAAGTCCTACACTGGAATTGCTCTCGGCACCCTTTAAAAAATATTGGATATGCCCACACTCCTTTCTAAAAGTTATTAAAATTCAGAGAACGACAGCATTGGTTTGTCTTACTTATAATGTTAGCTCTTATATGCAGTGTTGGCTTGTAATATGCATTGCCATACCACTTTTAATATCACCACACAGCTCTTTTTCACGGCAATAGCTGAGTTTTTGACAAAACAAATATCACCTGTATGTAATAATAAGACTAAATATGTGTAGTAATTTTTTTTTTAGCAGGTTTAGAATATATCACCCCATATCGCGAATGTACATGTATATCTAATCCGACACACTTAGACACAAAATGGCGTCCAAATTTGAGTTGACACAACTCTCTATATACAGGGACTCTACTAGTAAAAGCCCATTCAAAAATGGTCACGTTTGACCTGATGTTCTCATTGAGCGTGAACATAGAAAACAAAGCACTATGGGACTTTTTCTGAACCCTCCATGACTTCATATAATCATTTCTGAATTCCGTTTGACTTCGTACGATGGACGTTAAACTTGGCGTCCCGCCTGTCGACATTAGTTGATGGACGGTGTCCTTCACGAAGAACAGGCAAGTTATCGCCGGCACCCTGAACAAATTACAAATTCCTGCCCTATGCACAGCTGAACGGCAGGCCTGGCCAGCAGGTTCGTGAAAGACTTGAGCTAAACCAAAGAAGCGGGAATGGGGAGGTCACGTGGTCTGTTGCCAAATCCTTGTCTGGAGGGGTACTGATCCGATAGGGTACACATCAGAGGGTACTGACCCGTCCTTCTTTTAAAGGGGCAACCAATCATCACCAAGGGAGGGACAACCGGTGAATTGAATATACTTTAGGAATAAATATTTAAGAAGTGAAAGCGACCACGTGACTTCATGAAATATGGGTAAAAATAAAGTTAAAACACGAATAAAGATAAAGTTAAAATAATATACGAGCCAGATAGGAGTCGAACCTACAATCTTCTGATCCGTAGTCAGACGCGTTATCCATTGCGCCACTGGCCCACCTGATCACTATTACTTGTTTCGTTAACCAAATGAATGAATGAATGAATGAATGAATGAATGAATGAATGAATGAATGAATGAATGAATGAATGAATGAAAAATGAATGAATATGAGATGAATGCATGAATGGATGAATGGATGGATGGATGGATGGATGGATTAATGAATGAATGAGAAATGAATGAATATGAGATGAATGCATGAATGGATGGATGGATGGATTAATGAATGAATGAATGATCGTTTTAAGGCCATTTTCCCCCGCTAGAGCAGGGGTTAGCGTATGTTAATGCCAAATGACCAAATGACCAATGCCAAATTCAATCCCACTCCTCCCTCCAGGTCTTTAAAACAGCTGTTCACCACCATCTCTTATCTTCCCCCATCCAAAACCTTGATCTTTTTTACCCCCGTTAATTCACCCCAGATCAACTTTTTTGAAATTCCGACATTTCCTTGAAATCCTAGCAGTGTCCATGTGTTTTATACGTCTCCCATCCCCCCTAAGTCCCCCCCCCCCCCCTCCGCTCACCATGCCTCCCCCCAAGCCCTCTCCCTCCCACAGATCTCCCGATGTCCCTGTTATCTGCTGTTTTACTTGTGTTTTTCCCTCTCTCCCCCCATCTTGTCTCCCGCTCCCTTTATTGTATGTTTTGTGTGTTGTTTTTTTTGTGTGTGTGTGATTAATGTTCGCTCTTCCACGAGCCTCGATCTTGTATACAAAAAATAATAATAATATAATAAGAGACTGCAAGAGTCAATAATTATCTCTGTAATATTTCCACCAGTTACTTCCTTCCATCTCAACTTGCCCCCACTTCATTTTGTCCAGCTCATCAACCTGTCCCTTTTCTCTGGACTCCGCTCCGCTCTTTGTTTCGCATCCCCGTTATGTGGAACTTTGTCAGAGCTCTCTGAAAACCTGAATAAACTAAATCTACTGCACCACAATTATCCACCGATCTCGTTACCTCTTTGAAAAATATTAGTGGGACGGTACACATTTTATGAACTCGTGCTTATATGGCACTCTCCTTTATATTACTAGGGCATGCCCGTACTATATATAAGCTAGGACGTGCCCGTACGTGGGTGCCCGTTCCTTGCAAAAAAAAAAAAACTGCAAAAAAAAAAAAAACTGCAAAAAAAAAACAATGGTTTGGTCCATTCGCAACGACCACAGAACCCCCCCCCCCCTCTATTTACATGAATGGTTTGGTCCATTCGCAAAGCCAAAGCGAACGACCACAGAACCCCCCCCTCTATTTACATGAATGGTTTGGTCCATTCGCAAAGCCAAAGCGAACGACCACAGAACCCCCCCCCCCCCCTCTATTTACATGAATGGTTTGGTCCATTCGCAACGGCAAAGCGAACGGCGAACGGCTAAATCGCCATAGCTCGGTAAGTACTTGTCCGATTAATTTCAAACCTTGAAAAGGCACATCCTCGGGTCCCCAGCAATATACCTGGCAAGTTTCAAGTATATCGGACCGGTAGTTGTCGAGAAACAGCGGTCACAGACAAACGTACAGACGTACAGACGTACAAACGTACAGAGATTACTGGAATTATAGATAGATGGCAGTATTATGATTTAAAATGATTTTCCTAGTGTGGAAGTTAGATTTAATGGCCTGTAATTCACTGCTGGTTCTCTTCCACATCTTCAAAATATTTCCACTAAATCTGTTATCTACTAAACTTCTGGTGCACCTGTGGTTGTGCTTCAGCTATTAAATATATGCTCAGGTGTACCGTATACCCAATCCAAACACAGGATCTTTTCCACACTCGTTATTCTTCCCCGAGCCCACTCCTTCCTTTCCAAGTTATAGAGTTTTTCTCCGCAAACCTCCACCCACCTTTCCATGCATATCGACCATTGCTGTTTCATCCCGTTTCCCTTTCCTTGCTGTGTTTGAACTTGTATCCAGATTATTCACGGTGTGTCCGATTCCTCCCACTCCCCTTGGGAAACCCTCCCTGGCTCCCTTTTTATGGGCGGTGTATAATCAGCGAAGCGCTGCCTCACATGCTCCCGGAAGTTTATGTTTTAGCAATGTAGAGGTTGGTGATGGTGAATATGACAGGTTTGACGATGTGTTCGGCCTGAACTGCATGGAAATCAAAATGCCGGTGGTTGGTGTCAGTGTCCCCCCCCCTAATGACATCGTTGTGGGTGGAGTCAGGCCTGCTGTCCAGCCAATGGGTGGAAAGAGAGAAACATACAGACAGAAAACTGCTTCAACTTTAACATACAGATTAGATATGAATTCAGGAACCCACTTAACTTAGTCCGTCAGGTACGACCCCAAAATTGAGCCACCGGTACCACTCGGGGTGGCCAAGGTTCATGGGTACCACATGAAAGCTCTGCTATTCAGGAACCCTTGTCTGCCTGGTAGCAGTCTGTGAGTAGCAGCTTTCACCCTGAAATATGATGTTGAAAAGACCCCTATTGGTTCGATTTTTAGGAATATGTATATGTAGTGCAGACATACTCGGCTTCAGAAGATCACATGAAGATCACATGAAGAAGATCACTCTTGCAAACAATTTATTTTGAATTTACAGCCACCATACATTACACTTTAATCATCATCATCATCAAAATGAAAATAACTTGAATTTTCATCAAAATAAATGAATTAATTTCATCAAAATAAATGAACATAATCATGGAAATCATCAGCATCATCAATTGCAGAAGAATAATTAATAAAGATCTTCAAGTTCATCAACATCATCAGCATCATCCTGCACAACTGTGTCCTCTCCCTCCTCAGACGGTTGGTTGTCACATGTCTTTAGTTTGCAGGGCTCGGGCATCTGAGGTTATTCATCAAGCAGGTGCACCCAGGCCGTCGGCATGACCTGGAGCAGTCACAAGAAAGGAGTTCTATTACAGCTTCTGGAACAGGTGAACTGTCTAACCAGTCAACTTTGTAGAGAGACGATCCGAGCACAGATGCGATTTTTTTATATCCATGTAATGTGACTTTGCCTGGGATCCATATTTCAGATACAGTGTTGCACTGATGTCTTCCGTGAAGACCAATAGGAGCAGAAACACATCAGTGTCATCAGCTTCGAGTACAATAGACTGAAGCCTTGAACTGCTGCATGTGCCGCATGTAAAACGAGTCGCGTATCTGCCTCTCCAGAGGTTATATAGAGAACCTTTCCTCTTAGTTGTTCTGTGTATTTTGTCTGCTTCCACTCTTGTACAAGAAATTCAATGAGACTGGTTTTGTTTGGAGTTGCTGAGAGAAATTTCTTCCACTGGACTACTGTCTGCTTTCCTGTGATGTTCTTCAACTGTATCGATCCAGTGTTTGATTGTCTGCCTTCTCTTTCCACTTCTTTGATGGAATTCTCTCTGTACGTATCAAAGACAATATCAATACGAGAGGACTGAGAAGCTTCGTTGACAGTCTTTGGGAGTATGAGAGAGGCGATGTCACCAAACGTTTTGTACTCACTTTTTGTCTTGTCCACAAGTGCCATTCCATCAATGAGACACGCCGACTTTGGTTGTATGAATTCCACGGGTGAGATGTTTTTCCTGAGTTCCTTGGCGAGAGCTGATTTGTTGGTTTTCCTTGGTATGCCATCAGCAGTGGCTAGGCACCTTGGAAGTGTACCCAAGGGATGCTTCAGAACCTCTCACATGTCAAGCTGTCTTGTCTGTACCATCACTAGCTCTTAGGAGCTAATTGCAGGATCCCAGATCCCTTGGTGAAGTGAGACGGTTCAATCACAGACTGGTCAAACAAGTGGAACATGTCTTTCAATCCTGACAAATCTCACACTCTTACTATGTCTCTCCGAAAAGACCGACTGGACAACCCTCCCATCTACTTTCTCAACAATCCTCTCCAAGAAGTTCTGTCGCTCAAGCTTTTGGCTCTCACTATCTGCCATGATCTTTCTTGGGAAAACCACATTTCCAAGCTGGCCTCCAAAGCCGAATGGGCATCCTCCGTCGTGCGAAGTCCTTCCTTGGCACACCTGAGCTCCTCACCACATACAAGGCTTTCATCCGCAGCTCAATGGAATACTGCTCTCCCCTCTGGGCCGGTGCTCCTGCCTCACACCTAGCCCGTCTTCACGCTGTTGAAACCAAAGCTTTAAGAATCATTGGAATCTCCAGCGATGAAGCTATCTCCGAGGGCCTTTCACTCACTCACCGCAGGCAGGTTGGTGGTCTTTCCGTCTTCTACCGACTCCTCGCCGGCCTTGCCCCCCCCAGCTCTCTCTGGGCTCTGCCCCCCAAATATTCCTACAGGTCGCACAAGATCTGCCAGCAACCCTCTGATGGTTAAACTGCCAAAATCAAGACTCTCTGCTCACCTTCATTCCTCTTTTCTCCCGCCTCTTGAACAAACTCCCTCACTCTCTTCAATCCCACTCCTCCCTCCAGGTCTTTAAAACAGCTGTTCACCACCATCTCTTATCTTCCCACATCCAAAACCTTGACCTTTTCTACCCTGCTAATTTCACACCAGATACACTTTTTTTTTGAAACACCAAATTCTTTCCTGGAAGTCTTTGGTGTCCTTGTGTTTTATACATCTCCCACCACCCCCTACCCCCTTCCCACGCCTCCTCCCCCCAAGCCTTCTCCCTCCCACAGATCTCCCGATGTCCTTGCTCTGAAATGTTGTGATTGTGTGCTTCCGCTTCTCTCCGCATCTTGTCTACCGCTCCCCTTATTATATGTTTTGCGTGTCTGTTTGATTTTTTGTGTCATTAATGTGAGGTCTTTCACGAGCCTCGATCCTGTGTGCAAAAAAAAAGAAAAAAGAAAAAAAAAAGGCCAGTACCGTATGTGGATCCTCATCGGTCGTGTGAATAATGCAAATCGTTTCCGTGCTGTCCGTTTTTGAAATGACCTAAAATAAATAAAATGGCATTAGAAATAATCACAGCAATTTCTGAAGTGTCAAGAAACAATAATAGTGCAGCAGCATAGCAAACCTGTTGTGCATTTTGTGATACAAGCACCAAATTTGGCACAAATGTACATTAATATGTTGCGAACATTTTCAGATATTGGGCCACTTGAAATTCCGTAATTTTTTTTTTCAAATTTTTTCAAATTTCGTAATTTCAAATTTTTCGGGTGACACCGTCACAATTTCGGTCTTCGAGGCCGGCCGATATAGTGGGGCGGCTTAGCCCAAATATTCAAAAGAATTGTGCATTTTGTGATACAAGCACCAAATTTGGCACAAATGTACATTAATATGTTGCGAACATTGTGTGGTCAGCAATGAAGACGAGAGTCTGAATTACATGTATGCAAAAGACCTTGTGAACCAGTGAAGCAAATACACGGGTAAGCATGAATTAAATCTAGGGCATGATATAATTTCCATGATGTTTACCTCTACACTCAATGGTGGAAGGAGGTAATGTTTTGATCCCAGCTTGTCTGTATGTCTGTTTGTCTGTTAGTCCACAAAATTCCAGACAAAGCTTGTAGTAGTGGTAGTTGTAGTGGCAGTGGTGATAACAGAAATTGTTATATAGAACTGAACTTATATTATTATTATATGCAGAAAATAACTTCATTTCTGTATGCCCTGCAGTGGACAGGTTAATTGGTTTATGCACTGAAGGGGTCACCCTGGTGTGCACTGCTGTGTTCTGCCTCACTGAGTTGTTCAGGTATGATGTACTCAGCACAAGCTTCCGGTCGGCCCGGAGGTGGGGGTGCGGGGCCTGTCACGGAACGTCAAAACAAACGGCCTGCCGGGGCCGCCCAAAAGTCGGGCGTGAGGGGCGCGTCCACTAATGGAACGCCTCTCGCTTCCCAGATCGAGGGCCACGTGGTCAGGAGAACCTCGTCCCTTCCGGTCACACTTTGACTATCGGCCGGCCTCGAAGACCGAGATTGTGACGGTGTCACCCGAAAAATTTGAAATTACGAAATTTGAAAAAATTTGAAAAAAAAAATTACGGAATTTCAAGTGGCCCAATATCTGAAAATGTTCGCAACATATTAATGTACATTTGTGCCAAATTTGGTGCTTGTTTCACAAAATGCACAATTCTTTTGAATATTTGGGCTAAGCCGCCCCACTATAAGGAAGTCAGTAATAATGCAATGAAAATACGAGAATACTCGTATATACTAGTGAGAAATGTATATTTTATTACCTCTGCCACCAAAGGTGGATGGAGGTTATGTTTTCACCCCTGTCTGCCTGTTTGTTTGTCCGTTTGTGAACAGAATATCTCAACAAATTGTGGACGGATTCGGACGAAATTTGACTGAGATGTAGCGTATGTGTCATGGACGAAATGTTTAGATTTTGGTGAAGATCCGGATTCGGATCCGGTTACTAGAATTTTTAAAGTGATTCTTCACCATTGGGAGATTGGGCTAAAAACGATACACAGCAGGATATCTCAAAAAGTTGTGGACGGATTTAGACGAAACTTGGTGGACCGGTTGGGTGTCTGACAAGGACAAAGAGATTCGATTTTGGTGAAGATCTGAATATGGATTCGGGCATGAAAGTTATTGAAGCGATTCTTTACCATTGAGTGATATGGCCAACCAGGCAGAGGTATGCTCTCTACTGAGTGTCGTTCTAGTTTTTAGTGTTTTAGAAATAACAAGTACAAAAAGTTTTAATTAAAACAAAAGCCGCGTCGATGTTACACAATGCCTAGATGCAGCTGTGCCTATAACGTCGATGTTATAGGCACAGGACATTCTTATTGATTCGATTACTTGATGTTATTTTTGTGCAAAGTGAAAATATATCTCGGCAATTTCCCGTGTGTGGCGACGAATTTTTAATATATCTCGGCATTTTCCCGTCTGTTACTTCAGGCGGTGTATGACTGACCATGCCGCGAGTTTAAAAAAAAAAATCTCGGCAATTTCCCGTGTGTGGCGACGAATTTTTAATATATCTCGGCATTTTCCCGTCTGTTATTTCAGGCGGTGTATGACTGACCATGCCGCGAGTTAAAAAAAAAAATCTCGGCAATTTCCCGTGTGTGGCGACACGTGAACGAAGCTATGCTCCTCTCTCCACATTATTGTGACGACGTATAAATTAAATATTTCATCGTGACGATTGTCATCAAATGGACGAATTTTTAATATACTGTATCTCGGCATTTTCCCGTCTCTTATTTCGGGCGGTGTATGACACCATGCCGCGATTTAAACAAAATATATATATCTCGGCATTTTCCCGTCTGTTATTTCGGGCGGTGTATGACACCATGCCGCGATTTAAACAAAATATATATATATCTCGGCATTTTCCCGTCTGTTATTTCGGGCGGTGTATGACTGACCATGCCGCGATTTAAAAAATATATATCTCAATGGACTTGAAGTTACAGGCCTTTGAGAATTCATTTCGTTCTATAAAGGGCAACTTTCATCGGATTTTCTTCCCGTATTTTTTTAACCGAGTCTAAAACTATGTTAGCGACTGTGAAAAATGAAATGATATATCGAATTTGATTTGAAATAAAACTGTGTGAGAGAGGAAGATACCATGGGCCTACAAAACAGGCCTCAAAGCTATGCGAGTTAATAAAATGGTGGATATTTGTTTATATGAAGCCTCTCCCAAAATGGGTGGAGCTATGGTTCCCAGAATTGGTGGAGCTTCGAGGTTTTGTCTTCTCTGCAAGAACAACAAGAAGAAGAAGAACAAGAAGAAGAAGAAGAAGAACAACAACAACAGCAGAGGGCACTCTATGAGCAGCGTCTGCGACGTGGCTAAAAACAAGAGAAAAATGACCACAGACAGTGTGGTCACCAGCTGCGACGTGTAGAATCATGAGGATATCCGTTGCAATATGCGCTACCAAATTCGACCAGTCATTAAATTATACGCATGCACTGGCGTCTTTTTGTCTTTCAGTTCTGGTCTTGTCCTTTGTTTTGCGACGCAACATGCTTCATCAACTGATTACATATAATGTATGGACGTGAATGTTATTTCTGTTAATGTTAATGTTAATTCATTAATGTTATTTATTAATGTTAATTCTGGGTGGTGGAGGGATCATTTGAAACGGGCTTGGTCTTTAGGGGAAGTCCGAGTGTATGCGCATGCGCTATTCAATAATTACACCTAATTTGTGTCAAGTTCTGTGAAACGAGATTGATTTGAAAAATTTCATGTTGTCTTTGTTGCTTAATTTATTCTGGTTTCTTCAAACAAATGGGGATTTTAGTCCTCGATGTTCTTACCTCATACCAATGCACGTCCGAGTGTATGCGCATGCGCTGTTCAAAAAGGCACCCCAACAACAAGAACAACGCGGTCCTCTCATAGAGCTGCTCGTCGCAGCTAAAAAAAAATAGCATTTGGCGGTACCAGCAGGGTGAAAGCTTTCATTTGGTACCTTATTTATATGTATATTATATTACATCACATACAGTATACCAGCCAAAAATGTTTTAATCGAATTCCTTATCCTAAAAATCTGAAATTGCATGCACATGATCTATGACCCATTTTTATTTAAATATTAAATTTATGACATCATAGGTCACATGGTTTGGCAGCCATTTTGGATTGATGGAAAATATTAAATAATTATATCTCTGAAACCGCTCACCCTATCGCTACGAAATTTTACAAATATCATCTAACAGCTCTGTTGCATATAGTTTGAAAATGATGTCATCGGTCACGTGGTTTGGCAGCCATCTTGGATAGAAAAACGAACCTTATCCAATCAACACGAAACTTCACAAACGTGATCCCCTACCCATACATATGCAGAGTGATGCCATCCACCCGTTGTGGGACTAGAAAGAGAAAGAGAAAGAGAAAGAGAAAGAGAGTACAATTCTAACACGAATGTTTGTGAATTAATAATTTTTTGATGACAACGACTGCAATGTATTATCAACCGCAGGCTTGACAAGGTATACGAGGAAATGTTGATTCGCGTCCGTGCAAGTAACAAGCGGACTCGTGAGCAAGTAGGCCATGGAAAATCCAGCTACAATTTCCCCCACAATCCTCATGATACCGTAAGCAGTCGCACCACATCTCGAGAGCCCAAGAGGATGTTTTCCATACCACGAGTTCCTGCATCATTCTGCGAACTGCAGTGCCGATGAAGGTAAAGTGAATAGCAACACTCAGTTTGTAGAGTGTGGTTTCCTCTACCCTTTCGGCAATATGTGCTCCTCTGGTTTTTATAGCCGCACCAAGAACAATTTGCAATGTGCTGGAGAATGGCAGCACAGCTGTGGTCCCATTGTTTAACAGTCAATGGCTCAATCCTTACTCTCTGAAGTTACTGTCATTTTACAAGGTCAGGCCACTTAGACAAGGGGACATCCATGTCGGCTAATTTTGTATTTGGCATCAAAGCTGTCCAGCAAACGTGCACAAGCTCATCATGATGTTTTCATTGACTATATCTATGTTGGAAGTGTCCAGTCTGAGGCTTCCTTTTTCTTTCCAAGAATTTAATGGCTGTTTTGGAGTCATCGGCCCTTTAGATTTTATCCTTTAGCTTTCTGCTATTCTTTCCTATGGCCAGAATATTGCACCACTCTGGTGGGTGAGGTAGACAGTTCTTGTCTTTTGTCAAGAAAGGCATTTGTCTTATCGCAGGTTTTGTTTTTATCTTGCCCTCGCTGTCGAGAATCCACTCGTATTTCTCTTTCCTTCTTCCATATATCTTCCGTAGATCCAGCGGCAAAAACTTAGGCCGAGAGGAGCTCCGAGCTGCATTACTTGTGTCAATGACATAACCGAAGGAAGTCTTCACGAGCATTGTGAACATTCCCAACACTAGAGATTAGAATTCTGGTTCCTGAATCTTCTGCATCTATTGAGGTGATAACACTAATTTGGGGCAAAGCTTCAGCAGCATTTACAGGTTGGCTCAAAGAAGGAAGTTACAAGAATTTGTACCGAGATTGCTGGTAGGAATATTTTTTCCATTAAGGGATCTGTGCATGTTGGACATTGGATCTGTGCATTGTCTAGGACTGTGCATGTTGGACACTGGATCTGTGCATTGTCTAGGACTGTGCATGTTGGACACTGGATATGTGCATTGTCGAGGACTGTGCACGTTGGACACTGGATCTGTGCATTGTCTAGGACTGTGCACGTTGGACACTGGATCTGTGCATTGTCTAGGACTGTGCATGTTGGACACTGGATCACTGCATTGTCTAGGACTGTGCACGTTGGACACTGGATCTGTGCATTGTCTAGGACTGTGCACGTTGGACACTGGATCTGTGCATTGTCTAGGACTGTGCACGTTGGACACTGGATCTGTGCATTGTCTAGGACTGTGCATGTTGGACACTGGATCACTGCATTGTCTAGGACTGTGCACGTTGGACACTGGATCTGTGCATTGTCTAGGACTGTGCACGTTGGACACTGGATCTGTGCATTGTCTAGGACTGTGCATGTTGGACACTGGATCACTGCATTGTCTAGGACTGTGCACGTTGGACACTGGATCTGTGCATTGTCTAGGACTGTGCACTTTGGACATTGGATCACTGCATTGTCTAGGACTGTGCATGTTGGACACTGGATCTGTGCATTGTCTAGGACTGTGCACTTTGGACATTGGATCACTGCATTGTCGAGGAGTGTGCATGTTGGACACTGGATCTGTGCATTGTCTAGGACTGTGCACTTTGGACATTGGATCACTGCATTGTCTAGGACTGTGCACGTTGGACACTGGATCTGTGCATTGTCTAGGACTGTGCACGTTGGACATTGGATCACTGCATTGTCTAGGACTGTGCATGTTGGACACTGCATCTGTGCATTGTCTAGGACTGTGCAGGTTGGACACTGGATCTGTGCATTGTCTAGGACTGTGCACTTTGGACATTGGATCACTGCATTGTCTAGGACTGTGCACGTTGGACACTGGATCTGTGCATTGTCTAGGACTGTGCACTTTGGACATTGGATCACTGCAATGTCTAGGACTGTGCACGTTGGACACTGGATCTGTGCATTGTCTAGGACTGTGCACTTTGGACATTGGATCACTGCATTGTCTAGGACTGTGCACGTTGGACACTGGATCTGTGCATTGTCTAGGACTGTGCACTTTGGACATTGGATCACTGCATTGTCTAGGACTGTGCACTTTGGACATTGGATCACTGCATTGTCGAGGACTGTGCACTTTGGACATTGGATCACTGCATTGTCGAGGACTGTGCACGTTGGACACTGGATCTGTGCATTGTCTAGGACTGTGCACGTTGGACACTGGATCTGTGCATTGTCTAGGACTGTGCATGTTGGACACTGGATCTGTGCATCGTCTAGGACTGTGCACGTTGGACACTGGATCTGTGCATTTTCTAGGACTGTGCACGTTGGACATTGGATCACTGCATTGTCTAGGACTGTGCATGTTGGACACTAGATCTGTGCATTGTCTAGGACTGTGCACTTTGGACATTGGATCACTGCATTGTCTAGGACTGTGCATGTTGGACACTGGATCTGTGCATTGTCTAGGACTGTGCACTTTGGACATTGGATCACTGCATTGTCTACGATTGTGCATGTTGGACACTGGATCTGTGCATTGTCTAGGACTGTGCACTTTGGACATTGGATCACTGCATTGTCTAGGACTGTGCACGTTGGACACTGGATCTGTGCATTGTCTAGGACTGTGCACTTTGGACATTGGATCACTGCATTGTCGAGGACTGTGCACGTTGGACATTGGATCTGTGCATTGTCTAGGACTGTGCACGTTGGACACTGGATCTGTGCATTGTCTAGGACTGTGCATGTTGGACACTGGATCTGTGCATTGTCTAGGACTGTGCACGTTGGACACTGGATCTGTGCATTGTCTAGGACTGTGCATGTTGGACACTGCATCTGTGCATTGTCTAGGACTGTGCATGTTGGACACTGGATCTGTGCATTGTCTCGGACTGTGCACTTTTGACATTGGATCACTGCATTGTCTAGGACTGTGCATGTTGGACACTGGATCTGTGCATTGTCTCGGACTGTGCACGTTGGACACTGGATCTGTGCATTGTCTAGGACTGTGCATGTTGGACACTGGATCTGTGCATTGTCTAGGACTGTGCACGTTGGACACTGGATCTGTGCATTGTCTAGGACTGTGCATGTTGGACACTGGATCTGTGCATTGTCTAGGACTGTGTATGTTGGACACTGGATCTGTGCATTGTCTAGGACTGTGCATGTTGGACACTGGATCTCTGCATTGTCTAGGACTGTGTATGTTGGACATTGGATTTGTGCATTGTCTAGGACTGTGCGCATTGGACATTGGATCTGTGCATTGTCTAGGACTGTGCACGTTGGACACTGGGTCACTGCATTGTCTAGGACTGTGCACGTTGGACACTGGATCTGTGCATTGTCTAGGACTGTGCACTTTGGACATTGGATCACTGCATTGTCTAGGACTGTGCACGTTGGACACTGGATCTGTGCATTGTCTAGGACTGTGCACTTTGGACATTGGATCACTGCATTGTCGAGGACTGTGCACGTTGGACACTGGATCTGTGCATTGGTCCAGGTCTGTGCATGTTGGACAATGGATCTGTGGATTGGTCCAGGTCTGTGCACGTTAGACATTGGATTTGTGCATTGGTCCAGGTCTGTGCACGTTAGACATTGGATCTGTATATTGGTCCAGGTCTGTGCACGTTAGACATTGGATCTGTGCATTGGTCCAGGTCTGTGCACGTTAGACATTGCATCTGTATATTGGTCCACTGGTCCAGGTCTGTGCACGTTAGACAATGGATCTGTATATTGGTCCAGGTCTGTGCACGTTAGACATTGGATCTGTGCATTGGTCTAGGTCTGTGCACGTTAGACATTGGATCTGTATATTGGTCCAGGTCTGTGCACGTTAGACATTGGATCTGTGCATTGGTCCAGGTCTGTGCACGTTAGACATTGCATCTGTATATTGGTCCACTGGTCCAGGTCTGTGCACGTTAGACAATGGATCTGTATATTGGTCCAGGTCTGTGCACGTTAGACATTGGATCTGTGCATTGGTCTAGGTCTGTGCACGTTAGACATTGGATCTGTATATTGGTCCAGGTCTGTGCACGTTAGACATTGGATCTGTATATTGGTCCAGGTCTGTGCACGTTAGACATTGGATCTGTATATTGGTCCAGGTCTGTGCACGTTAGACATTGGATCTGTATATTGGTCCAGGTCTGTGCACGTTAGACATTGGATCTGTATATTGGTCCAGGTCTGTGCACGTTAGACATTGGATCTGTATATTGGTCCAGGTCTGTGCACGTTAGACATTGGATCTGTATATTGGTCCAGGTCTGTGCTCGTTAGACATTGGATCTGTATATTGGTCCAGGTCTGTGCACGTTAGACATTGGATCTGTATATTGGTCCAGGTCTGTGCACGTTAGACATTGGATCTGTATATTGGTCCAGGTCTGTGCACGTTAGACATTGGATCTGTATATTGGTCCAGGTCTGTGCACGTTAGACATTGGATCTGTATATTGGTCCAGGTCTGTGCATGTTCGACATTGGATCTGTATATTGGTCCAGGTCTGTGCATGTTCGACATTGGATCTGTATATTGGTCCAGGTCTGTGCATGTTCGACATTGGAACTGTATATTGGTCCAGGTCTGTGCATGTTCGACATTGGATCGATCAACAATTCTTCTTTCTAGTTCATGAAAGTTAAATTTTCTGGACCATATTTGTCGTGTATTTTTTCTGTAATATTTTCGTCCATGTGTCGCTGTTTGTGTTTTCGTCCAATTTTCCGTGTTAAACTGTACCTGACGGTGCTGTATTGTTCAACGAATGTGCCTGATGATATTTATTTGTTAAACCGTATCAGCGTTTGTGTGTCCATCCTGTGTATGTATGTCCCTCGCAAACGTCCACCAATCAGAGCTGAGGATCTGGTCACATGACAGGGGGCAGCAGATCCTCCATTCAGCAGATCGAAGCATGTCTACGCCATTGTTGGACTATCGGTCTTGTTTAAGTGAATCTTCACCATTGAGAGATGGGACGACTTGTGATAAAACTTGGTGGATGAGTTGTGCAAGTGACAAGAACAAGCCGATGAGATCTTGGTTCAGGTCTGGATCCAGATATGGCCCATCAGTGGGATACAAAACGTGATCTGCTCAGTCTGGTGGAGGTATGTGCTCTCCACCGAGATCTAGTTTATCAATGTTCTATTTTATCAATGTTATGACTGGCTATGATTCAAATATTTATTGCTGTCTTCTCACTATGACGTCATAACAGTCATCCCAACTCCCTCGGGATCACTTTGTCATTGTACGTTTGCATTAATTTGAAATGGCATCATTTCCTGTCCACAAAGTTGAGGCAATTGTGGAAGAGCTAGAAAGAAGAACAGCCCGAACACAGTAGAATGTGGAGACACACATCAACAAATGGGGTAGAGGGACGCAACAAATGGACAGAATGGAAGGGGGAGAATGAGAGTGAGAGGGGTGGGGAGGAGAGAGAGATACACAGGGGGCGAAGAAGCTGGAATGAAGCTAAAATACAGGAAGGAGGAGGTTGAAAGGCTGAAAGAAGAGGAAGGGGAAACTCGGGCTAAAGCAGCAATGGACCAAAAAATGGAAAGGATGATGAGGGAGAAGGGAAGAACCTGGAAGGGGTTAATGAGGTTAGAAAAGATAATGAGTATGGATGGATTGGATGGGGGATGACCATAGGAGGAGGTGAGCAGCAATTTTGAAGTCCTGAGCGGAGACTGAAGTTGAACAGACTGAGGAAGTTCGTTCCACAGAAAAGAGGAATGAATGAGTGGAGATGAGTAGTGAGCCTGGATTTTGGGAGTATAAGAAGAAGAGGGTTACTGGCAGGGCACCCACCTATTATAATGTGTTTATGCCCTTCTCATGGCCTTGCGCCATTCAAAAAAAAAAAAAGATGAAAAAAGAAAAAAAAGGTTTACTATTCAAAAACAAACCCCATGGTTAAAGCAATATTTGTTCCGGGTAACTAGGAAACATTACGTGTATTATACAGTGAATGATTTGTATACAATTCAATTCAGGAAGGCTTCGACAAATGATCCGCAGCTCAATAGGGGCTCTTGACAAGGCCTAACATTTGTATCGTCGTGTGCGTGTTCTACTTCGAATGGGGGAGTAATTAACACCAAGGCCTGGTGTTATCTGCGGTCCACATAGACTACAGTCTTTGTCCCACCGAGATATCCTGCCGTGGGTTTGAAATGCCCACTTAGGGCCTACACTTAATTGCCAGCATCGAGGGTGTTCCTTCGGTCGGATGGCGGCCTGTTTTGGCGCACGTTCAGCGGCATCAGATCGTGCAATTTTCTTTGGTAAAAATATTAATTTTGTAAGTGTTCAGATGGAGAGGCTGCCAATGGGCACGGGGTGGGCAGCAGCTGCACCGTGATGTTTATGTTGCTCATCTTAGTCAAAGCTCCTGAGCTTTATGGCAAACTGACGAGCATATTCCGCGCAACTAATTTGCAAACGAGGAAGACAAAGATGAATTCCTGGAAGCAGGAGGAGCAGGTTGAGATGTGTAATTTCCTTGGTAGTTCAGTTGGTAGCACACTTTACATCAACCTGCATGCTCTTGCATTTGATGTTCAGCAGTTGAATTTGAACACGAAAAAACAGCAAATTCGATTCACTTATCGTGACTGGTGAATGCTTGAAGCCGACTATCTGACCCGGAATGAGAAGGCCGTGAAATCCTATTGTTTCCTTTGCAAGAGCAAACCTTCGAGGTGATAAGCCAAAAGGCCTTGTGTTAAGTCTATACTTCTGCTGGTTGTTATCCCCATTTGCGGGTTTCAGAAGGTGGAACGGAGCCCTCCCAGGTCTCAAAGTATCCACTTTTGTGTGTGTGTGCCCCTGTATCCTTCATTATATGTGTGCTTCCATATGCTGCAGATTTACTGTAGCTTTCTCCCACAGATACCGACTTCGAGCCTGAAAGACCTGTTGGTGTTTCTGTGGTTGGTATCGCAATATCCAACAAGAAAGAGCAATCAGACATTGCAGACATTCGCCAGGACGTGTTTTTAGTGGTTTTTTAAGGCTTTTGTGTTAAACAAATATGGCGGCTGAACCACGTGACCGATGATGTCATTATTATTTTTTCCCCTCAATTTATCCCGAGATGATCCTCAAGAATTTTCATCTTGATCGGATGAAGTTTTGTACTTGTCGAATTATGACGTCATAATGGAGGCACCTATGACATCACCATTAACGTATGTTATTCCCCATGGAGAGTTCTTTACAATGAGCCATGTCTCAAGTTTTTTCGATGCAGCACTTTCGGAGATATGGAGGTGCAATATTTTTCGGTTTTTCCAAGATGGCGCCTGTACCACGTGACATATGACGTCATAATTATCATTAAGAATTCCACAGGTGGAGTTGCACCTATGGTGAAAAATTCCTGTCAATCGGCCCATCGGTTGCAGAGAAAAATCATATTTATTCTGTGCGGACAAACATTTATTCTGTGCGGACAAACAGACAGACAAACAGACTCAAATGCAATAACCTCTCCTTTGACGAGGATAATTATGGCATTCAGAAGAACGGTTGATGTCGATGTCGCAAATCCTGGCGAGCCTAATTCTCCGCCATCCCAAAAATTGAGGACACCAAGCGAGAGCAAGAACGCAGGAGATTTGGACAAGGCAGTTTCGGCCCCGGCACCTTGATCTGCCCCTCATGCGGGAGGAAATTTGTAAACGGAGCTGGTCTCGCTTCTCGTTCTCACTTCAAACACAGGTCAGATTACCCAGCAGTCTTCATCGACCCCTCATCGACAGCTGATGACGATGATGCAAAACTGACTATCGATGCACATTACATAATGCCTTGAGCTGATGACATCATTTACCATGACCTTGTCTGGAACATCAGAAAGTATGTATGAACATGGTGATTGCTTGTTTGTTTTGTTTGAATGTTTGTATAAAAGTGCATCCCGATGTCAGGCCACCACTTAATGAACCGTCAATGACTCCCCTGTCTCAAGCATCAAGCGCCATATTGGCACATGATGCGAACTTTATGTTTTTCCTCTTTACAGTTACCGCTTCATGAATAAGTGAAATGGGAGCTCGCCTCAGGCAGGATGAAGACAAATCTAATAACGCACTCTCTTTCAGATGTGCCATGACAAGAGAGCAAGATCACAGGAAACCGGGAAAAGGGTAGAAAGGCCATTGGACACAGGGGATCCCTGGCCTGGTACGGTTTTACAACGTCAGAGATCAGAACCTCGTCTGCACAACTCCTGGAGCGAAGACCTGCAGATTTTTGGATCCACCCAACAACTTTTGTCTTGAGAGGCATTTTAATATCCACAGAGCACCTGGACCAAAGTTGGCAATAGTAAAATGGAGACTGATTAGGAAGAAAGCAAAGACAGGGAAACAGGTAGACAAACAGAGTCGTACGAGCCATTATCGTATATGACCACCCAAACTTGATGGTTTGGCCCTCCATCAATTTCCCTATGTCCAAAAAAAAAGAAAACATCGGAATAACTCTGCAAGTGCGTTCATTCTCCATACCAAGAAAGACGCCATTTATTGTTGCCTGAAAACTCTGATTAATTCTCAGATTTGTGTTGGACAAAGACTTTTCAATGGTAAACAGCATTAGGTACCTAATTGCCGTTTAGGTCTCCAGTCTTGGACACTGACAGAAGCATCTTGATGGAAGGTTTGTTTGTTACGGGAAATAAAATTCACCTGGAATATTAAAAAAACCAAAAAAACTTTATTCTTTTTTAACGAAGACATTGACAACTAGAACTTCACTCGGTGGAGCGCAATCTTCCGCCAGGCTGAACAGTTTACGTTTTGTATCCCACTGATGGGTCGGATCTGGATTTGGACCTCAACCAAAATCGAATCGGCTCGTTCCTGTCACCAGACCAACTCGTCCACCAGTTTTATCTTAAGTCCTCCATAACTTTTTGAAATATCATCTTACATATCGTTTTTGGCCT
Source organism: Myxine glutinosa (assembly GCF_964187855.1). Taxonomy (NCBI): domain Eukaryota; kingdom Metazoa; phylum Chordata; class Myxini; order Myxiniformes; family Myxinidae; genus Myxine; species Myxine glutinosa. Next base: position 12,412,428 of record NC_136273.1, read on the forward strand.
TTAGAATGGTGAAGAATGGTGAAGACTCAATGGTGAAGAATCACTTGAAAAAAATTCTCTGATCCGGATTTAAATTTTCACCAAAACGGAATCAATTCTTCTTTGACATACACCCAACTTGTCCACCAAGTTTCCTCCGAATCCGTCCACAACTTCGGGAGACATCCTGTTCGCAAACAAGCAGACATACAGACAGAGGTGACGACATAACCTCCATCCACCTTGGGTGGCGGAGGTAAAAAGCAATAACGCAAAACTTTAAATAATCTGCTCCTGCGGTGCAACTTTAATCGGCCAGAAAGCAAGCGACAGCAAGAGGTATAAAGAGAGAAATGAAGGTATGACAGGCAATGCTGGGAGCAGGTGCCAGGTTTCCAGATAGTGGCATAATTCACTCGAATGAGAGCGCTTGCCAGCCGGTGATGCACTTAGAGCCACCACTACAAATGCAGCGTTCGGACCATCCAGCAGCCCCCTGGGACAAAAGGCTCGATTCTCTAAAACCAAAGCGGCCATTTGCAGCCAAATGGGAACTTTGGCTGCTCCATACTCCACCCATAAAGAGCTGGTGACACACACACACACACACACACACATACACACACACACAGGGAGAACTGCTTATCGGGAAGTTCTGCCTCATGAGCCTACTCAAGTTGCCAGAGCTTGATGTACTTCATTTGGGTATTCCGGCCCCATTATAACACCGACATTCGTGACACTTACTACATCCCGAACCTAGTGCCAGTTCAATTGTTGTTTCAAAATTAAATCGCGGCCATGATACGGGAAGGGCAAGTAAAAGGAAGCAGGCCATGTGACCAACATCCGGAAGGAGGACCAGCCCTCCAGGGGCCTAATCGAGAGAGAAATGAATTTCGGATGGAAGGGAATAATGGCGTGTAGGCATTTGTTTGCATGGCAGGTGTTGACCACAGAAAGCCTCGTCGATCGACCGTCGGACGTCTCTCTTATTGGGCACAACGCATGGAGTAATTTTCAATATCGTGATCGGCAAATCGGTGGTTCAGTTCGCCTTGGATAGGCCTCAGCCTTTTCTACTTGCTCAGCCGGATAACTTTGGTGCCTGACATTTTTAGGATTTGTTTTCCTCTAAATTATTTATTGATGAGAAGATCTCCGCATGTAAAAGGTAAACTTTTCCCCAAACTACCTTCCGCCTCGTGTTCAACAATCTTGCAAAGACAATCTCAGTTCGTACACTACTCGTACTTCCATATTCCCAAGACTTCGTTCCTCTTACGATATGTTCTCGATAGCAGTCAAAGTAAATATATTTTGTGCAAAGAGGCTCGGCCTATAGTGATGTCTCAAAATGTTGCATGGTTCAGGGGAAACTTACCAGCAAAGCAGTTGTGAAGCAGGAGAAGGTAGGTTTTTTTTTTGGCAGTTAGGGGGTGTTGATCGAGGGAAAGTGACTGCTGAAAAAGAAGAAAGAGAAGATGATTCGAGCAGGAACTGTGCATCGCTATTGCAAGCAGCATGAGGCCTTTCATTGAGGCGGAATGGTTCGAAATGTGTTGTCGTAATAAGACGTGCTATTAGACTGGCCGCAGCGGGGAGCCAGCGTTGAAATGATAAGCACCGAGCTCGGAGCATGTCACCCCTCTCCCCACCGCCCCAACCACCACTACCACTTCCAACCTTCACCCATCCACCTCAGCTGCTCTGCTGGTGTGCAGGAATCGGAAGACAAAAAAAAGGCAGTGAAATCCATAAGGACTTTAAATTCTGCCAAGGATGGGTTTTGAGCTCCACTCAATGGAGATCATTCCGCATCAGTTTCCAGTTCAGAGGCAAAGGTTTCTTAGAGCCTGGCAGGCAGTAATGGAGTTTTAGGTCAAGATGTGTGAAGGGATCAGGTTCTGCAGCCAGTCACGAAGGCAACACCGACACCATTCCAGGTTACCAGTTATATGGATAGATCTTCCAGAAAGAAGTCTGATGTGAGGCAGAGGGAAGGGCTGGCAACAGTGAGGTCGTGGAAAGAAGAAATGAGGGGCATGGTGGTTGGATAAAACTTAACGTATATTTTAAACAAGATGTTTCAACTTCGACACGAGCTAGGATAGATTTTGCTGTCATGGGAAACAACCCGAAAGAACCGAGCATTACACTCCATAAATCTACTTGCATAGCCTTGTTGCATGCCCCATGCAGAGATAATAAATACATGAAGCCAAATGGGGTTTTCTTTACCCCTAAAATTCTGTCTGTCCCTGCTTGCCTGTATCCCTGACCACCTCATGCACATTACAACCACCATCCCCCGCAGTACCACCCCCCCTCCCCAAACTCAACCTCTTGTACTGCCCTCCAGCTGCATCTCAATCTTCCAGCCATCGATCGGCAAGCCAGGAGAAGGTCGGCCCGTCATTTTACGCAGCCGTAGCAACAATTTCCCAGGCAATTTCCCCCAAAAAGGCAACACAAAACATGCTGAGGAGGACCATGAGGCTCCACAGGGGGTATTTTCAGGTATTAAAAGCAACAGAAAGATGGTCAACAAATGATGTCGGCTCATTCAGGCTCTGACAGCTGGTTCAATATGCAAGCAGATCATGTGCTGCTTCAATGTCTATTGCTATTATATTACATCATGAGTACCAATATTTCATTGATTTCAAAGAATAATTAAAATCGCAAACCTTAATAATGGTGATTGCTACCATTATTATTATTATTATCATGACGCTCATTTTATTTTTCCATGAATAATAATTCCCAATGATATGATTTTATATGTGTGATAACTAATCTGTATTATTCCCTTAAAAAAACAAAACATATATATATATATATATTGTTACGGTTTTTAGAACCTTCACTTTGTAAAATAATAAGCCTTGTAAATAATTCCCTGTAAATATCCCCATCTTCCAAAGGTCAAAGGTCGCACCCTAGTTCGTCCATTTTGCAACACGTAGGACACCATAGGACCTTCTTCAGTTATTTCATTAGTATGTGTTTCAGGTAAGGCTCTGTTTCCAATAGTTTGAATCTGCGTTGCATTAATCAAATAACCTAGGCCCTTTGTTCAATCCCCTTCATTTTGCGGCGTAGCCTCCCTCCAAAGAGTATTGCGCGTCTCTGCCAGCCGCAGCGCTGCCTCCAAACGCCATTAACCACGCGGTCAGGCTGGAGAAAAAGGGGGAGGAGTTGTCGGAGCGAGGCGTGGCCCCATCAACGTGCCGCGAAGGGAGGAGCCGGTGAACCCTAGCGACCAATCAGGGCCGAGGTGTGTTCACCGGTAGGCAGACCTAAAAAGTGGGCGGCTTGATACGCGAGCGCGCGATAAAAGCGTTCTCGTGGGACTACTTCAAGAGATGAGACGAGATGGGACGAGAGCAGAGAGAGAGAGGGAGAGACGGTGAGAGAGTAGGTCCGCTACCGCGACAATACTAACTGCACTGCCTGCCGGGTTTCGCCGCGAACTGAAGCGTGGACCGAACCAAAGCGTGGACCGGAGTGGAGCGTGAACCTGGAGCCGGAACTCAATGCCTGAACCATCTGCCCGGACCTTCCTCCCCTGCCATCTGCCTGGACCTTCTCCTCCTTCCTGCTATTCCCCTTTCGTGTAAATCTGTCTGTATTGTCCTGGGCATGATATTTAAGACCGTGTAAGCTTGCCCTGTGTCTGCTTCTTCTTCGTATTGTATATGCCCTTCTTTCATTGACTCTTTAGTATTGTTAATAAATTCTGTGTTCTTCCTTACTTTGGTTTCTGTTCTTCCATTCGATCGTCTTAGTCTTTTCTCCATTGAGTACCGTTGGCACGATTTGGCCAATCGCTCAGGATCGGGTTTAGTCCTTTTGTTAATGGCTCGGGCTGCGGATTGCTAAACCGCTCGGCAATTTCCATCTTGTCCGCGGTCCGAGCAGAAGTTATCACGCTGTTTCACGGCCAGGGGTAGCACTCAGGTATTTGGGACTTCATTGACCAATCACCCTGGCTGCTCCCGACCGGAAGGAGCATTATAACTTCTAGGGTTGGGGGAACGGCCAGCTTAAAGGACAAGGAGATTAACCCCCCCTTGGTAAGGGGAGTGCCGACCCCCAAATCCGCAACAATATATATATATATTTTTTCTTGACTTGGGTTTCCTTTCTGAACTCAGTATATCAATCTGGTGAGTTTCTTTTACCCTTCGGTGATGTCTTTGTTGAAAGAACCATGTCACTGATTGTCTTTCGCAGCAAGAAGTCAATAACAGGATTATATCACAGGTGGCGTGACAAAATGTAAGGACAGGTACATTTGACGATTGGCTTCACAATCGGGTATATAAGGGTTGTTGCGTTCTGTATTAGTGGAAAACAATTGCTGCACGTCTACAAAAGTTATTGCCGCTTCCTCTGGAGATGGTCCGTCAACTTGACAATGCTGTTTGTCATGGAGTGGTGGCTTTACGAAATTCTGGCATGAAACAGCATGCTATTGCTCGGCAGTATGGCATCACTCAAGGTCAGGTGTCAAAGATCCTGAAACGAAATGCTCAGAGGGGTGTCCCTACTCCAATACCGAGGCCAGGATGTCCACGCAGAACCACAAGGAGAGATGATCGCCAGCTGCACCGGTTAGTCTGTAATGGCCGTACTAAGTCAGATAATCGGCTTAGGGCTGAGTGGCAGCAACTGACAAATGTGCCTGTATCCAGAAGGCTAATCAACCAACGACTGGTTCAAGCAGGCTATCGTGCCAGGCGTCCCCTGAGAAAGCCACGCCTGACCAGACAACACAGCCAGCACCGATTGCAGTGGGCCAGAGAGCACCATCAATGGCAGCCAGGACACTGGAATCACGTGACCTTCAGTGACGAGTCTAGATTTCTGGTCTATCGTCAAGATGGCCGCGTCCGAGTGCGCAGACAAGTGCATGAAGCCCACATCGAAGATTGTATCGTGCCAAGAGTCCAAGCTGGAGGTGGTGGGGTGACCGTTTGGGCTGCTTTTCATGCAGGGGGTAAAACTGACCTGGTTGTTCTGAATGGAAACTTGAACCAGTTCAAGTACAGGGTCATTCTGGAAGAAACATTGCTTCCATTTGCTCATGCAGCCTTTCGAGGAAACTTTGTCTTCCAAGATGACAATGCACGGCCTCATCGTGCTCGCATGATCGAACACTTTCTTGCTGACCGTGGTGTAGAGCATATGGAGTGGCCTGCCATGTCCCCGGATATGAATCCGATAGAGAACCTGTGGGCAGAATTAACGCGTCAAATCGACAACTTGGACCAGCAGCCTACCTCTGTGCATGAATTGCAGCAGACTATTGTAACTGCATGGCAAGCGATTCCTGTCCAAACCTTGGCAAATGTCGTGAACAGCATGCCTCGACGTGTACGTGCTCTCCTGAATGCTCGTGGAGGTTACACGAAGTACTGAACTGTAATTTTACTGTCCGTAATCCCAGTCATAATTTACCTTTTATTTTTGTTGAAATCTTTTTGACTAATGTGCAAAATAAAGAGATACTTCTGGAAAACGTACAGAAGTTTAACAGAGTACTGTCCGTGAATTGAGTTCGATATCAGTTTACATCACTTTCAAGGATCAATTTATTTGCTTTGAAATGTCAAATGTGGTTTTTGTTTCTTTTAAAGGTCACATTAATAAAATCTAGAATAATTTCAACATAATTCCAATGAACTTTTGGTTCTAAGTCATCTTGAAAAGTAAGTTCACCCCCAGAAAAAAAATATTCCACATTAAATGCCAAGTCTGTATATATATATATATATATATATATATATATATATATATATATATATATATATATATATATATATATATATATATATATATATATATATATATATATATATATATATATATATATATATATATATTGTTGTGGATATGAGGATTGTGTTTTTTTATTGTTGTAAAAATATCGCCCTCCTTCCTCCAGTTGTGTATAAAGGTCAAAAGGGCGTCCCGTAGTTAGGTCATAAACAATCACGTTAGCCAATCATAGATTCCCTGCTTGTTGGTAGTTTATTTCCTTATTCTATGTAGGATAAGGCTGTGTCTTCCATTAATTGACACTCCATTGCACCGAATTCAAATAGATAGATCCCCTTTCAATCCCATTCCCAAAGCCCTTCCTGCCAACTGCATTCGCTGCAGCTGCTGGGCGGTTTTCACCGCGACTCCATTAGCCACGAGGTGGGCTTGGAGAAGAAGGGGGAGGAGCCGCCGAATCCAGGGTGTGCCTGCCCATCGTCATCAATGGTGGAGCCAGAGAGCCCGTGCCGACCAATCAGGGCCGAGGCGAGCTCACCGATGGGCGTGTTCTGGAGGCCGGCGGCTTGATCGCCCGCGGCGTTATAAAAAGCGCGCGCGGAAGCCTTTGATAGAAGTGCCAAGAAAGGTTGCGTTAAAGAGAGAGGTTGCATTAAAGAGAGAAGTCCAAAAAGGTTCCAAGAAATAGGTTCCAAGAAAGAGAGGAGTCCAAGTCCAAGGTGGTTGCGTTTAAGAAAGGAGTCCTGAGAAAGCACCCAACGTCCCCACGGCAGCACGGAGAGCGAACCATTGCGTTCTAAGAATTCCACCAGAGGAACGTGAGAGAGACCGGAGCAGCTTTGGAGAGCGCCCGGTGCACCGGAGGAGCTTCGCCGCGCAGTTTGGAACCGCGGCGGTTTTGGCGATCGCAGCTCGAATAAAAGAACCATCGCAGCTCGAATATTTATACAGACTTGGCATTTAATATGGAATATTTTTTTTGTGGGGGTGAACTTACTTTTCAAGATGTCTTCGAACCAAAAGTTCATTGGAATTATGTTGAAATTATTCTAGATTTTGTTAATGTGACCTTTATAAGAAATAAAAACCACATTTGACAGTTCGAAACAAATAAATTGATCCTTGAAAGTGATGTAAACTGATATCGAACTCAATTCACGGACAGTACTGTGTTAAACTTCTGTACGTTTTCCAGAGGTATCTCTTTATTTTGCACATTAGCCAAATTTTTTTTTAACAAAAACAAAAGTTAAATTACGACTGGGATTACAGACAGTAAAATTACAGTTCAGTACTTTGTGTAACCCCCACGAGCATTCAGGAGAGCACATACATGTTGAGGCATGCTGTTCACGAGATTTGCCAAGGTTTGGACAGGAATCGCTTGCCATGCAGTGACAATAGCCTGCTGCAATTCATGCACAGAGGTCGGCTGCTGGTCCAAGTGGTCGATTTGACGCGTTAATTCTGCCCACAAGTTCTCTATCGGATTCATATCCGGGGACATGGCAGGCCACTCCATATGCTCTACACCACGGTCAGCAAGAAAGTGTTGGATCATGCAAGCACGATGAGGCCGTGCATTGTCATCTTGGAAGACAAAGTTTCCTCGAAAGGCTGCACGAGCAAATGGAAGCAATGTTTCTTCAAGAATGGCCCTGTACTTGAACTGGTTCAGGTTTCCATTCAGAACAACCAGGTAAGTTTTGCCCCCTGCATGAAAAGCAGCCCAAACGGTCACCCCACCACCCCCAGCTTGGACTCCTGGCACTATACAATCTTTCTTGTAAGCTTCATGCACTTGTCTGCGCACTCGGACGCGGCCATCTTGACGATAGACCAGAAATCTAGACTCGTCACTGAAGATCACGTGATTCCAGTGTCCTGGCTGCCATTGACGGTGCTCTCTGGCCCACTGTAATCGGCGCTGGCGGTGTTGTCTGGTCAGGCGTGGCTTTTTCAGGGGACGCCTGGCACGATAGCCTGCTTGAACCAGTCGTTGGTTGACTTGCCTTCTGGATACAGGCACATTTGTCAGTTGCTGCCACTCTGCCCTAAGCCGATTAGCTGACTTGGTACGACCATTGCGGACTAACCGGTGCAGCTGGCGATCATCCCTCCTTGTGGTTCTGCGGGGACGTCCTGGCCTCGGTATTGGAGTAGGGACACCCCTCTGAGCATTTCGTTTCAGGATCTTTGACACCTGACCTTGAGTGATGCCATACTGCCGAGCAATAGCACGCTGTTTCATGCCGTAATTTCGTAAAGCCACCACTCCATGACAAACAGCATTGTCGAGTTGACGGACCATCTCCAGAGGAAGCGGCAATAACTTTTGGAGATGTGCAGCAGTTGTTTTCCACAAATACAGAACGCAACAACCCTTGTATACCTGACTGTGAAGCCAATCATCAAATGTACCTGTCCATACATTTTGCCACTCCACCTGTGATATAATCCTGTTGTTGACTTCTTGCTGCGACAGACATTCAGTGACATGGTTCTTTTAACAAATAAATCACCAAAGTGTAAAAGAAACTCACCAGATTTATATACTGAGTTAAGAAAGTAAACCCAAGTCAAGAAAAAAAAAAATTCCATATTAAATGCCAAGTCTGTATATATATATATATATATATATATATATATATATATATATACAGGGTGGGGCCCAGCACGAATCGTGCATGGCAGTCCTTGTGAAACCGCCGCGGCATCGAGCCCCGCCGGTCCTCGCAGCACACAGCTCACTGAGGGCTCACATCGGCTATCCATCGCGCTAAACGCTACCCCGGTCTGCGTCGATGCTTGAGCCGCGTTCTCACCACTCGCGACCCACTCCACACTCACACACCGAGGCGCCCCCATACACTCCATGCATTTTGTTACCGCACGCTCTCTCCGCACACGGTCCGGTGTGCATTCTTTCTCGCGCACCGTACTCGCAACTGAACACCTAGGGGCACACTCTCCCGTTACGTACTCTGTAACGTCCACGGGTGTGCACTCTCCTGGTACACACCCAATAACACTCTCTGGTGTGCACTCCTGCACACTCTCTACAACATGCTCTGGTGTGCATTCTCTCTCACTCTCCTCGGCCATCGCACACTCTTTTTCCATACACCCTTCTCATGCACATTCCGTCATACACTCGCGCTCCGGTGTACACTTCTCTCGCACACGCGCACCAGTCACCCTCGTACACCGCACCACGGACCTTCCATGACCGCCCGGGTTTCGTCTTGATCCCAAGCGCGCCAAAACCCTTTTCCCGCCAAACACACCCCTACTCACCTTGGGGACCTTCTTTTCCGGCAACACCTGCAAACCTTTATTGGGGTTAGCAAGCCCGACATCACGATGTGAACACAAACTTTTGGGTGCAATCCATTTCTACCTCCCGTGATACATTTACTTCCTCTGCCGTCTCTTCGGCCCCAATTTTAACTATAATCATTTCTTTAATTTTAATTATCTCCTCGACGACCGCTGGCACGCATAAAATCTTTCTGTCCAATTCGGTGGCCATCGGCTCTTTTACACCCCGAGTCGCGATTTCTATCCCCTCGGTCAACTTAGCCGCGCTCTGCTCTACCTCGCTCTCCACGCGCTCCTCACACTGCGTTACCCCGTTGCGTCCCTCTGCGACCTCCTCGCTCAACCCGCGCCTTATGTCCTCCCCCATCTCTTTTATTTCCTTTTTCGACACCACCCTCATTTTTCCCAATTGATTCTTTTGGACGTCCATTTTGTTTTCCAACCCCTTTTTCCACTCAAACATTTCCCGGGTGGATTTATCCCCCAATTCTTTCAATTGGCCACCCATTTTGTTTTCCAACCCAGTTAACCCGTCTTTCATTTCTCTCATTTCTCGGGTGGATTTGTCCCCCAATTCTTTCATTTGGCCATTTTGCTTTCCAATTTTCCCATGTTACATCTTGCTTCGTCCGTTATTCCTTTAATTTCATTACTTTGCACCTCGAAGCATGCTTTGATTTGCGCCATTAATATGCCCATATCCATTGGCGCCGCGGGCTCAGCTCTCGCCGCAATGTGCGAGGCGCCGCCATTTTCTTCCAAAAATGCCGGCCCCTCATCAATGTCCTCCTCTCCTCCCAATTCTTCCCGTGGGTCCTGGGTCATTAATTCCTCCTTATCTACCTCATTTTCTACCCCCACCGGCATTCGACCGCCTTGGCTAGCCATGGCACGTGTTTAAAATTTTGAATTTTAAAAGTAAATTTCGGTCGCTCGTGATTTTGGGCCGAATTCGTCCAACAAAATTTAGTTAGGGTTCCAAATCCCACTCCCCGACACCAATTGTTGTGGTTCTATGCCGCCCTACTTCCCCTTACAAAGGGGGGATTAGTCCCCTTGTTCTTGCTGGGCCTGGCGGAACCGAGACTTGCAATGTCCCTTCCAGACGAACGCGGAGTAGGGTCTCGGGACCACTTCTCGCTCGTACCTAATTCCCGGCGCTGCCCTGAAAGCGAGGAAACAAGGCTCGCACGAACCACATGTGGTTTGAGTACGCCGAGCGGATTGAGTACCACGTGGTCCAGGCAGTCTTAATTAGTGGAACCCGATTTGAGTAGTCCTATTCGTACCACGCTTAGCCAATGAATAAACCACAGAAACGGTCGAATGGAAGAAAGGAAGAACACAGGTTTAATTATTCCCACACGTATTTACAATGATCAGGGACGCAGAGACACAGAGCAGCCTTAAGCAGTCTTAACTTTATACCCAGACAACGGGCCCATCTCACACTCACACAGGAAATTGGAAATTGCCCCAGCACGTCCCGCGAAGATGGTAGCAGGCGATGGCAGGAACCCGTAGCGCGTCTCCCGAACAAGGCAGATAACGAGGTGGAACGGCAAAGGGCGGGACTTTCAGCGCGGCTGGCAATTACTCAGCCGTTTTCACTCGCTCGACTTAAAATGCACTGTATATCGGTTCATGCATGTCTGGCTGCGCCAGCGTGTCTGTACAGCTCGCTGACGCTGCCAACTCCTCTTCTTCGATCCTCTGAGCTGGTTAGTGTGCGCAAGTTCGTTGCTCATTAAGTCCCTTAGGCAGCAGTCCTTTCGTGCAAGTCCTTTGTTCATCGGCTTTCCCACGCTAGTCCTTAAGTTCATCAACTGCCGCGAGTCCTCTTTACTGTTGCGTGCGTGCCAGTCCTTTGCATCAAGTCCTATTCAACAACAGTCCTCTTGTTCTTCAACTGCCGCGAGTCCTTTTCACAATCCTTTTCGCGCGAGTCCTTTCGAGGGCTTTGCGCAGCGGGTTTTATAGCTACGCCCCCCGAACCTTCTGGATCCCTCTCGAACCCTCTCACCACACCCTGTGACGCCACGCCACCACCACCACCTCTGAGCTCTGATTGGCGGCTCGTGCTTACCGTCAGTGCTTCTGCCGCTCCGCCTCGGTCCTCCTGACCTTCCTAGCCTGCCTCGTGTTAACTCCCCCAAAATGAAATAACGTTGGCGCAAAAGGGCATGAGGCTACAGACGCTGGATTGTCGGTGACAGTGGGGCCTATTCTCTTGGCTCGACTCAACGCAGATCTAACAATGGAAAAGGACGAAGCTTACAAATACTAAGACATAACTATACTATCGCGAGGCTACATGTTGCTTGTGTGACTAACTATGAGGGGCAAATTTAAACCTTTATTAGACTCACTGTGCAAACTCAAAACCGCAACAATATATATATATATATATATATATTGTAACGATTTTGAGAAGTGTGTAACGAATTTGAGAAGTGTAACGGTTTTTGAGAAGTGTAACAATTTTGGAGGAAGTGTAACGAATGTGGAAACGTTACAATGTGAACGTTACAAAAGTATGGTAACATCCTCGTAATCTATCTATAATTCCAGTAATCTCTGTGTGTGTGTGTGTGTATGCGACCGCTGTTTCTCGACAACTACTGGTCCGATATACTTGAAACTTGCCAGGTATATTGCCGGGGACCCGAGGATGTGCCTTTTCAAGGTTTCATATTAATCGGACAAGTAGTTACCGAGCTATGTCCAAAAAACGATTCAACCAATCAGAGAGCAGCGAGTTATCACGTGTGCCGAACGTGCCGAACAGACTCTGCCTCGGACGGCACATTTGAGAGCGTATTCATTTATTTCACGTTGGCAAACTATGTTGCCGTTAAACTATGTTTTAAAACTAATTAAAACTATTTTGCGATTCATCGTAACTGCGATATGCGACCTTCCGGAGCTCCTGTGAGAGCGTGCGCCATTACGGATAGTAATTCAATTAAAAACATAAAAACATTGTCCCAATTCAAGGTTTCATATTAATCGGAGAAGTAGTTACCGAGCTATGGCGATTTCTTTACCAAACTCCGCAAGCCGTTCGCTTTGGACCAAACCATTTCATGTAAATAGAGAGGGGGGGGATTGTCACCGTACTCGCAAGCCGTTCGCTTTGGACCAAACCATTTCATGTAAATAGAGGGGGGGGGGGGATATAATTTTAGATATATATATAGTACGGGCATGCCCTAGTGTAAATAATGGTCGCAGCCGTCCTCCTAGTTAATTCCATGAAACTTACACGCAGGTCACGATATATCTTTTAAATAGTGTATTTCCTTATTCCATGTAGGCTAAATATGTGTTTCCCACTAGATTGACTTTGCATTGTATCAAACAAAATAAGCGTAGGCCCTTCCAATTTCCCCAAACATCTCCGCTCTCCAAAGTTCCTTTCAAAAGGGGAGTTGTTTTCAATCCCGCAGGCCGCCATTGCCCATGTGCTTTGAGTCGGAGAAGAAAGGCGTGTCTCCACCTCGTCATAAGAGGAAAGGAGTGAGCCAGCTCTAACAGCCAATCAGCACCACGGTGAGCGACCCAGTAGGCGTGCCCTCGGAGCCGGCGGCTTAATTCCGCCCGAGGTGATAAAAGCGACTGTAAGGGACTGCCTTACCAGAGGCCTTGGGAGATGACCTGGGAGATGAGCAAAGAGGCGGCACCAAGAGGAGCGGTGAGATGCGAAACGCTCCAAGCCAAAGAGGAGAGGTACTCGGCAAGGAAACCAGCTTTGGAGAGACGCGCTGAAAGGAGGGAGACGGCTCCACCACAAGAAGAGGAGCAGGTGTGCCGAACCAGCGCGTGACGTCTACCGCAGCGGATACGCGACGGAGGGTTTTCCCGCCAAAACCGCGAGGAATTGAGGGCTGTTGCCTCCCGACTTTGCCTCCCTCTCAAGCAATCCACCTCAAGCCCTACCTGCCTGCATTATCCCCTGTGTAAGTGTGAATGTCCTGTCCTGCTTGTTGTCTTGGGGTTAAGTAAAAATGAATAGTGTAAGTTAACGATTCGCTGTGTTACTGCTTCTTCCATCCATTGCTTGTGTGTGTATAATAAATCTGTTCTTCCTCTGTATTCTTCTTCTTCTTCTTTTTCATTCTCTTTCGGTCGCTTTAGAGGTTTCCCGATTGAATATCTGTGGGGCGATCTGGTCAACGTCGGGTGGAATCGGGTTCTAATCGGGGAGTAACTGTTCGGACGCGGTTAAATACACCACCGCTCGGTCAATATAACATCTAAAGCCGCGTCTGTAACAATTGGTGTCGAGGAGTTGGATTCGGACCAGGGACTAAATTTGTTAGGCCCAAATTTTGGAACACCAATTGTACTATTAGAGTAACAATTGGTGTCGAGGAGGGAGATCGGACCCGAAATCGGACCCGAAGCGCGCTTAACGCGCTCAAAATTACAAGCTGCCGAAATTTATTTTGTTTTATAAAACCCGAATTTTGAGATCGCGCCATGGACAATCAAGGCGATCGGATGTCGGTGGGAGAGATAGACAGGGTGGAATCGACCCAGGACCTCGGGGAAATGTATGTGGAGGAAAGGGAGGAGGAGAAAAATAGCAATGTGGTTGCGGAAGTATCAGACGCGCAAAGTGGCGTCCTCACGCACGTGGGTGTAGCGGCACCAAATTTTGCCGCGACCGTAGCAGCGCCGATGGTGGATTTGAACCTTTTTTTTATACAAATGAAGGCCCTTATGGACAAGAATAGCGAAGAAATGGAAAGCAGAATTATGGGGCAAATGGGGGTAATGAGGGACGAAGCGAGGGGTACCGGTGAGAAGTTAGACAATAATTTTGAGGGGTTAGACAAGAAATTTGGGAAGTTAGACAATAATTTTGAGGGGTTAGACAATGGGATAAAAGAGGTGAAAAATGGGTTAATGGGGTTAGAGAATAGGATGGAGGACAAATTGCGGGAAATAGGGGAACAATCTGCCAGGGAAATCAAACAAAAGGGAGAGCAGATAGAGGAGGTGAAAATCGGGGTAGAAACCAAACTGGATGCTCAGAGGGATGAATTGGGACAGATGAGGGTGGCATCTACAAAAGAGATGGAGGAAATACGACGAGGGGTAAGTGAGGAGGTTTCGGGGCTACGCGAGGAGGTAAAGCGAGGTGAGAAGCGTATGGAGAAAGAGGTGAGAAATAATACGGCTAAGTTACAAGGGGGAATAGAAGATCTGACGGAGGAGGTGGAACAGCTGACGGAGGGACAAACGAAGTTAGTGGAGCAGGTTCAAAGGAACACTGCAGTACTCGGAGGGTTAAAGGCGACACAAAAAGAAATTAAAAATGACTTGATAGCGACACAGAGGCAATGTCAGATGGTACGTGAGGAACTGACAATGAGGGTGGACGAGGTGACAGAGATAATGGAGACAAAGGACCGGCAGGTGAGGAAGCACATAGAGACGGTCACGGTAGTCTTAGAGGACGAACTTGAGGAGACGCACCGAGAAATAAAAGAGGTTAAACAAAAATTAGAGGAAGTGGAAGAAGAGGTGAGTGAAATTAAGAAGAGACGGACAGAAACTAAGAGGGAGATAAAGGAGGAAGTCATGGAATATGTACAAGGTCTGTGTTCAAATCATGATGAGGTGCTCACTAACCAAATAAAAAGTTTGCAGGTGGCAAAGGAGGTGCGGAGACAAGGTACGGAGGTGAGTGGCAATGTATATGATGTGAGGAAAGCTTCAGTCGGCTTGGGGATTGGTTTGGATCCGGGTGTTCGTGAAAGGCCGTTGGTGAAGTGTGTGACAGGTCAGGTGTGCGAAAAAAGAGGTGTGCGAGAATGTCCGACCATGGGGTGTGTGAGGAAAAAGTGCACGCCGAGGAGTGAGTGTGCCGTCAAGAGTGAGTTGGTCGAAGCGCGTGTGCGAGGGGGTACATGGAAGCGCGGTGTGGTGAGTGTTACGGAGGAAGTAACGAGAGAGTGTACACCTGTGGTGAGTGTTACAGAGGATGTAACGAGAGAGTGTACACCTGTGGTGAGTGTTACAGAGGATGTAACGAGGAAGTGTACGCCTGTGGTGAGTGTTACAGAGGATGTAACGGGAGGGTGTGCGCGAGAAAGGTGTGTAACGGATGGGTGCATGAGGAAAGAGTGTGCCGTCGAGAGTAAGGGTGAGTGCGTTGTCAAGAGTGGAGGTGAGAGTAGTGAGAGTGACAAGGAGCGTGAGTTGGTTGTGACAGGTGAGCGAGGATGTACACCTGGAATGGAAGGATGCACACCTGGAATGGTAGAGCGTGAGTGGGAATGCACGCTGGAATTGGTCGTGAGGCACGTGGTGGGGTGTGCGAGTGAGAGCACACCTGTGATTGTCACAAAGGAGGTGACCGAGAAAGGGGCGCGAAGAGGTGTGTTGGTGAGGTGTGCGAGCGACGAATGTGTGCCAAGGTGTTCGGTGGTCAGGTGTGTGACCAAGTCGGTGAGCGGAATGAGTGTACCGAGGTGTGTTAGAGAAGGTACGACCAAGAGCAGGGAGACGGCTGCATGTATGAGCAAGAAAGGGGGTAGCGTATGCATGTAAGCGTCCAGGTGAAGCGTCGACGGTAACCGGTTTAGCGGTTAGGGCGACTTATAGCCGAATCGGGCCCTCGGTGCGCGTCGGGCAGCTTTGCGTGCCGCGAGGACCAGCGGGGATCCGAACCACGGCGGTTTCGAAAGAACCGCCGTACGCGATCCACGCTGTCCCTCGCTTGGAACGGCCGCGTCCGGGCTCCACTAGGCGGAGCGGGCAGCTGGATAGGAAGGGTCGTCATGGCGACCACGTTTTGTTGAGACGTGCCGGCAGGTCGAGATCGGGACATTGGATGGCTCCACGCCGAGGTGGTGCGTGGGATCTCGGCCCGGGTAAGCCCCCGCCCCTGCCCCGAATGCGGGACGCATCCAGCCGCCGGCACAAAAGAATCCGCGTTCATTGCTCGGCTGTACGAAGCCGGGCTGTAGACGTGAATTGGCGCACCGAGAGGATATAATAAGTAGACGGGTGATGGTGATAGTGATAGTGATTTAAAACGAAATTTAGAAAAGTGAGTAGAATTGGCAGTAAATGGAAAATTTTTGAATTGGTTGGAATCTGGACGAACAAAATTGATAGTGAGAGACCCCCGATGTGGTGGGATGGCAAATCCACCATCCCTCACAGTGGGGGCAAATGCGCAATAGTTTATGGGGTGGCTATGACAACCGAGCCAGGGAGGGCTTGGATAATTGTAGGGATCTAGCGAAGATGACATTAGGTAACGTTAGGTTTAGATAGTGACTGATACCTGTAGTGGGGACGCAGGTAGTTTAGGGTGGTTGATAATGACGTGGGAGCGCAATAGTTTAAAGGGACGACTGGGAAGCGCAAGTTTCAGAGGGGAGTAGTTAGCTGAGATGATGCCGTGTGTGTGAGGATTGAACAGGTGAGAATGGAACAGGTGTGATTGCACAGGTGTGCAACTGAACAGGTGTGTGGAGCCGTGTATGAGGGAGTAGTGGTGATTGCGTGTTGTGTTGACCAAATGGTCCAGGAAGAAAGGAGGGTGCAGGTGGCACCAGGTGTGAGGGCACAGGTGTGCAACAACAGGTGTATGTGGCTGTGTGGAATAAATGGTAGTGTGGAATATCTGGAGTATTGGAATGGATGGTCGTGGAGTGAGAATGGTGGAAATTGTGGAGTGGAGTGGATGGTGCGAAGGTGTGAATGGGGGAAGAGTGGACCCCCATCACGGATACCCGGGGCGGGTAGTGTAAGTGTTAGGTAGAGGGTACAGGTAAATTGTGGTTGGATATTGGCATCTGTGGTGCGGATGCAGAATGGTATGTGGATGGGTGCATTAGTGTTGTGGAAATGGCTGGGCGTGTAGCCTGTTAGTGTGTGTAGTTGGTTTGGGCACTCCACCACTGTAAGGATGTCGGCCAGGTGAGGCCGCAGGTGGGCTCTGGGAGCCGGTAGTAGTTGTTGTGGATGGGGCCCGAGGATCCGGAGGACGGACCCGGGTAGTCCAGTGCCAGAGGGCACCAAGTGGGGTGACAGAGCCAGGAGGGGCCTGCCCCAGTTAGATAGGTTAGGGTGAGGAGCTAGGTAAGCTCGGGTGGCAACTACAGTGGTGGAGGTGTGCAGGTGGGTAGACCTGTTGGGAGAGCTAGACGTCGCAGCCCAGAAATTGTGCGAGAGCACCGGGAGATGAATCGGGGGAGTGAGACCCCAAATTGAGAGGCACCACAGTTTGGTCAATGGGAATTGGTTTTTAGAACCCATAGTGTAAGTTGGCCAATGGATTGGCAGGGAGAGACCCCGGGTAGTGTAAAGTGTGTTAAAGTCATTTAGAGGATAGTTAGGATGAAGGATCTCCTCGCACCATC
Organism: Myxine glutinosa; assembly: GCF_964187855.1. NCBI lineage: Eukaryota > Metazoa > Chordata > Myxini > Myxiniformes > Myxinidae > Myxine > Myxine glutinosa. The sequence continues at coordinate 12,429,899 of NC_136273.1, forward strand.
TGCATCCACTCACCTGAGGTGACAGGTACTCCACACCATGCCATGTTTTGATTATTTTTTATGATGCAAATGTTTGGATTGTGAGACGCATCATGACGTGGGTGTGACATTGTGCGTAATTCCATCTCTCCCTCCTTATGAGGATTGATGATGAATTGGTGATGGCAAATTTTGAAGTAGAGGGATTGTGGTGACGAATTTGGTATAGGGGAAATATGGGGAAGACGTGACAGTAGTGACGAATTGGTAATGTGTAGATTTTGTACATATGGGGTAAGGGCAAGGGCAAGGGTAGGGTAGGTGACAGGGGGGTGACGTACGGTAGGGACGAGCTTTCTCACTTCGCCCTCCGTACGCATTTCGCCTTGCATTGCCTTATTGACGTGTACCCTTGTGACCTTACCCCTCGCTCAATTGTCTTTCTTTTGTCTCCCACATGACCTGTGCGCCATTGGGTGCCGAGGGGAGCGTGCGTGAGGTGGCCATTGTGCGCCCGAGATTCCCAGAACCAGCATGCATTGCGTTGATGTACCACTTTATGGACCGCTGTTCTGCGGCCAAGTACCACTTGATGGACCCCAGGTTCTGGGGCAGGGCACCTCTGTTGGAGACCGGCCATAGTGGCCAGGGAATCTTGCTTGCGGACCTCGGTAAGGTGGCACCTATGCCAAACAGGTGGACCACCCTTAGTTGGCCCCTGAGGCCCTAAATAAAAACGAACACAAGTTGTGCTTTTTATTATGTCCAAATAGGCCGCATGAAGCCGGAAGACGTCGGGAAGATCATCGGCCCAGCAGAGAAAGAGAAGACCACCACCAGTTGTTTTGTTGTGTTTATTATGAACCATGGTGACTGCGCACCGAGTGGTGCTTTTGGTGCTTTGTGGTGCTTTTGGTGCTTTTGGGTGCTTTGGTGGTATTGGTACTGGTGCATCGATGCAATGCGTGCTGTCTCCTCCCTCCCAACAGGAATTTCTTTTTTTTCTTGTTCCCTAAAAAGAAAAAAAAAACACAGGTCCTGGGTTGCGTTGTAAATAAGAAATCACGTCATTGTAAATAATGCTCCCCACCGTAAATGTATAGTTTGAGAATAATTCCGTAATTCGGTTAGCTGTGGGCTTGAGTCTGTTAGACAGGGTGCAATGCAATAGGGGGACATACTTATTTGTGTTTTAAAATTGTCACACTCAGGGTCAGGTTAATTGTAGAGGGAATTACACCTACGTGTCACACTAAGTTAAAGTTTAGTAGGCCCGAGTACGGGCCTGAAGAAAGGAGGGTGCAGTGTAACGATTTTGAGAAGTGTGTAACGAATTTGAGAAGTGTAACGGTTTTTGAGAAGTGTAACAATTTTGGAGGAAGTGTAACGAATGTGGAAACGTTACAATGTGAACGTTACAAAAGTATGGCAACATCCTCGTAATGTAAATAATGGTCGCAGCCGTCCTCCTAGTTAATTCCATGAAACTTACACGCAGGTCACGATATATCTTCTAAATAGTGTATTTCCTTATTCCATGTAGGCTAAATATGTGTTTCCCACTAGATTGACTTTGCATTGTATCAAACAAAATAAGCGTAGGCCCTTCCAATTTCCCCAAACATCTCCGCTCTCCAAAGTTCCTTTCAAAAGGGGAGTTGTTTTCAATCCCGCAGGCCGCCATTGCCCATGTGCTTTGAGTCGGAGAAGAAAGGCGTGTCTCCACCTCGTCATAAGAGGAAAGGAGTGAGCCAGCCCTAACAGCCAATCAGCACCGCGGTGAGCGACCCGGTAGGCGTGCCCTCGGAGCCGGCGGCTTAATTCCGCCCGAGGTGATAAAAGCGACTGTAAGGGACTGCTTTACCAGAGGCCTTGGGAGATGACCTGGGAGATGAGCAAAGAGGCGGCACCAAGAGGAGCGGTGAGATGCGAAACGCTCCAAGCCAAAGAGGAGAGGTACTCGGCAAGGAAACCAGCTTTGGAGAGACGCGCTGAAAGGAGGGAGACGGCTCCACCACAAGAAGAGGAGCAGGTGTGCCGAACCAGCGCGTGACGTCTACCGCAGCGGATACGCGACGGAGGGTTTTCCCGCCAAAACCGCGAGGAATTGAGGGCTGCTGCCTCCCGACTTTGCCTCCCTCTCAAGCAATCCACCTCAAGCCCTACCTGCCTGCATTATCCCCTGTGTAAGTGTGAACGTCCTGTCCTGCTCGTTGTCTTGGGGTTAAGTAAAAATGAATAGTGTAAGTTAACGATTCGCTGTGTTACTGCTTCTTCCATCCATTGCTTGTGTGTGTATAATAAATCTGTTCTTCCTCTGTATTCTTCTTCTTCTTCTTTTTCATTCTCTTTCGGTCGCTTTAGAGGTTTCCCGATTGAATATCTGTGGGGCGATCTGGTCAACGTCGGGTGGAATCGGGTTCTAATCGGGGAGTAACTGTTCGGACGCGGTTAAATACACCACCGCTCGGTCAATATAACATCTAAAGCCGCGTCTGTAACAATATATATATATATATATATATATATATATATATATATATATATATTGTTGCGTATCACAGGTTTGTCGACGTACTAATGGGAGTTTATTACCCCGCTCCCTCTCCTCAAACTCCGGGTCCGCGCAGGCCGCCGACTGCGACTAAGCTCGTGGTCAACGGATTGCTAAGCAATTTCAACCGCCAATCTCACAACCACGCGCCAAAGCGTTTGCTGGTCAAATAATCCCAAATACCTTCAAGACACGCAGCCAAAGAAACCGGGAGTTAAACCCTCACGTCCCACACTTTAATGCATGCCGAGCGGATTTTCACGGTGTGGAAAGCGGCGTTACATGACGTGATTTATGGACCTGATTCTAGCCAAATTTGGTCTTGGACGATGCTAGACCAATGGAGAAAAGACGTACCCAAACAGGTTTGAAAGTAACAACAAAAATGTACAGCCTTTTATTTAGAAGACAAAGAGAAAAAGAGACGAGGATGCAACCTTATCAATTCCTTACCTAATTAAACCCAACAGGCACCTTCACACACACACACACGCACACGCACGCACGCACGCGCACACACACACACACACATACACACACACACACACACACACACACACACACACACACACACACACACACACACACACACCGGTTAATTTCTGTACAGGGAAACGTGCAGGGATTGACTCGAGGGTGGCCGCTTGGTGTGCACAGTGCGCAGTTCGATCCTCGATCCGGACGTGCAGCCTTGGTGAAGTAAGGTCCGAAAGACGAACCGCCGCCTCAAAGTCAGCACGAACGACAGGTTGAAGCGCATGTTGGACGAATTTCAGCTCGGATCAATTGCTGCCCAGAAAAGATGAATCAGCACTTTGGACAGCCAGCTTCGAGCAGAATCGTGGGAGAAGTCAATGCCAAGAGAGCGAGTTCGCTTGCAGGTCAGAGAAGGTGGCCGGATCACAGCGAGATCACACTTGCAGGTCGGTGAAGAGACAAAGGGCGTCGGCGAAGCAAGAGGGCCGTCGGCGAAGCAAGAGAGAGACATCGGCGAAGCAAGAGGAGGAAAATGCGTTGGGCCCAGGGTTTTTAATCAGACCGGAAAAGCTTCCAGAATGTTCCACAGCCTCCCATTGGCTGAGGTTGGTCACGTGCACGCATTCAATCCTCCCTCCCCCTAGGAAGGTTTCATTCCTCCTCCCTCTTTCATTCGGGGAGGTTTCACAACCCACCATTGGTCGCCTGCTGGTGACGTATCCACGACCCCTATTTGGTCACTTGCTGGTGACGTGGGCTTCGCTTTTCGCCACACCTTCCGGCACATGAAAATGTCTTCCTTCAACCACACTGAGGTTTGAAATCCTGCCTAAATGAAGGCATATTTGGTCTCGATTATTACACAATGGAAAGGGGGCTAATCTTTACATTCAATAAGAAATAACTAACTACTGCAGGCTACATGTTGTCATGCAATTAACTATAGGGGGTTTGCCTTAATGGCAAAACCGCAACAATATATATATATATATATACATATATATACATATATATACATATATATATATATATATATATATATATATATATATATATATATATATATATATATATATATATATGTATGTATGTCGGGAATCGAACCAGGTTCCACAACAATCAAAGAGTAACAAGCAGTTTATTAAAAGCCCAATCACAGCTGTGGGGAATGTAAGGAATATACAATTCAGTGAACAGCATAAACCCAAGACACTCCTGCGTTCCTTATTGAAGGACCTTCCTTATATACTTGTAAAGTGTGATAAAGATCTCCGCTGGCTTTGCAAGCTCAGCATGGTGAAACAATAGAGAGAGTGGGCCTTAACAGCCCCTACTAACAGCCCCCATTTAGAGAGAGTGGGCCTCCTATCTTATTTGGCATGAGCCAAGGGAAAGTGTGGGAGAAGAGCATAGATGTTAACCCGAACCTTGGTTTGAACAAGGGTGGGATTGTGAAAGACATGTTCTCTGGGGGAGGCTTTCTCAGCGAGCAGTTCCCGTTACAAAGGGGAGATTAAGCCCCTTTTTCTCTCTGGGCCTTCAAAACCCCGAGACCGAGTCGCCACTTCCGGGCAGACGTGGAAAAGGGTTTCGGCACAATTTCACACGTACCTTGAGTACCCACGCCACAGCGGAAGTGGGGATCGAGTCTTGCACGAACCACACGTGATTGAGTACACCCGAGTGGAATGCGTACCACGTGACTCGTGCTGTTACCTTTCTATAGAACCCGATTCGAGTGATCTAATTCGTACCATGCGAGACCAATGATAGAAATGACAAAACGGTCGAATCAGAAGAAATAACAGATTTATTTACACTATTTACAGGAATTTGCAGGAAAGGAAAGGGACACAGGGCAGAACTTAAACAGTCTTATACTTATACCCAGACAATGGGCCCACTTCCACACACGGGGAGATGGAGGAAGAATGTTCACGCGCCGAACGTGCCTGCTTCTGTCGCTCCAGGAACAACTCACCCGGCGTGGCCCTCAGGCGGTCACAGCACGTATCCCAGCGAAGGCAGGCAGGAGGGAAAATTCTCGCGGCACGTAACATGCAAAGGCAGGCAGGAGGAAATATCGCGCATCTGTGGCCCGGCGCGGGTCGTCTTTTGCAGCACGATTAATAATGCGCAGAGCGCGGGGAGCAGGGCAAGTTCGTGTACAATGGAGTTATTCAGTTCGTACGATATGACTCGACACAACGCAATCTCACGCGCGTTCTCAACTCCGAACTTCAACTGCACTCCAACTGATCTCAAAACCCCGAACTCAAATGAACTCAGCGCATCTGCCGTATTCTCCCCCGGACTCAACTCAGGACGCACTCATCTCAACCCTCACCTGCCAACTGCGGTGGGGGGCTCTGGGCACAGGGTTATATGGCCCCGCCCCAGCCCGACTCGAATGTTCCAAACCCCGCCTTTTGCCACAGTGGAAAGTCACTCCCCTCGAGCCCTGATTGGCAGCTCGCGCTTACCGATGGCTCCTCCTCCGCTTTCCTTCACCCTCGGTCGACTTGTTCAGGCCTGCCACGTGGTATTTGGGTGCCAATGCCAACCCAAAGCGCCATAAGGACACCTAATTTTCATTATCCTACTCAAAGCAAAACTAACACAGGAAAGGACTACGCTTACCTTTACTAAGAAATAACTGAGCTTAAGTGAGGCTACATGTTGTAGTGTAACTAACTAGGAGGGGAAATTAACCTTTATTCCAAAACCGCAACACTGCACCCCTCCCTCGTTAGACTCGTCCCCGAGTCGGAACCACCAATGGAACGACCGGTAGAGAATGACATGCAAAATTAACCTTACTCTTACATGTGACACATAGGTGTGGTTCCCCCTAGCATTTACTCTGATCCGTGTGTGCAACAGTTTTAAACACTAGATATGTCCCTCCTATTGCGTTGAGCAGCTATCTAACAGTTTCACGCCCACAGCTACCCGAGTATTTCCGGAATTTCTAACTAAACACATAGCCGGTGGGCAGCATTCTTATATTTACAAGCACGTATATTTACAATTCTATGACCCAGGACCTGTTCTTTTTGGAAGAGAAGATTGGAGGGGAGAGAAAGGACAGCAAAAACACACCCAAAATCATGACACTTGCTGCTTGCTTCTTGCATCTTGCTTCGTGCTTCTTCTGTGTGCATAAACTGCACTTCAAACCGGCTAGCCCCCGGACCGGCATACAAGCCATTCTAATCTTCAGGGCTATCTAAACTTACACATCTTCTTATGCCTAGCACACCATAATGAAATGCACAAAAATGCTTTTATTTTGCCAGCAGGGCCAAACTCATGTGGTCCGACTGCGTGGCATTAATGCCACTCAACAAGTGGTCCGAAGTGCAAGATGGTTTTGCAGCTAAATGCTGCACAGCAGAGGTGCAATGCCACAAGGCTTGTGGTCCATGAGTGTAACAAGGTGCAGCAAAGGGTTTGGCAGCAAAGTGCTGCGCAGTTCGGCTGCACAGATGTAGCAAGGTGCAGAAGGGATGCTGCACAGGTCGATGATGCTGCACAGCTCCACCTCCAAAATGGTCCTGGGGTAGGGGGAGAGACAAGGCACAACAAGCAAAGCGGAACGCACACAGTCGCACACAGAAAAACAAGGTAATGCGGTGCGGGGGATGCGGAAGAGCGAGCAGAGCAGGCTCGTCCCTAACCGTCGGTACCCCCCACCATCGGCTTCACTACCCTAGCCCCCCTTGTATTTACAATCCGTCACTACGTCTTGTCTCCCATATCCCCCTCTACTCCAAATTCGTCTCCCAATCCCTCCCAGGAAGGAAGGGATGAAACAAACACAATGTCCCCCTTACGTCGTGATGCGTCTCACTACTCAACAGTTTACAAAGCCCTGGTGTGGAGCTCGTCCTCCTTGGTGATTGGCTGTGGATGGTGCGAAGGGATTTCTCATATCCTAACTACACTAATGACATTAATTATTTTACACTACCCGGGGTCGTGCCCTGCCAATCGGCCTTCTTTAAACTATGTGGTTCTAAAAACCCGAATTCCCATTGCCCACTCTGTGGTGCCCTTGAAATTTGGGTGTCACTCCCACAAATTTTCGATCTGTGCCCTCGCACAATTTCGGGGCTGGGTCGTGTGGCCCTACCAGCAGGTCTACCTACCTGCGCACCTCCGCCACTGAAGCCGCCACCCGAGCTTACCTGCTCCTGCGACTACCTAACTGGGGAAGGCCCCTCCTGGCACTTTACCGTCTGATGCCCATCTTGGCATTGGGCAACCCGGGTCCTCTCCTGGGATCCTCGGGCCCCACTCAACAACTCACAACTACCATAACCGGCTCCCAGAGCCTACCTGCGGCCTCACCTGGCCGACAAACTACCAGTGGCGGAGTGCCTCAATAACTATACTCACCAATTAAGCCACACGCCCAGCCATGTCACTGACTCCTGCACCCAACAAAGCACTTCTTGCTACGACCTGCACCACAGGTGTCAATATCCATACAATTTACCTATGCCCTCTTCCTGGATTTACACTACCCACCCCGGGCTTTCGTGAATGGGTTCCACCTCCCCCCATTCACTCCTTCGCACCATGCACTCCACACCACTCATTCCACACCAAGCATACCACACCACTTATCTCGCACACCATTTATCTCACACACCTTTTGTGCTCAGACACCTTTTTCCATACACCTCAACACAATTCCATTTGTCTCGATACAATTCCTCACACACACAGCATCATCTATCTAACTACTTCCCCCTAAAACTCGTGCTTCCCCGTCGTCCCTTTACACGATGCACTCCCTTTTTCTTTAACAACCATCTAAGCTACCTATGTCCCCGCTACAGGACAGGTGTCACTAATTAACTCTGGTCCCTAAGGTCTTCTAATTTCCTAACATTATCCTAGCCCTCCCTCGGCTAGCTTCGGTGCCCCATGGAGGTAACCATTGCTGGCACCCCCATGTGCCTATCACTGCCATCCCCCTAAACTAATGCTCATGGGCCCTGTTCGTGTGAGGAATGGTGGCACTACCATTCCCCCACGTGGGGTACCATTCCCCCACGTGGGGTACCATTCCCCCAACACTACTCCCCCCAGTCCTCTGAACTATGAGCCCCTTCGAGTGGATGTATCTTGTCACGGCCCGACCTCGAAGGGCCGAGCGATCCATGCGGGTGGTTGGTCTCCTGTATGGGGTGTCCGTCCGGCATTTTCGATCCAAGGGGGGAGGTATGGATGGGCCGAGGTGCAGGGCTCCATGCCTGCGGCGGGGCCTTGTGGTCCCACGCACGATGAACCAACCGGCCACGGTTGGAGCACCGCACCCGAAAGGGTGCGCGACTCCGAAAACTCCTACCTCCCCTTGAACCTCGCCGATTGCCTTTGCCGCCACGGCACGGCACCAACCATACAGTGCGGTGGCCGGTACGAATTGTGCATGCCGGTCCTTGGGAGACCGACATAGCACGGATTCCCTCCGGTCCCTGCTGCACACAACTCACCAGGGGCTCACGTGTGCTACCCGTCCCACTAAACGTTACCCCGGTCGGTGTCGATGCTTGAGCCGCGTCCTCACCACTCGCGACCCACACCGCACTTGCACACCCAGGCACCCCCATGCCTCTCACACACTACGTTACTGCACACTCTCCTTCCACATTCTCTGGTGTGCATTCTCCCCCACACTCCGTACTTGTACCTGCACACCTAGGCACACTCACACCTTTCACACACTTCAGTACACACATTTCCCGCACACAGTCTGGTGTGCATTCTCCCTCGTACTCCGTACTCGTACTCTCTGGTGCACACCACCCAGGCGCACTCGCACCTTTCATGCACCCCATCATCGCACACCCTGGTGCACACTCTTTCTCCACGCACTCTTTTACCGCACAACCAGGCGCAGACGCGCCCCCCACACACTTCGTTGTGCATTCTCGCTCACACTCCTCAGCCATCGCACACTCTTTTTCCACACTCTCGGGTGTGCACTCCTCCTTCGCACACTCCATCATTGCACGCCCTGGCACACGCTCTCTCTCGTACTTCGTAACACACTCTCTCGTACACCGCACAATGGACCTTCCGCGAACGCCCGTGTCTCGCCTTCCTCCCAAGCGCGCCAAAAACCTGTTCGCGCCAAACACATTCGCACCATTTTTTCCTGTTACCTAAAAGGGTCCTCCTTCCCCGGTTGCACCTGCCAACTTTCCATTGGGTTAGCAAGCCCGGCATCACGGTGTAAATACAGACTTTGTTCGGGTTCCATTACCTTCTCCCGTGATTTATTTTCTGATTCTACCGTCTCTTCGGCCACAAATATTTCTTTTTCCTCGACAATCGTCGGCGCCCCCACAATTTTCTTTTCCAACTCAACCCTCGCCGGCGCCCCCAAAATTTTATTTTCCAATGCGACGATCGCCTGTTTTTCTACACCCCGTGTCATGACTTCCATAGCCCCGGTCAACATGGCTGTCCTTTGCTCAAGCTCGCTCCCCGCACGTTCCTCACACCGCATCACCTCATCGTATACCACCGTGACCTTCCCGCTCAACCTGCGCCCGATGTCCTCCCCCGCTTTTTTCATGTCCCTTTTTGACTCTGCCATCATTTTTTTCCTTTCACGGGTGGTTTTGTCCCCCATTTCTTTCAATTGATCACCCACTTTGTTTTCCATCCCCTCCATGTTACACCTTGCTTCGTCCCTCATTTCTTTCATTTGACCACCCATTTTGCTTTCCAGCCCGTCAATTTTTGCAGACATTTGGATGAGGTATAATTCAATGTCGAACCCGGGTCACACAGCGGGCCCGGCTGCCACCGCCACGTGCGAGGCGCCGCCATTTTCTTCGCCAGCTATCGCCCCTCCTCGGCTTCCTCCACTACCAACTGTCCCTCTGGGTCCTGGGTCATCAATTCTTCCTCTTCATCTATCCCCACCGGCATTCGACCGCCTTGGCCAGCCATGGTACTGTTACGGATTCGTCACTTCCGTTGTTGTGGTTTTCATCCACTGTAAACATTTTTGATTCCATGTACTATTATTGTTGTCGTTTAAGGGAGATAGAGGTTACTATTTTCAAAAGGTTATAAAATTCAATGTTTTAAATGAAACCGGAACCGGATGACGATGAAGAGGAAGAGGAGGAAGTGAAGGCGGAGCGATTGAGGTCGGACAAGAAGCCTTGTTGCTTCGAGGTCTGGAGCGAACGTTGCCGAACGAGAGTCACGGGTGAATTTTGGGTTTCCCGGGAAAGAGATTCCTGCGACAGAGTTGTTATCGCTGTGACAGATCAACCTGCATGTCAGGTTTTGCGGTGGATTCTGAAGAGAATCATTGGAGGGCCGTTACGTCTCGAGTACGGGCCATCGGCCATTTTACCTCGCGCATTTGCGCTTTGCTCAAGGTTTTTCACTTCGCTTCAACCATTTTCGCCGCATTCAGACGTGGATCTGGCTTGTGTGTGTGACCTGGCTTTTGAGTGGAAAATCTGTGGTTCGCCGATTGGGAGCCGTGAAACGTCCATACCCGAGGGTGTGATTTCCCAGTCGCCTGGAGGGCACCTTTGGATTTCCCAGTCGCCTGGAGGGCACCTTTGCGCAGCTTTGGCCGCGTGACTGTGACTGTGACTGTGACTGAACGGGATTCTGGTCTCGATACGACATCGTACGGATGGTCGCTGGAGCGGATCGACTTTGGCTTGAAGCCGGAATTAACTTTGGCTTGAAGCGGGAATAGAGACATTGGGAATCTTCTTCTTTTCGCTCATTTGGAGCACAGTGAGTTATATTGTATGAACCTGATGGTACCATCATAGGAAATATATATTGGTTGTACAATTGATTACTATTGTTGTTGTACTGTTATTCTTGTATGATCTTAATACAATACTTGTTTGTTGGTAACAATTGGTGTGGTTTCTCCATTGATTTAAGACATACAGAATAACACATCTTTCTGCCGTGACTCCTCTCGGGGCTCTGAGGTACACCGTGACCGGGGTTTGGGGAGGCGTACGTAACAGTACGAATACAATTTGGATTTTACAACTAAATTTCGTTTGCTCGTACTTTGGAGCTAATTCGTCCAAATAAATTTTTTTAGGGTTCAAATCCCACTCCACTGGCACCAAATTGTTGCAGCCAATATGTACAATTTGGTGTCCAAATTTTTTTTTTAGGGTTCAAAACCCACTCCTGACACCCAATTGTTGCGGATCTTCGAAGCCCGTTCCCGTTACAAAGGGGAGATTAAGCCCCTTTTTCTCTCTGGGCCTTTGAAACCGCGAGACCGAGTCGCCACTTCCGGGCAGACGTGGAAAAGGGTTTCGGGACAATTTCACACGTACCTTGAGTACCCACGCCGCAGCGGAAGCGGGGATCGAATCTTGCACGAACCACGCGTGATTGAGTACACCCAAGCAGAATGCGTACCACGTGACTCGTGTTCTTACCTTTCTATAGAACCCAATTAGAGCGATCTAATTCGTACCATGCGATACCAATGAATGAAATGACAAAACGGTCGAATCAGAAGAAATAACAGATTTATTTACACTATTTACAGGAATTTGAAGGAAAGGAAAGGGACACAGGGCAGAAATTAAACAGTCTTATACTTATACCCAGACAATGGGCCCACTTACACACACAGGGAGATGGAGGAAGAATGTTCGCGCGCCAAACGCACATGCTTCGGTCGCTCCAGGAACAGCTCACCCGGCGTGGCCCTCTGGCGGTCACAGCATGTATCCCGGCGAAGGCAGGCAGGAGGGGAAATCCTCGCGGCGCGTAACAGGCAAAGGCAGGCAGGAGGAAATATCGCGCGTCTGTGGCCCGGCATGGGTAGTCTTTTACAGCGCGATTAATACTGCGCAGAGCGCGGGAAGCAGGGCAAGTTCATGTACAATGGAGTTATTCGGTTCGTACGATATGACTCAACACAATGCAATCTCACGTGCATTCTCAAGTCCGAACTCCATCTGCACTCCAACTGATCTCAAAACCCCAAACTCAACTGAACTCAGCGCATCTGGCGTATTCTCCCCCGAACTCACCTCAGGACTCACTCATCTCAACGCTTACCGGCCAACTGCGGTGGGGCTCTGGGCACAGGGTTATATGGCCCTGCCCCAGCCCCACTCGAACGTTCCAAACCCCGCCTTTTGCAGCAGTGGTAAGTCACTCCCCTCGAGCCCTGATTGGCGGCTCACGCTTACCGATGGCTCCTCCTCCGCCTTCCTTCAGCCTCGGTCGACTTGTTCAGGCCTGCCACATGGTATTTCGGCACCAATACCAATACAAAGCGCCATAAGGACACCTAATTTTCATTATCCTACTCAACGCAAAACTAACACAGGAAAGGACTACTGTTACGGGTTTGTCACTTCCATTGTTGTGGTTTTCATCCACTGTAAACATTTTTGATTCCATGTACTATTATTGTTGTCGTTTAAGGGAGATAGAGATTACTATTTTCAAAAGGTAAAAAAGTTAATGTTTTAAATGAAACCAGAACCGGACGACGACGAAGTGGGAGAGGAGGAAGAGAAGGCGGAGCGAGTGAGTCGGACAAGAAGCCTAGCTGCTTTGAGGTCTGGAGCGAACGATTGGCGAACGAGAGTCAGGAGTGAACATTGAGTTTCCCAGGAAAGGGATTCCTGCGACAGAGTTGTTATCGCTGTGACAGATCAACCTGTGTGTCAGGTTTTGCGGTTGATTCCAAGGAGAATCATCGTAGTGCCGTTACGCCTCGAGAATGGGCCGTCGGCCATTTTGACTCGCGCGCTTTGCGCATCGCTCAAGTTTTTTTGCCTCACTTTAATCATTGTCACCGCATTCAGATGTTAATCTGGTGTGTGTGTGTCACGTGACTTTTGAGTGGGAAATCTGCGGTTCGCCGATTTGGAGCCATGGAACGTCCATACCCGAGGGTGTGATTTCCCAGTCGCCTTGAGGGCACCTTTGCACAGCTTTGGCAGCGGGACTGTGACTGTCATCCGAAAGGGATTCTGGGCTCGATTTGACATCGTTCTGACGATCTCTGGAGCGGATCGACTTTGGCTTGATGCCGGAATAGAGACATTGGGGAATGTTCTTCTTTTCGCTCACTTGGAGCACAGTGAGTTATATTGTGCGGACCTGATGGTACCATCATAGGAAAAATATTGGGTGTACAATTGATTATTATTGTTGTTGAACTGTTATTCTTGTATGATCTTAATACAATACTTGTTTTTTGTTAACAATTGGTGTGGTTTCACCATTGATCTAAGACATACAGAATAACACAATTTTCTGCCGTGGCTCCTCTCGCAGCTCGGAGGTACACCGTGACCGGTGTCTGGGGAGGAGCACGTAAAACTACGCTTACATTTACTAAGAAATAACTGAGCTTAAGCGAGCCTACATGTTATAGTGTAACTAACTAGGAGGGGAAATTAACCTTTATTCCAAAACCGCAACAATATATATGAATATGATATATATGTGACCAGGTGTGTTTTGAAATTGTATATATATATATATATGATATATTTAAATACGATAGACATCTTATTATATCACATAAATATGATATATATATATATATATATCTATAGATATATATCTATGTAATATGGAAACTTGTTTAAGCAAAACATTGTGGGGATCCAGTGGAGTTAATCCACAGGAGAAGTTTAACCAATTGAAATTGCATTTGTTGTCTCCTTCCTATGGTTTTATTCCATGCATGCTGGGATAGGCCAGGGATGCTTGAGGTAACTGAGCTTTAAGCCTAACCCCCACCATGTGTACGGCTTTTATATCCCAACGTGTTCATCGCAGAGTAGCAATTCACGGAGACAGGTTAACCCCGGTCACCACCCTTCTGTTTCTCACCATCCGTCCTTTGATACTTTACTTATTTATTTGTTTCGTTGTCATTTTCATTCAAAACGGCCCAAATCCCCCCAAAACATTTGCTGCATTTTCACTTTGTCCATGTGAGAGTTGCTCCAAACAAATTGACTCGGCACGTGACCACCGGTGAATCGAAAGGGGATCGCAAATAAAACACACAGATTATAAACAATTAAACAGAGTAGGATCTGCGGTGGTGCTGTTGGAGCTGCTCCCCCTTGCTGCGAAAATATCCCAAAGTGGCCATTCTCAAGAGTGAGCTGCTGGGGGTCCTGGTAATTAACGCCCCTCTTGTCCCATGCCTCGCAAGAGGCAATAACAGCTGTCGGCAGCTAACGGGCCGTGTTAATTGAACCATTTTCTGAAGCCGTGATACCTTGTTGGAAATTTTTTTTGGATGCAAACAAAAAATTGAAAACCTGGAAGGGTTCTTCATCGAATAAGTTTCCTGCATCTGGTTGAAAGGTCAGTATGATTGACGTGTAGAAAATTCCTGATGAAAAAATTTCCAGGTATTGAGATCGCTGTGCGTGCGTGCGATCTATAAATTACGTCGTTTCTAAATCAACAATGAAAAATTACATGGAAGATTAATTTTTTCAAGAGAAATATGTCCGAAGCGAGACGATATCACTTGTATGCAAATGGTTTCATCAATAATAAAAAAACAAAGAGGTACTTCGTACAAATGAAACAAGAAAGAGCAATCAGAGATTGCAAACTCTCGCCAGGATGTATTTTCAGTCGTTTTTAAGGCTTTTGTGTTAAAACAAATGTGGCGGCCGAACCACGTGCTCGATGACGTCATCATTTTTTTCTCCACTAATTGATTCCTAGATTATGCTCAAGAAATTTCATCTTCATCAGATGGAGTTTTGTACTTGTCAAATTATGACGTCATAATCGAGGCACCTATGATATCACCATTAACAGATGTTCCACATGGAGAGTTCTTTACAATGAGCCATGTCTCAATTTTTTTTTCTATTCGGTGCCTTCAGAGATAGAGGAGCAAATGTTTTCGGTTTTTCCAAGATGGCGGCCGAACCACGTGGCCGATGACGTCATCTTTTTTTTTTCTCCACGAATTTATGCCTACATGACGCTCAATAAATTTCATCTTGGTAGGATGAAGTTTTGTACATGTCGAATTATGATGTCATAAAGGAGGCACCTATGACATCACCATTAACATATTTTATTCCCCATGGAGAGTTCTTTACAATGAGCCATGTCTCAATTTTATCTATTCAGCGCTTTCGGAGATATAGAGGTGCAAAGCTTTTCAGTTTTTCCAAGAAGGCGGCCGAACCACGTGACCTATGACGTCATAATTTTCATAAAACATGCTACAGGTGGAGTTGCACCTATCGTGAAAATTTCCTGTCACTCGGACCAACGGTTGCAGAGAAAAATCATATTTATTCTGTGTGGACAAACAAACAGACTATTATTATTATTCCACCATGGATCCTTTAAACAGCTGTTACGTGCTCCTCCCCGACCCCCTGGTCACGGTGTACCTCCGAGCCCCGAGGGGAGCCACGGCAGAAAAATATGTTATTCTGTGTCCGAAATCAATAGTGAAACCACACCAATGATTTATCAACAAACAAAATAATATTGTATTAAAAATCACACAAGAATAACGGTACAACAAATAACAATCAAAAGTACACTCAATACATCTTATGATGGTACCATCAACTAGCATAGGGGAACTCACGGTGTTCCCAGTGAGTGGAAAAACCTTCCCCAATGTCTCTATATTCCCGTCCTCCAGACGAAGTTGACTCACTCCAGCGATCGCTAGAACAATGGCCGATTGAAACCAGAATCCTGTGCGGATGGCAAGGGCTGTCACACCGCCGAAGCAGCTCTCAGGCGTAGGCGGCCGAAGGCGATGCAAAAGTCACGTGGTCCAGAACCAACGGCAAACTCGCGGCGGAATGGGAAATCCCAAAGTTCCTCCAGGTATGAATGTTCCCTGGTTCAGTCGGCGAACCACCACTTAATCTCCCGACTCAGCGTTGCGCACACACATCCCCGACAGATGACAGGATGGTGAAGAAAAGCTACCACGTAGCTAAGACCTTTTGCGATGAACAAAGCGCGAGGGTCAAAATGGCCGACGGCTCTTACTTGAGTCGACACGACCCAGCGAAGATTCTTCAGAATCGCAACGCCCAAACCTGACCACGCAGGTTTTTCAATTCCCCATCGATAACACCTATCGCAGGACTCCTTCCAAGGAAATTCAAAGTTCACTCGCGACTTTCATTCGACACCGCTCGCTACGGAGCTGGAAGCTACCCGCTTCTTGTCCGGCTTCACTCGCCACGCCCTCGCCTTCTTCTTCTTCCTCGTCTTCCAGCT
>NC_136273.1:12451192-12577759 GCF_964187855.1 Myxine glutinosa
TATTCATACATCAGTAGTTTTGATAGATCGAGAACAGTAGTACCAATATAAATCGGTTTATCCATCTCAATTTCTTCTTTCATCATATGAACAGCACAAAAGTTTTCTGTAAAGATTTCAACACGCTCAAAGCTCGGTCTGTTGATTAGATTGGAAGTTTGTTCCCAGGAAGTTGTCAACTTGATATTTTGTCTCTTTCTAACATTTTCCATAGTCTTCCCAAACACTGCGTTATTCATCAACTTATAAAAATCTTTCTCAAAGTCAGTCTTTCCAAGCGTTCTCTTTCGAGTGTTAAAATCAATATATTTCATTAACCAATAACTCTGTTTGAATTTCAGGACCCGATGAACTTTCTCAACAATTAGACCATGTTTCACAAATTGTAAAAGATTTCTCTGATGTAGTACATAGTTCTTCTTATCAAAGAATGTTGTTAAAAGTTTTTCTGTTCTTGATTCCTTATCAAATGATTTCTGATATTCACTCAACCACTCTGGGTTTGTTAATTCTTTCTCACACCCGAAAGGAAGATCTTTATGTTTCTCAAAGAGTTCTTTTGGATACTTTAGATCAACCTCCAGGAAATACCCTTCTTTCCTTTCATCCAACTCTTTTTGTGTTGAACTCAAAATCTTTTCTAGAACACCCTCATGATCACTCTCCCATTTCAATCCTCCATAAGGTTGTGCTTGGGACATTGCCCACCCATAGAGGTTGTTGGCATCATAATACATGAGATAGGAACTATCTTTCTTTGGATCATAATCTGGAAGATATTTGTTATTTGCTTTTGAATATCTTGATGAGCAGACTTGTGAAATTCCCCCTCTCTTTGCTCTCTCTATCATCAGGAGCATATCAACATCGGTTATCAAATCCAAATCTTGTTTAGTCATTTTTAGCATAGCACTCCAAGCAAGACCCGGTGCTGTGAAATAATGAGCAGGGTCCAAGCCATATCCAGAAAGACACACGGATCTAAAATATGCTTCGAATACATCTGCTAGAAGAAGGACATCAGTCTTGAGATAGAGATCATGATAATCACCCATATTATTGATATTATATTTTTTCCAAACATTTTGAGCATGTACATAATCATCATCTGAAACATTGCTATTATTTAGAATATTGTAAAATCTTCTTTTGGAGGAAGTTTCTTTTCTTCAAATCTTTTAAATGAATCCATATAGTCGTACGGGTAAATTCCCTTTTGTGTTAGGAGTTCCGTATCCTCATAATTATTCTCCAAACATGGAAATTTTTTCAAATTTTTAACTAGGTTAGCAAGAGGACTAGCCATGAATTTATATCATTGGAGATCATTGGAGATCTTGGAGGCGGCGGCAGGGATTTTCGAAGCTCCACACGGTCTCCACGTTTTTCGAAGTTAAGTCTGTTCACAATTGTATTTTGTCGAAACTGTATTTATCTTTCGGTATGTGAAGTTATTGTGTGCAACTTTGGTTGTTTCTCGGTGTTTATCTTTCATAAATTGATCGTCTGCTTGCCGTGTCGCGAGCAAGGCCTTTGCCGCGTCGCGAACGATTTGAAATCGAAGTTAAGTGATTGTTCCCATTTGTATTTTCGTTAAAACTGTATTTATTTATGGTGTTGTACGTATATTGTGTCCCGACGAAGATTTTTCGGTGCAAATCTTTCATACCTGTATTGAAAATTGTGTTAATTCGTGTCGTGTCTTGAGGCCTTGTACAGTGTGCACTGTACAACCTTGAGGCTTTGTTTTTCTCAGCGGTCCGTCGTTTGTGATCCAATAACTTTCGTTCTCTGTATTCCCAGTCTTTTCACCCATAGCCTACTTCCTTGTGTAAATCTCAACTCAAAAAAAAACAAACAAAAAAAAAACATTTCCTTCTCTGTTCTCATTCGTTTATTCATTCTTATTCGTTCGTTCGTTCTTCGACCACGTGTTTCTCCCCCATTTCCCCAGATAGTTTTCACTCATTAACCTTCAATGTTTACACTTTCCCCTCAAGTTATGTATTCCGTCATATTTTATAACACCTTTTTCTTCTTCTTCTTTAAAAGGCTGCTTTCGACTTGCTCACCAAATCAATTCATCCCAAAAAAAATATCCATCTCCTATAGTGCCTTTTTTCTACATTCCCTAAACTCTCCTGCACTCCATCCTCCATCCAGCGTCCTTAAACGTATTTTTAACTCGAAGGTCACAAGAAACTCATTTTGCAATAAATGTTCGTTTCCCATAAATCGTACACTTTCAAAAATCCAATCTCACCCCTCCCCTCCAAATCTTCCCCATAACCCCTCCCCTCCAAATCTTCCCCATCACCCCTCCCCTCCAAATCTTCCCCATCACCCATCCCTTTCAAATCTCCCCCCTTGCCCCCTCCCTCCTAAACTACCCCCTCACCCCTCCCCGCCAAGACGCCCCCTCGCCCCTCCCCTCCTAGACTCCTGCCTCACCCCTCCCCTCCAAATCTCCCCCATATCTCATCCCTTTCAAATCCCTCCCCTTGTCCCTTCCCTCCCAAACTCCCCCCTCACCCCTCCCCTTCAAATCTCCCCACCCTCATTGCTTCTCAATTTCCCCCCTCTCACTCCCCCTCCTCAAAGCGTCCTCCCCGCTTCTTCCCCCTTCAAACTCTCACCTCCATCTCCCCCAACCTTCTGCCTCGCTCTTCCCCCTCCTCAAATAACACCTCATTGTGGCTCACCCAATCACCATCAAACCTTTTGTCCGCCCCATCCTTCCCTTTCTCCGAGCTATTCTGAAATCTCTGACACACCTTCAACAGCTCTCCCTACCTCTTCCACCTCTTCCACATCTTACCCTACCCCTCCTCCCCCCTGTTCTGTATCTGATGCTCCCCCCTTCCTCTTCATTAACGGTATGGACCTCAAACATCCGGGGCCTTCGTTCAAACTTAACTGATCTCTCCATACAGGTTGCTTCTGTCAAACCAGACGTGATCTGCTTAACAGAAACTTTCCTCCTTTATGATGTCTCTGATTCCATAGTATCTCTCCCGGGCTACTCCCTCCTCCGGTATGATAGACCTGAGCCTCGTCCTGGAGGCGGGGTTGCTATCTTTATCAAAAACTCTCTTCCTCACTCGCCCTGCACTGCACTCTCTCCACCTCACCCCCAGGAATACCTCTGGCTACGGCTTCCCCTTCGCTCCCACCTCTTGTTCATATGTGTGTTGTACCGTCCACCAAACAGTGATGACTCCATCTACATCTCGCTGTCTGATGATATGGACCAACTTCTATCTACTCATCCCAACTCTCTCTTCCTCATATGTGGTGATTTCAACTGTCATCATGCCAGTTGGCTGGGTGTGGGTACCTCTCTCACCAGCCATGGCTCCTCAGCAAAGGACTTCTGCGACTCACTGGGACTGACACAATCTGTCAATTTCCCGACCCGGATCTCAGTCGACGGAACATCTTCTCTTCTGGACTTGGTTATGACTAACTTCCCTGAAAATGTCTGCTGCTCTTCTTCTGCTCCGATCGGATCATCTGATCATGTCCTTGTTAAAGTGGACATCTCTCTGACCATCCTCAGGGAGCCTGCTCAGCGTCGACGAGTCTGGCATTTCACTCAGGCCAACTGGCACGGTCTTCAAGCAGCCATTAATCATCTGGACTGGTCTCCCATCTCTACCACCTCTGACATCAACTCATCCTGGGAATTCTTCCAAAGTAAATTGCTCTCTCTCATGCACAGATTTATCCCATCTCGTCTTCAGTTGTCATACCCTTCCTCCCGTCCATGGTACATGGAATCTTGTGGTGAGGCTGTTGCCCAGAAACAACTTGCCTTCGTCTCCTGGAAAGCAAATCCAACGGAAGGAAATCTCATTTCCTTTCACAAAGCCCGAAACAAGTGTGTGTCCACCCTCAGGAGAGCCAGGAAACAATATCTCTCCGTTCTCAAGGCCGAACTCTCTTATCTGTCTCCCTCTTCCAAATCCTGGTGGCGTCTGGTCAAATCCGTTTCTGGTGTTTGTTCCCCCTCCATCCCCTCCCTTACCTCAAACGGCTACACAGCTGACTCCGCACGTGAAAAAGCTGAATGCCTCAACTCTGTGTTTGCCTCTAAATATTGTGTCCCAAACCCATCCCTCTCTGTACCCACCATACCCAGTCGTACCCTGCTGCTCCTGGACTCCGTGTCCTTTCCTCCTGACAAGGTGGAAAAGTTTCTGTCAACCCTCGACTCTGATTCTGCAACTGGACCCGACGGCATCAGCCCACGGGTCCTAAAATCCTGCTCTGCTGCTCTATCTCACCCTCTCTCTGTTCTCTTCACCCTCTCTTTTGCTCAAGGTCAACTGCCATCTGCTTGGAAATCAGCCAACATCACCGCTTTGCACAAAAAAGGTGCAAAAACAGATCCTAGCAACTACAGACCAATCAGCCTTCTCCCAATTATCAGCAAAGTCATGGAATCCATCATTGCTTCGGATATGAAATCTTTCCTCTTCTCCAATGGCTTGATCTCTGATCATCAATTTGGTTTCAGACCAGGTCACTCTACTCTGGACATGCTGCTTCTGCTGTCTCAACAATGGATGGAGGTTCTCAATGCCAAACAGGAAATTAGAGCTGTCTCCCTCGACATATCACGTGCCTTCGACACGGTCTGGCACCCCGCTCTGCTCACCAAACTCTCCTCCTTTGGTATCCATGGAAATCTCCACGCATGGCTGGCGGACTTCCTCTCTAGTCGTCGTCAACGTGTGGCCCTGAATGGGTTTCTCTCATCTCCTCTTCCTGTTCAGGCTGGAGTTCCCCAAGGCAGTGTTCTGGGCCCCGTGCTTTTTCTGGTCTTCATCAATGATCTCTCTGACTCTCTCGAAAATCCTCTCTATCTCTTTGCTGATGACTCCACTCTCTGCCGCTCCATTCCTCTTCCCTCAGATCGGCAGTCTGCTGCCTCCTCACTCTCTGAAGACCTGGACAAAATCACAGACTGGTCAAACAAGTGGAACATGTCTTTCAATCCTGACAAATCTCACACTCTTACTATGTCTCTTCGAAAAGATCGACTGGACAACCCTCCCATCTACTTTCTCAACAATCCTCTCCAAGAAGTTCTGTCGCTCAAGATTTTGGGTCTCACTATCTGCCATGATCTTTCTTGGGAAAACCACATTTCCAAGCTGGCCTCCAAAGCCAGTCGCCGACTGGGCATCCTCCGTCGTGCGAAGTCCTTCCTCGGCACACCTGAGCTCCTCACCACATACAAGGCTTTCATCCGCAGCTCAATGGAATACTGTTCTCCCCTATGGGCCGGTGCTCCTGCCTCACACCTAGCTCGGCTTCACGCTGTTGAAACCAAAGCTTTCAGAATTATTGGAATCTCCCGCGATGAAGCTATCTCTGAGGGCCTTTCACTCACTCACCGCAGGCAGGTAGGTGGTCTTTCTGTCTTCTACCGACTCCTCTCCGGCCTTGCACCCCCAGCTCTCTCTGTGCTCTGTCCCCCAAATATTCCTACAGGTCGCACAAGATCTGCCAGCAACCCTCTGATGGTTAAACTGCCGAAATCTCGGCTCTCTGCTCACCTTCACTCTTTCATTCCTCTTTTCTCCCACCTCTGGAACAAACTCCCTCACTCCCTTCAATCCCACTCCTCCCTCCAGGTCTTTAAAACAGCTGTTCACCACCATCTCTTATCTTCCCCCATCCAAAACCTTGATCTTTTCTACCCCCGCTAATTCACCCCAGATCCACCTTGTTTGAAATTCCAACTTCTTTCCTGGAAGTCCTTGGTGTCCATATGTTTTATTCTCCCACCGCCCCCTTCCCACGCCCCCCCCCCCCCAAAGCCCTCGCCCTCTCTCAGATCTCTCGATGTCTCCATGTCTCTCGGTCCCTGCTCTCAAATGTTGTGTTTGTGTCCTTCCCCCTCTCTCCCCATCTTGTCTACCGCTCCCTATGTTATATGTTTTATGTGTCGGTTTGTCTTTCTGTGTGATTAATGTTCGCTCTTTCACGAGCCTCGATCTTGTATACAAAAAAAAAAAAAAAAAAAAAAAAAAATGTATCCAAGAATCGAATTCTTGTAGTTGGTCTTGTTGGAATGATCTTTGTAAAGGAGATGTATTTTTGATCTGTACTTGGAATAGCACTGATACTCCCAGGAGTCTTTGACAACTCTTTAATAAACAAGTGTGTATCATAATGAGCGTTGTTATGAAGAAAGACAGGAATGAAAGAGGGGAGTTTATAATTAATATTACAACTTTGATGAGCCGGACCTCTATATTTACCAGTGAGATGGCAATGATCTCTAACCTTTAGGCTTTCACCAATTTTTTCCCCACAAATATGACAGGTAGCCTTTGGCTGTCTAAATTCTCTTTTTTCTTTACTTGTTAAGGACATTGGTTTATTGGTTTCTCTCATTATCGTGGTTAATCGAACACAGTCTTTTTCTAGTCGTTTCACAAACTCCTCTGGGGCATTTGAGCCTCTATACTCCTCTAACTTGTTATATTCATAACCAACGGATGATTTGATATAATAACAAAATCCGCAAGGAGTATGTTTTTGATACTTATTTGTGTATGATTCTTTTGGATCTGGAGCCGCTGTTGCTATTTTTTCCAAGATACTCTCAAAATCAGCATATATCACAAAAGGATGTTTAATTGTTTTATTTTGATCTTTGAATGAAATTTTAGAACCAGGCTTTGGAAGTGTAATGACTGTTGCTTTCTCATTTGAACAATATTGTTTATGAGTATCCAATCTCTCCTGTGAATGAAATGTATTCAAACACCGACGACATGGATAAACTTTACATTTTCTAGAATAGACTTGTGATTTAATTAATCTTGAAAAGTTCTTGATATAAGCATAATGTTCAATTTCACCAGATCGGAAATACAAGAGATAAACATGTTTTTCTTTCTCATCATCTGAGATTTGTAAAATCTGCACTTTATTCTTTTCAGTCAACCCATAGACATTTATAGAAATATTATTTAACTTTTCAAACTTTGGAATATTATTAAGAGTCATCGGAAATTTCAAATTTTTCATATTCAATTCATTTTCATATTTCATATAATTGCTTACTCTTTCAGCATGTTCTTTTGCTGGATGTAGATATGCCAGTACAGACCACAAGAAACACTTGTTATCAGTATTCTGAATATTTACTATAGCATTTTTATCTTTGATGATTTTAGGAAGTTGAATATATGATCTTGCTTGTAGTGGATCAGATTTAAAAATGTGAACATCAACAAACAGAACCTTTTCAACAGTGAGAGCGCTTCCGACAATAAGATCATCAATATTATATTCACTATATTTAAGCTCATTAAAGACCTGTTCTTTATTTCTATTATAATCATTTTTATTAAGTACCATGTAAGTTGTTGTATGTAGGTAAAAGTTAAATGGTGGATCTTCCTTTTTACGAAGAACCAATTTAGTCCCCAAATAATATTTACAACTTCCCATTTCAGATATAGTCTTATCAATCTGATCATCTATTCCTTCCTTTGTAAGATCAACAGCAGCTCCCAGAGAACGGGGGACTGGATCTTTGAAACGGAACAATCTAATTTTAATATTTCCTTTGAAAGCACCATCTAAATTTTCAATCTCATAATATGGAACTTGGTGTTTCTTTGTCTTCTCATGACGCTTCCAATCCTTCTTGAGGATGTAGTGTTGACAGCGCTCACAATAGACCTTTGGAAGAACCTTTGGTTTGAGATTCTTCAAATGTTTTTGAGTATCTAAGTGTTGATCATACCCACTTCTCAGAACCCATGTCTTACAAATCTTACAATACTTATTATCTTTACTCTTTAAATGTTTTTGTGTTCTATAATGTTTTTTGATATGTTTGTAGTTCTGCTCACAACTCTCACAGTAAGTAGAATTCGTCATATTTATATAGTAAAAAACTTCACTATTTACTAGTTATCTTTTACTTAAAATAAAACATGAAAAAATTGAAAACAAGAGTCAGGAAACTCAATTAAATTTGGGGCAACTTATTCATATGATTCTTGGTTAGGATGTGATATCTATAACTAGTCTTCTTCATATCCTTATCACAAAGATCACAATGTTTCATCTCTTCTTCTTTATAACCGTTAAGAACATTATCTAAATGGTGCTTTGTTTGTTTATGTTTCCTTTTATCAAGTACTCTAATTAGCTTATTACAAGGTTCACATCTTATCATATTTTTACTCTTATCAGATGTATTCATAGCATGTTTAATGGTCCTGATATGAATATCATATCGATTGTACTGTTTATCACAGGCGGAACAATAACCAGATTTCATGTTATTTATATAGTGAGAAACTTCATATTTCTTCATCACTAAACTCTATATAGTAATCGGAATCATCAATAAAACTACTCTCATAACTATCATTTGAGCACAAACTATTAGCATCATAACTATCATCTGAGTTCAATGAAATACTATCATCACTATCGTCCGAGTTCAATGAAATAATAAAATCTTCACTGCTGTAATGACTCATATTTAATTAGCAGAAAAAACCTTTCCATCTATACCAATATACTTTCTTTCATTAACGGATTCAATCTCTACATTTTTAATATCAAAAGTTATCTTTAAATAATCTCTAACTATCATATAACGAAATGACATTTCACCAGAAATATTAACATCATTCATTTTACTTAGATCTACACCCTTTGGATTATTAAAGTAAATACAAATTTCTCCACGAGTATTGTTGATGGTCTTATCATTATTTTTCAAAGTATCATGGTCAATCACTTTTTCAAGCTTTGAATAAATTGCCAGGAGTAGAGGAGAAACTTTTGTTAGATTTACTTTAATGGATGTCTTTCCAGGTATAGTTAGAGCTCATCCTTTAAATGAAATAGAGGGGCTCATGTTATTTTCCATAACTGGTTTTACCCAAAAATTTCCATATTTATCTTTGTTCAATTTAACATCTTTGACATATTTTTCTATATCTTTCACCGAAGTAGAGATTGATTGAAATTTGTCTTTTGTGCTTTGAAACATTGTATTTATTAATGAATAAACTTGCATTTAGTTTAAGTAAAAATTTACCACATAAATATGATAAGTTCTGAAGGATATTTAGAATTTCCAGACTCTCCATATGATAAATTAGAGAATTGTCCGGCTTGTGATAGAGTGGGGCTTAATGATGAGGATTCATATAAACAATGTTTATTCTGTGATTATATTCTAATTAATGATAATAAAAAATATATATATATATATAACTCTTTTAAATTAGAACCAAAAATGAATTACTTTACAAGATTAATAAGAGAGATGAATGTTAAGTATTGTGATGATAATACACCATTTCTTTCAAGGGAAGAGACTATTTGTATTGAGGAAATGTATAAGGGTTTAATGATATTTATTATTCAAAATAATTTTAATGGAAATGTTAATACAAGATACTATATAAATAAAATAATGAATTAGTTTGAAATTAAACCCGAACTCAGGATAAAATATAGAGTTTCTAAAATAGCTCAAAAAAAGTTAGATGACTTGTTTTCCAAATATATAAATGAATGATTTTTTACCCGTTTGGGAAAATAAGATAAAATTTAATAACCATAAAAACATTCCAAATTCATTGAGATGTCTAATAGTTGGTTCAAGCGGATGTGGAAAAACCTGTTTACTTTTAAAGATGCTCCTTGGTCCTAATTTTTTAGATTATGATAATTTAATAATTTTTACAAAGTCTAGTTTTCAACCCGAGTATCAACTACTCTCACAGGGTTTTAATGCAGGTCTTAAAAAGGAAGACATTATCGGTTTATTTAAACTTCAAAACAAACTAAATGATTATAATATTGAAGATATAATACAATTATTTTGTGATACACAGAAATCAAAATCGAAACCAAAACCCATAACTTGTATTCTCAGTGATAATACGGATGATATACCTTCACCTCAAGATTTAGATAAATCAAAAAAGAACCTCGTCATCTTTGATGATTGTGTTAATGAGAGAAACCAAACAGTAATGGATAGCTACTATACAAGAGGGAGACATTCTTCTTGTAATTGTATATATCTTAGTCAATCATATTTTCAACTCCCTCGACGCTCAATAAGAAACAATGCCAATACTTTTATTTTATTTAAGTTAAATTCAATAGATGTAAATAATTTTTGGAGAGATAATTGCTCTACGTTATGTAGTAAAAAAGAATTTGAAAATTATATGAAACACACGATTGAAAAATATAAATATATTGTTGTGAAACAAGATGAGATATTAAAGGATGTATTTTTATTTTAAACAAAATTACATATATAAATGATAACTATTATTATTAATCTTGTGGGTAAATCTGCTTCAGGAAAGAACTTTCATAAATCTAAACTCTTGAATAGTAAAAATGAAAAGATTGTAAGTTTTTTTTAAAAACACCCTATGATTCGTTTTGTGAGTACTACAACCAGAGCAAAGCGACCAGGAGAAGTAGAAGGGAAAGATTATTACTACATTTCAATGGAGGACCATATGCGATTGAGGAACGAAGGTCAAATATTTGAGGAGGTCTCTCTTGGTTCTACAAAATATTCACATTGTAAGAGTGAGTTAAATAAAGTAAAATCTAATGGTCTTGGGATTTTAGAAACTAATTCTGAAGGAATGAGACAAATTATTAAACAATTGTGTGGTGATGGAGTTAAGATTTTATCATTCGGTTTTGATATCGATGAGGAGACTCAACGCAAACGTATGAAAAGCAGAGATACAAGTATTAGTGAAGAAGAAATAACAACTCGTATTAATACCAATAAAGAATTTGATGAAATATTTAAAGAAAAGGATTTATTTCAACACATTTACTATAATGATGAAGAAAAGGAAAATTTTCCCCATTGACCTTTACAATTCATTAAATGATATTTTTCAATACTAAATGAATGCCGAAGAAAGAGAAAGAAAGTTTAAGGAACATCAACAATTAGTTTCAAAAGTTGTTAAACAACAGGAAGAGATAAAGAAGAAACGGAGACAGAAACTAACTGGTGAAGAAGCCTTTGAAAGAAAACAAGAGAAAATTTTTAAACCGCTTTTAAAAACTCAACACCCTACAGTTCCCACGGTAGAATTTACTCCGAAAAAACTTCAAATGCTCAAAGATTTTAGTCAGATAACAAAACAAGAACTTGGAAAATTAGAATATAATGATGAAGAATTATTTCAGAAACTTGAGGAGGTAAATCAACCCCCTAATTATGTAGTGGAAGCTCTTCAAAACAATGAATATTTGGCAGATTCAAAAACCAGAGCAGGTCTCATTCCAACAGAAGAACCAGCAGTGTTCCATCTTGTGGAAGAAAAGGTATTGATATTTAATGATGAATTGATGTTCTTGAGTTCTACTCAACCAAATGTTAAATTAACTCCAAGATTAATGTTTCTTCTAACAAACCCCGGATTCAGCGGTTCAAAATATTTTGAGGAACCACTTGATATGGAAAGAGAGGAAGATAGGGTATATATTGAGTTGCTAAATGCACTTGATTATGGAGTTTCTGTTGCTGGTAAAAGTAAAAAGAATGAGAAGGAGAAACATATTATTGATGCTTTAAGTAAGCTTGGTTCAGGTGTTAGTTTTCTTCCAAATGACCCATCACAATTAGTTAATAGGCTATTATTGTTGTTAGGTAGTAAGAAGGCTGGAAACAACAATTGTTTTAATGAATCCTCAGCCATTTTAGATCAGTTGATGAATATGAAAATAATTAATAAATGTCAATACAAAGATATTTTATTAGATATTAAATAAGATGAGAAGCACAATTCTTAGTTTTAATTTCACAACGAGCGATTACACAGCTTCATTCCCTTACCCACTACAACTTGACCCCCTTACCTCATATGAGGCATCTTTGTTGTCAATGGAAACTTATAATACCTTGTTTAATATCACAGAGAAAAACAACAAGTTTAGTTATAATCCAGGAAGTGGATATAAAACTATAACCGTTTCACCTGGAGCTTACGAGATTTCTCAAATATCTTCAGAAGTCTCTCGCCTTATGAAAGAAAAAGGTGATGAACCAAAAAATATTGTAATAGATATTCAAAAACACACTTCAAAATCAACTATTAAACTTAAAAATAATTATAAAGTTGATTTCACGATTGAAAATTCGTTTAGAGAGCTATTGGGTTTCTCTTCAAAAAAGATTGAAAATAACGGGACGTTTTACAGTGATAATGTTATCCAAATATCCTCCGGTATAAATTCAGTATTAATTCATTGTGATTTGATTGATGGTGCTTATAACGATGGAATAAGAACAAATACAATATTTTCATTCAGTGCATACTCAACCCCGATTGGTTATAAATTTAATATGGAACCAAAAAATCTTGTCTATTTACCTGTCTCAGGAAAAACCATATACAGAGTAAATTTTAGGATAACCGACCAAGATAATCGTATGATATCCTTTAATGATGAAATTATATCCATCAGAATTCACCTACGTGAAGTTTTTCAATAAATAAATAATGGTTATTGTGAGAAAACACGAGTTGGGAAAATATAAAATAATTACAGGGGAAGGCATGTACCTTTCACCATACTATACAAGGTATGTGGGTAGAGGATACTATAAACCTAAGGGACAACAAGGTGTAGGTCATCAATTTCGAAATAAAGGAGATGGGATAATTGATACTCTAATGGGTATTGGTTCAACCATCCTTAAACATAAAGACCTAATTGGTTCAACTGCTTCTGCCGTGGGTTCAGTTGCGGGTGCTATAAAGAGTATAAAAGATGCTCAAAAGGAGTCTCATAAATTACAAGCAATCAAAGAAATAAAAAAAGGTAAAACTCAACTATCTTCACAAGAACGACAAAAAATCATTAAAATACTTGGGTCAGGGTTTCAACAATTTTAATGCTATATAAATACAAGTATGGAAGCGATTGATAGTATCTATGATTTGGATGATACGATTATCATTTCAAACTCCACTAAAAAGGAAGACTATTTTAAGGTAAATGCTATAACAGGAACAGACTGGAATTCAAACGGAACAAAAAGTTTTGAAATAAATAATCAACAAACTTACTTGAATATAGCTGATAGTTTCTTGCTGTGTAAATTTAAATTCACTAAGGCTGCGAATAATACTAATGCTACACTCGTAAATGATTTCTTTTGGAAAATGTTTGATAGTGTCCGCCTGTATATTGGAACACAAGAGGTTGAAGCGGTTGATTATGTCTCTGCTACATCTGAAATGATGAAATTTACACTATATTCGTTTAGTGATAGAATGGGTAAGGGAGCTGTTGAAGGTTTTATTCCTGATATGTCAACGGGAACAAATGCTGACCCCGGTTATAGTCAAAGGAAGTCAATGTATAATGATGAAACAAAAGCAGAGAATAGTTTTACCGTAGCAGTACCTCTTAAAGGTATATTTGGATTTTGTGATTATGATAAAGTTTTGTATGGGCTTAAAATTAGATTTCAACTACAAAGGAATGATAATGTAAATAGATTGCTTTTTGGGGCTCAAAATGCTTTTGGTGATAATAATAAATTTGTTATTAATGATTTGTGTTGGTATATCAGTGAATATACTCCTAATCTTAAAATGGAAGAGATGTTAAATAGAAGACTTAACTCAAAGAAACCGCTAAATGTATCATACCTTAAAAGAAGATGTCAACACGTTAAACTGGAACACACTACCTACACTTGGAATTTGGGTGTTCTTCAAGGAAAGCCACGATACCTCTGGCTCATTTTTTAAAAACCAGATGGAGAGGACGGTACTAATAAGAATAATGCGCTGAGTGATAATGCTAAGGTGAAACAACTTCGGGTTTCTCTTGATGGCACATTTTATCCGCGAGATAGATTGGAAATTGATTGGGAAAAAAATGATTATGCGGAAGCCTACAAGTCCTACCAAAAGGTGTGTGAAAGTAATGGTAATAATGATCCTATTTTGGATATGGTTGCGTTTCAAAAACTTTATACAATCTACGCAATTGACCTGAGTTCTCAAAAGGAAACTATAAAGTCTAATCGAGTGGATACTTCTCTATACATTGAAAGAGGGGAGAGTGAAGAGGTTAATGCATATTGTTTGCTTTTGGAGGAAACAGAATTACAGATGAATACAGATAATGGTGTTATGATTAATATCACATAGGTTTTTTCTCATAAATAAATGGTTGGGGTATATGTTAATCAAATCAATCTTAATAAATTAACATCTTGTATTCAAAATCAAAAGCCTTGTATTATTAATGTTAATACAATTCAAAGAAAAGGAGCTGTAAGAATTGATGTTTTACTCACACACACACAAGTAAAAACACTAAATGATGTTGGATCTCTTAAAATTAAAATGACGAAACCTATGTTAAAGAAATATTCAATAGACGAGTCAAGAGGAGGATTTCTCCCGTTTCTAATTCCTTTATTTGCTGGTTTAAGTGTGGCGGGAGCATTGACTGGTGGTATTTCAGCAGCGGTAAAAACTGCTAACGAAAGGAAGGCACAACTAAAAGCTCAAAAAGAATTGGAAAGACATAACAAGGAGTTGGAGAAACAAATTAGTGG
The DNA here is from genome assembly GCF_964187855.1 of Myxine glutinosa. NCBI lineage: Eukaryota > Metazoa > Chordata > Myxini > Myxiniformes > Myxinidae > Myxine > Myxine glutinosa. The sequence goes on from NC_136273.1 coordinate 12,465,816, forward strand.
AAGTGGTGTAATTGTAGATTTTGCTCAAAAACTTGAAAGTCTACCTGATAAAGCTAGATTGTTGGTTAGAGATATGCTTTCCTCTATCGCTCAAGCGGGTGTTAAACTAACTAAACGGGGTAATGGATTGTATCTTTCTCATAAATAAATGGATAAATGGTTTAAACAATTTGGAAAGAATACAACGTCAAATATAGAACTTACTAAGTATTGTAAAACACTAAAAATTGATAATGTGGTTATTTGTATGAGAGATGAATTAATACATATAAATAAGAATACAAAGAATATTATTATGAATTTAGACACACAGAATGGTTCTCATTGGGTTTGTATTCATAATAGTCAGGATAAATATTATTTTGATAGTTATGGTATGCCACCACCTGTTGAAGTAATACAATTCTTACAGAATGGTGTTTATCAAACATTTCAAGTTCAAGAAATTAATTCTAAATGTTGTGGTCAATTATGTTTATATGTATTATTTCAACTCAACAATAATGAAAATTTTTATGATATCATTTTTAATCTAATATAAATGACTTATGTTGGAAAAGATGGTTCTATCTTTGGAAAATCCTCTCAGGATATTGATTTATCAAATTATTATACAAAGGCACAGGCTGAACGACAAAAATATAGTGCAAGTAAAAATATTAATATGAAGAATACTTAGAAATTAATCAATTATCCAAACCCTACAGATGCAAATGACTTAATTAGATTTAGTGATTTATCACAATATATATTTTTAAAGAAAACAGCACGTTTTGTTAAACAAGTAAAATTTACAACCACAACACCTGGTTATACTGACCATACACCTTTCCTCATTGAATTTAACTACCTGCTTACAATTGAATTTTATAAAGAAGGACATATACTTAATATGCGAATTAATAAATGGGGGTACGATATGCCTGATTTTATTTTATTTTATTTTTATTTTTTTTGGATACAAGATCGAGGCTCGTGAAAGAGCGAACATTAATCACACAGAAAGACAAACAGATACACACAAAACAAATAACATCGGGAGCGGTAGACAAGATGGGGAGAGAGGGGGAAGGACACAAACACAACATTTGAGAGCAGGGACCGAGAGACATGGAGACATCGAGAGAACTGTGGGAGGGAGAGGGCTTTGGGGGGAGGCATGGGAAGGGGGGGGGGGGGTGGGAGAGGTATAAAACATATGGACACTGCCAAGACTTCCAGGAAAGAAGTTGGAATTTCAAACAAGATGGATCTGGGGTGAATTAGTGGGGGTAAAAAAGATCACGGTTTTGGATGGGGGAAGATAAGAGATGGTGGTGAACAGCTGTTTTGAAGACCTGGAGGGAGGAGTGTGATTGAAGTGAGTGTGGGAGTTTGTTCCAGAGGCGGGAGAAAAGAGGAATGAAAGAGTGAAGGTGAGCAGAGAGCCGAGATTTCGGCAGTTTAACCATCAGAGGGTGGCTGGCAGATCTTGTGCGACCTGTAGGAATATTTGGGGGACAGAGCACAGAGAGAGCTGGGGGAGCAAGGCCGGAGAGGAGTCGGTAGAAGACAGAAAGACCACCTACCTGCCTGCGGTGAGTGAGTGAGTGAAAGGCCCTCAGAGATAGCTTCATCGCGGGAGATTCCAATGATTCTGAAAGCTTTGGATTCAACAGCGTGAAGCCGAGCCAGGTGTGAGGCAGGAGCACCAGCCCATAGGGGAGAACAGTATTCCATTGAGCTGCGGATGAAAGCCTTGTATGTGGTGAGGAGCTCAGGTGTGCCTAGGAAGGACTTCGCATGACGGAGGATGCCCAGTCGGCGACTGGCTTTGGAGGCCAGCTTGGAAATGTGGTTTTCCCAAGAAAGATCATGACAGATGGTGAGACCCAAAAGCTTGAGCGACAGAACTTCTTGGAGAGGATTGTTGAGAAAGTAGATGGGAGGGTTGTCCAGTCGATCTTTTCAGAGAGACATAGTAAGAGTGTGAGATTTGTCAGGATTGAAAGACATGTTCCACATGTTTGACCAGTCTGTGATTTTGTCCAGGTCTTCAGAGAGTGAGGAGGCTGCAGACTGCCAATCTGAGGGAAGAGGAATGGAGCGGCAGAGAGTGGAGTCATCAGCAAAGAGATACAGAGGATTTTCCAGAGAGTCGGAGAGATCATTGATAAAGACCAGAAAAAGCACAGGGCCCAGCACACTGCCTTGGGGAACTCCAGCCTGAACGGGAAGGGGAGATGAGAGAAATCCATTCAGGGCCACACGTTGACTACGACCAGAGAGGAAGTCCGCAAGCCATGCATGGAGATTTCCATGGATACCATAGGAGGAGAGTTTGGTGAGCAGAGCTGGGTGCCAGACCGTATCGAAGGCACGTGATATGTCAAGGGAGACAGCTCTGATTTCCTGTTTGGCATTGAGGACCTCCATCCATTGTTGAGACAGCAGAAGCAGCATGTCCAGAGTAGAGTGACCTGGTCTGAAACCAAATTGATGATCAGAGATCAAGCCATTGGAGAAGAGGAAAGATTTCATATCCGAAGCAATGATGGATTCCATGACTTTGCTGATAATTGGGAGCAGGCTGATTGGTCTGTAGTTGCAAGGATCTGTTTTTGCACCTTTTTTGTGTAAAGCGGTAATGTTTGCTGATTTCCAGGATGCTGGCAGATGACCTTGAGCAAAGGATAGGGTGAAAAGAACAGAGAGAGGGTGAGATAGAGCGGCAGAGCCGTATTTTAGGACCCGTGGGCTGATGCCATCTGGTCCAGTTGCAGAATCAGAGTCGAGGTTTGACAAAAACTCCTCCACCTTGTCAGGAGAGAAGGTCACAGAGTCCAGGAGCAGTTTTGTTCGACTGGGAAAGGTGGGAACAGAGAGAGATGGGTTTGGGACTAAGGATTTTGAGGCAAACACAGAGTTGAGGCATTCAGCTTTGTCACGTGCGATGTCAACTGTGTGGCCATTTGAGGTAAGGGAGGGGATGGAGGGGGAACAAACACCAGAAACGGATTTGACCAGACGCCACCAGGATTTGGAGGAAGGAGACAGGTTTGAGAGTTCATTCTTGAGTGAGGAGAGATAGTGCTTCCTGGCACTCCTGAGGGTAGACACACACTTGTTCCGAGCTTGGTGGAAGGAACTGAGATTTCCTTCAGTTGGATTAGCCTTCCAAGAGGCAAAGGCAAGTTGTTTCAGGGCAACTGCCTCACCACAAGATTCAGTGTACCATGGACGGGAGGAAGGGTAAGACAACTGAAGGCGAGATGGGATAAATCTGTGCATGAGAGAGATCAGTTTGCTTTGGAAGAATTCCCAGGAAGAATTGATGTCAGAGGCAGTGGAGATGGGAGACCAATCCAGACGATTGATGGCTGCTTGAAGACCGTCCCAGTAGGCCTGAGTGAAATGCCAGACTCGTCGACGCTGAGGAGGCTCTCTGAGAATGGCCAGAGAGATGTCCACTTTGACAAGCACATGATCAGAAGAACCCATTGGAGCAGAAGAAGAGCAGCAGACATTAGCAGGGAAGTTAGTCATAAACAAGTCTGGAAGAGAAGATACTCCATTGGCTTAGATCCGGGTCGGGAAATTGACAGATTGTGTCAATCCCAGTGAGTCACAGAAGTCCTTTGTTGAGGTGCCATGACTGGTGAGAGAGGAACCCACACCCAACCAGGTGGCATGATGACAATTGAAGTCACCACATATGAGGAAGAGAGAGTTGGGATGAGTGGATAGAAGTTGGTCCATGTTGTCAGACAGTGAAATGTAGATGGAGTCATCACTGTTTGGGGGACGGTACAGAACACATATGAACAAAAGGTGGGAGCGGAGAGGAAGCCGTAGCCAGAGGTACTCCTGGGGGTGAGGAGGAGAGAGGGCAGTGCAAGGAGAGTGAGGAAGAGAGTTTTTGATCAAGATAGCCACCCCACCACCAGGCCGAGGCTCAGGTCTATCATACTGGAGGAGGGAGTAACCAGGAAGAGATATTAAGGAATCAGAGACATCTTGAAGGAGGAAAGTCTCTGTTAAGCAGATAAAGTCTGGATTGTCAGAAGCAACCTGTATGGAGAGATCAGTCAGGTTTGAGCGAAGGCCCCGGATGTTTGAGGTCCATACCGTTAATGAAGCGGGAGGGGGAGCATCGGGTACAGGACAGGGGAGGGGAGGAGTAGGGTAAGATGAAGGATGAGAGGGGGAGGTAGGGAGAGCAGTTGTTAGTGTGTCAGCGATTGCAGAAGAGTTCCAAGAAAGGGAAGGATGAGGAGGATGAAAGGTTTGAAGGTGAAGGGATGAGGCACAGAGAGGGGTTGTTTGAGGGGGGGCAGAGGAAAGAAGAAGGTTGGGGGGGGGGTGGAGGTATGAGATAGAAGGGAGACGAAGTGGGGAGGAGGCAGCTTTGAGGAGGAGGGAGAATTGGAGAGGAATGGTATGGGGGGAGATTTGAATGGGAGGGGTTGGGGGGGAGTTTTGAAGGGGAGGAGTGAGGAGGGAGTTTAGGAGGGGAAGGGCAAGGGGGGAGTTCAGGAGTGGAAGGGCAAGGGGGGAGTTCAGGAGTGGAGGGGTAGGGGGGGAGTTTAAGAGTGGCGGGGCAAGGGGGGAGTTTAGGAGTGTAGGTGCAAGGGGAGGGATTTGGATGGGAGGGGCAAGAGGGGAGTTTAGAAAGTGGATGATTAATGAAAGACGAACATTGAAAACAAATTGGGTTTGTTGTGATTTTCAAGTTAGCAATCCGGTTCAGAATGATGGAGGAGGGATGGAATGAATGTGAATTTAGACCATGTAGTGAGGGAGACGTATAAGATATTGAATTTCTTTTTTTTGAGGTGGAATGAGTTGGAGAGGAAATTGAGAAAAGCCTTTTAAATAGGAAGAAAAACAGCGTGTTGTAAAATACCACTGAGTAAAACACTGAAGGAGAAAGGTTAAACATATTTAAATAATATTTAAACAGAACCGTGAACAATCTTATGTGCACAAAAATACCAACGGGGGGAGAGCCGAGAGGGACCACCATGAGTCACGTGAAGGGCAAACGGTGGATGGCAAGGAGTTAATGGGGGCGGGGCGAACAGCACACCTGGACAGAAAATACAGGATGAGTCAACAGTACACGTGGAGAAAGGAAAATAAATGTTTTTTTTTGTTTGGTTTGGTTTTTGGGGGTGGGGGGGGGGGGGAGGTGGGGATTTAGAACGTTAGACAGAGTATTATGTTCGGGGTAGAAGGGAAAAAAACTAAGAGCCAAGCAAAACACGATTAAGATAACAAACACCGACGGGGGTACAACTGCAAGGCCGCACACGAGGAGCAGAACACGATTAAATAATTACAAGTTACAGGAAATTCAAACCAAAAGTAACTATAATCAAAACAATAACGCATGGACGATAAAATAACGAGTTGAAATTTGACAATCTATCTGGGGAAATGGGGGAGAAACACGTGGTCGAAGAACGAACGAACGAACGAATAAGAATGAATAAACGAATGAGAACAGAGAAGGAAATGTTTTTTTTGGGATTTTTTTGAGTTGTGATTTACACAAGGCTATGGGGTGAAAAGATTGGGAAAACAGAGAACGAAAGTTATTGGATCACAAAAACACGGACCGCTGAGAGAAAAAACAAAGCCTCAAGGTTGTACAGTGTTCACTGTACAACTACAAGGCCTCAAAACACGACCCGAATTAACACGATTTTCAAATTTCAATACAGGTATGAAAGATTTGCACCGAAAATCTTCGTCGGGAGACAATATATACACCATAAAATAAATAGTTATAACGAAAATACAAATGGGAACAATTACTTAACTTCGATTTCGATGGATAGCATGGAGAGCTGAGAATAAACGAACCCTCGCCAGCAAGACCGGAAACGGAAATCGATTTAGGGTATAATTGGTCTTTTTCAATAAACATAGAAGACCTACATGATTTTAATCAGTCTCGTAAAGAAGAATATTATCCACTTGGTGAGGATAAGGATTTATGTGGAAGTACAATTAATAAACAACAAATACATGGTTTTAAGAAAAGAAAAATATATGATAGTATAGCGATGGTTCGCATGACAAAGAATGAAGGTCATGAGATAAGGATAGAAAGCCGAGGAATACAAACCGATTTGGTAGTGGGAAGATGGGGTGGTATTACCTGTCATAATATTAATCTCACATATATTTCTGATACATAAATGGCAGGAAGAAGACTACAAGAGAATTATAATTTTTGTATTCAAGGATACCTACAAGAAAAGGGTGCTCGGTATTACACACCTTATGATTTGGAGCATATACATGGGAATTTTGTCATTAAAAACTGGCCTTATACTGATATTGTTAAACCCACAAATAGAGACTTGTTTAAAATATTAAATAAAAATGAACTTCTCAAAGTTATGAAATATAAAACTCTTTTAGAAATCGTCAACAAATCTTATTGGTATCCTATTATGAGAAAAATAATTATAGATACAAGAATATCTCAAAATCCAGATGAGTATATGTATAATATTCTTTGGGGTTCAAACTCAAGGGTAGCAAGGGATGAGGAAGGAGTTGAAGAAGAGAAGGAGGAAAGAGAGAAAAAGGAGAAGGAGGAAAGGGAGAGGGAGGAGAAGGAGGAGAGGGAGAAAAAGGAGAGGGAGAAAAAGGAGACGGAGGAAGGAGAGAAAATGGAGAAGGAGGAGTGGGAGAAAAAGGAGGAGGAGAGGGAGAAAAAGGAGAAGGAGGAAGGAGAGAAAAGGGAGAAGGAGGAAAGAGAGAAAAAGAAGAAGGAGGAGAGGGAGAAAAAGGAGAAGGAGGAGAGGGAGGAAAAATATAAAAAGATGGAAATCAGTGAGATTCGTAAAAGATTGAGTGTATTACAGCAAATAAATCAATCTCAACGCACCGAAGAGGAAATTAAAGAATTAACAACTCTTATGAAGATAATGGTTTCAAAAATAACGTCAATGTCTTCAATTTCAGGGAGGAGATTTAAACGAGAAAGTGGTGAAGAAGAAGAAGAAGAAGAAGAAGAAAAAGGAAAAGATTATGTGATTGATGATGTTGGTGTCATTGACTTTAGTTAGTTTTTATTTGTAAATAAATGGAGGAGAGAGTGAAGGCATTCCTTAGGATTCTTTATGTTTTAAAAATAAAGATTGAAATGTATATGTTGAAAACCAAAAAGGTTTTGATCCTCTGTCGGAATTTTTCTGATAAATAAATATGAGTTATTGTCTCAAATGTAAAAAGAAAACTAAATCTAAAAATATCTCTTATGTTAAAGCTAAAAATAATAGAGTTTATCAAAAAGGAATATGTCAAGTATGTGGCTCTAAAAAGTGCCAATTCATCTCTCCTAAAAGAGGAGGAGATATACAAAAGTTTCTGTCAGGAAGTAAATTTACAACAACTGGAATTCCAGGGGAATTACACCTTCCAGGGTATTCTTTCTGTGGTCCAGGAACAAACCTGGATAAAAGATTAGATGAGGCTGACAATCCTAAACCTTGGTCTAAACCTACAAATAGGGTTGACGAAGTGTGTATGAAGCATGATATTGCTTATGGGAAAACCACTACGTTGACTGAAAAACATAAATCCGACAGCGAAATGTTGTATAATTTGTCTTTGATACAAAATCCAACGTTGAGAGAGAAAGTTGATAGGTTTATTGTGAGAAATTTGATAAATGCTAAATTGAAACTTGGTCTTGGTTATTCCTCAAAAAACTATTAGGCTCTAATGATGCCATCAAGACTGAGGAGCTTTTGGCTGAAGAATTACACAAACCTATAATCACAAAGTTTAAAAGAAGGAAGGTTTATTCTAAATACACTGACCACATATGGTCCGCTGATTTAATTGAACTGAATAATGACAGGGGATACAGGTATGCTTTAACCGTTATTGATTTGAGGAGTAGATTTGCCTTGGTTGTCCCTTTAAAAAATAAAAGGGGTGATACTTTATAGTGTAGCAGCATAGCAAACCTGTTGTGCATTTTGTGATACAAGCACCAAATTTGGCACAAATGTACATTAATATGTTGCGAACATTTTCAGATATTGGGCCACTTGAAATTCCGTAATTTTTTTTAAAAATTTTTTTCAAATTTCGTAATTTCAAATTTTTCGGGTGACACCGTCACAATTTCGGTCTTCGAGGCCGGCCGATATAGTGGGGCGGCTTAGCCCAAATATTCAAAAGAATTGTGCATTTTGTGATACAAGCACCAAATTTGGCACAAATGTACATTAATATGTTGCGAACATTGTGTGGTCAGCAATGAAGACGAGAGTCTGAATTACATGTATGCAAAAGACCTTGTGAACCAGTGAAGCAAATACACGGGTAAGCATGAATTAAATCTAGGGCATGATATAATTTCCATGATGTTTACCTCTACACTCAATGGTGGAAGGAGGTAATGTTTTGATCCCAGCTTGTCTGTATGTCTGTTTGTCTGTTAGTCCACAAAATTCCAGACAAAGCTTGTAGTAGTGGTAGTTGTAGTGGTAGTGGTGATAACAGAAATTGTTATATAGAACTGAACTTATATTATTATTATATGCAGAAAATAACTTCATTTCTATATGCCCTGCAGTGGACAGGTTAATTGGTTTATGCACTGAAGGGGTCACCCTGGTGTGCACTGCTGTGTTCTGCCTCACTGAGTTGTTCAGGTATGATGTACTCAGCACAAGCTTCTGGTCGGCCCGGAGGTGGGGGTGCGGGGCCTGTCACGGAACATCAAAACAAACGGCCTGCCGGGGCCGCCCAAAAGTCGGGCGTGAGGGGCGCGTCCACTAATGGAACGCCTCTCGCTTCCCAGATCGAGGGCCACGTGGTCAGGAGAACCTCGTCCCTTCCGGTCACACTTTGCCTATCGGCCGGCCTCGAAGACCGAAATTGTGACGGTGTCACCCGAAAAATTTGAAATTACGAAATTTGAAAACATTTGAAAAAAAAAATTACGGAATTTCAAGTGGCCCAATATCTGAAAATGTTCGCAACATATTAATGTACATTTGTGCCAAATTTGGTGCTTGTATCACAAAATGCACAATTCTTTTGAATATTTGGGCTAAGCCGCCCCACTATTAATGTTAGCCTTTAAGCTAATATTTGATCGGGATAAAAGGAAACCAAAGAAGTTATGGACTGATGAGGGAACAGAGTTCTATAACAAAATATTCATGAAATTTCTTAAGGGGAAGGGTATTAAATTATACAGCACCTTTAATGAAGGAAAGGCAGTTGTTATTGAGCGTTTTAATCGTACTTTAAAAGAGAAATTATATAAAAAATTCACACAACTCGGTTCTCAAAAATGGGTGTATTTAATTCAGGATATTGTAGATAATTACAATAATACAGTTCATTCATCAACAAAATCAAAACCATTGGAAACATTTACAAAATTAGAATATGAAAAGGAGATTAATTTGAGAAAGCCCAAGTTTAAAGTTGGTGATATTGTAAGAATATACAAATGGAAAAGTCATTTTGAGAAAGGTTATACACAAAAATGGACTCGTGAATTATTTAAAATCATTGATGTAATGGATACAGTCCCTTGGACCTACAAATTATATGATTTAAATGGAGAAGAAATCTTGGGTTCATTTTACTCGCAAGAATTACAAAAAACACAAGTAAGCAGCTAATACCCTTGAAAATAATAAATAAATAAATAAAATGTAATGGGGATACGTTTTTAAATCTGTGAACCCCAAACACAGACTCCCACAACTTTTTAGTTGGGGCTTAACTTTTGTGTGTGTATAATGGGGATACGTTTTTAAATCTGTGAACCCCAAACACAGAATCCCACAACTTTTCAGTTGGGGCTTAACTTTTGTGTGTGTATAATGGGGATACGTTTTTAAATCTGTGAACCCCAAACACAGAATCACACAACTTTTCAGTTGGGGCTTAACTTTTGTGTATGTGTGAGTGAGTCATAATAATATACAAACCCTAACCCAACCCCATCCCTAACCCAACCCCATCCCTAACCCAAACCCATCCCTAACCCAATCCCATCCCTAACCCAACCCCATCCCTAACCCAACCCCAACCCTAACCCTCACATTCAAAATCCCAACCCTAACCCAACCCCATCCCTAACCCAACCCCATCCCTAACCCTCACATTCAAAATCCCACCCAAACCCTAACATAATCTTTCTTTTCTTCTTTTTTTAAATACGTATTTCTTTTTTCTTTTTTTTCCTCTTCTTCCAATTCTGTCTTTCAAGGCTTTCAAGTTTGAAGAAGTAGAAATGGGAAGAAAGAATTTTCCAGCATTTTCTTCCTTGAACTTTCTTGATATTGCTTAAATCAAGCGTCATTAAATAAAGAACATTGTTCATTGCTTTAGAATCCAAAGAGTCTCCAAGAGGAACCCCACAGGTAGAGTCTCCAAAATAAAACCAACTTTCCAAGTTCCCAAGGTATAACCACATTCCTGTTGAGCCTCCAAGATAGGTATCACAATCCGAGTCATCAAAACAAAACCCCCATTCCGAGTCTCCAAAAATATAACCATCTTTCCAAGTCCCCAAGGTAGAACCACAATTTTCAGAAATATTGGGGGTTTCCGTGATAAGTCTCACATAGTATAACTGCGGACCATCAGGGTAAACTTCCCTTTCCCAATTTTTTAGGGTTTCTATGATGTGTCTCACATAGTATAACTGCGGACCATCAGGGAGAATTCCCATTTCACAATTTTTTAGGGTTTCTATGATGTGTCTCACATAGTATAACTGCGGACCATCAGGAAGAATTCCCGTTTCCCAATTTTCAGAAATTTGTGGGTCTCCAATGTATGACTTGTATTCTGGCTCATCAAGGTAGAACTTGTTCAGTGGGTTTTGTTTTGATAACTCACAACAAGTATCATCATGGTAAAACTCTTTTTCAGGATTTTGTGGATCTCCAAGGTATAACTCTTTGGCTGGGTCATCAAGGTAGAACTCGTTCTGGGGGTCTTGGTTGTTCAAAATGTCTTCAAACAAAAAAATAACTTCATCCCAAGTTGTGTTAAAAGCAGAATTTTCATTTCGTATCTCAGATACAATTTCCTGTGAAAGAAAATAACAATGTATTAATTTAATACAATATTTTTATTTGTATAAATCAAGCTCTATGAATATTAAAATAAACTTTGTTAACTCTTACACGAGTCTCATCTAAAAAAATAATTAAAATAAATAATTAAATAAATAATTAATTAAATAAATAAATAAATAAACAAACTTACCTCCATTGATAAGAGGTTCGAGTCCAGTTCATCAATCTGAAGGTTGAGTTCTACACAGGTAGTAGGACTCCAAGGAATAGCAAAGTTATCCCAATTCCATTTCGGCATAGTAGTCCATTCTCAAGTGAAGCAGAAAGCGTGTTTGAAAAAGCCTGTGTGGTCGGTGCCTTTTATAAGGACTGGGTGTGTCATTTCCTGTGGAAATTCCCTGGGCGTGTCTTAACTGGAAATGATGTGATGGAAATTCCCTGAAAATGATGTAATGTATTACCTGGAAATGATACAATGCTGAAGAGTTTATAAAGTGGGTGGGACTTAACAAAGTGGGTGGGGCTTAACAGAAGTGGGCGGGGCTTAGTAAAAAGCGGGCGTGGTTTAACAAAAAGTGGGCGTAGCTTAGTAAAAAGGTGGGCGTGGCTTAACAAAAAGTGGGCGTGGTTTACCAAAAAGTGGACGGAGCTTAACAAAAAGTGGGCAGAGCCTACCAAAAAGTGTGTGGCACTGGAGGCGCTCAAACAAGAACATTGAGGGAGGTTTACCATTTTATCTTAGCTCAGTTAAAATATCTTAATAAAGAACCAAACTCAAACATCTTTTTTGTTAATATATTAGATGGTGAAGGGAGTGGCAAGAGAATTAAATTATTTCCCACGCATAAACAAATATTTGTAGGGTCGTTGTTTGAGTGGGTCAAAGATGATTCACCAGATGATATTAAGAGTAAAAGGTTAAAAGGTCCATAAGGTCAGAAGGATCACAGGTTCACACAGAAGGACCATTGTTTAAGTGGTCTAATGAATAAGGATAACATGTCAAAAGGTTAGAAGGTTCGTAAAGAACAGGGTGAGAGAAATAGAGGTGTTTAGGGGCAATGAGGGAGGGGAAAAATTAACATGTAAGTCAATGGGAAAATGAGTGTCCCAGAAGCAACATACATACACTACTTATGTGTATGTGTGTGTGTGTGTGTGTGTGTGTGTGTGTGTGTGTGTATGTGTGTGTATCCACTGTTTGTTTGATACAACAGATATCCCTGCTGTAAATCACCACTGATTGCATTTTACGCGATAAGATGTTACTGTGGCGGACACAAAAGCCCACTGGCGTGGTGACATCATTCCACGCACCAAGTGGGCGGTGGCCACGCCCGAGGGGTAGGCGTGGCCTCATGATATACACCGGGCGACCAGCCCGGAGCATTTCAGTGTTACAGTGTAGTCTTACAATAAAGACGTTTATATGTTACCGCTTGTCCGCTTCCTCTTTGCTCACAAGCAGCGCGCGTAACGCCGCGCTTTACTGGTGACCCTCGACGTTGGATCTGCCATAGCGATCCTTCCGAACACGACGCCATTGCAATGGCCAACGACAAGGCAATGGCGATTAAACTTCCCGAATTTTGGGAGGCCCAGGCCGAAGTCTGGTTCGTTCAAGACGAAGCCCAATTTCAGCTTCGGCGCCTCACCAACGATGACCTGCGCTACTGCCATGTCGTCGCCTCCCTCGGGCCCGGCACGGCCGCTCGAGTTGTGTCCGTCCTTCGCCACCCACCGGACGGCCACAAGTACGAGGCACTCAAGCGGCTACTCCTAGCCACGTTCGGCCTCACGGACGACGCACGGGCCGACCGCCTCCTGGATCTCCCCAAGCTCGGTGAGACGCGCCCGTCGGTCCGAATGGACCATATGCTGTCACTGTTGGGCGATGAAGCCCCCGGTTCACTATTCCGGGCGCTTTTCCGGCGCCAACTTCCAGCGCAGGTTCGCCTCGCGTTGGCCGGGACAGAGCTAACGGAACCCCGAGCATTGGCCGCCAAGGCGGACAGGTACTTCGCCGCTACGGACACGCGGGCGAGCGTCGGCGTGGCCGTCACGGCCCTCGACGCTGATGTTCAGCAGCATGTTCCACAGCATCAGCTTCTACAGCGCGCTGATGTTCAGCAGCATGCTGATACGCACCTCGTGAATGCCGCCACGCCCCGCCCACCGCCGCGGCGAAAACCGCCACCGCGGGGAAACCCGCCAACTCCACCGGCCTGGCGGAGCCAGCCGCGCTCCTCCAGCTCCACCACCTGGTGCTGGTTCCACGCCAAGTTCGGCCACGAAGCTCGGCGGTGTCATCCGCCGTGCTCCTTCAACGGGTCGGGAAACGCCCGGGCCGGCGCTCAATAGTGGCGATGAGCGCCGGCCGTTCGAGCAGCCTGCTGTTCATAACGGACACTTTCTCCAGGCGCCGTTACCTGTGTGACACGGGAGCGCAGGTGAGTGTCATTCCCGCCGGCACGTCAGACAAGCACGCCGCGGGTGGGGGCCCCGCGCTGCTTGCCACGAACGGGACGCCCATCCGTACGTACGGAAAACGCTGCCTCTCTCTGCGGTTTGGAGGGCAGGTTTTCCGATGGACGTTCGTCACCACCGACGTGCCCATGGCACTGCTTGGCGCGGACTTCCTGTGCGCTAATGGGCTCCTGGTCGACGTCAAGCGCAGACGGCTTGTCCAGGCCGAGACGTTCAGCTCGCTCGCTTGTGCATTGCCCAGCTCAACGAGCGGCTTGCCAAGCGGCTTGCCGAACGATTCGGTTCCGGCCACGTTGGTCTGTACGCTTCCGGCAGCGGACGCATTCACCCGCCTCCTTGCCGGCTTCCCGGCCCTCACGCGGCCCACCTTCTCGGCGGGGGCCGTCAAGCACGGGGTGGTCCATCACATCCCCACCGTCAGGCCACCGGTCTACGCCTGGGCACGCCGCCTCGAGCCGACGAAGCTGGCGGTGGCAAAAGCGGCGTTCGCTACCCTGGCGCGACTCGGCATCGTTCGGCGCTCAGAGAGCGCTTGGGCATCGCCGCTGCACATCGTGCCGAAGCCTGGCGGGGGATGGCGACCGTGCGGGGACTATCGCCGTCTCAATGACGCCACGACTCCCGACCGCTACCCCGTCCCCCACATTCAGGACTTTTCCGCCCGTTTGGCGGGCAGGTCCTTCTTCTCGAAGGTGGACCTCATACGCGGCTACCATCAGGTCCACGTCAGGCCGGAGGACGTCCCGAAGACGGCGGTCATCACGCCATTCGGACTCTTCGAGTTCCTGCGCATGCCCTTCGGTCTGAAGAATGCGGCTCAGGCGTTCCAGCGACTGATGGACAGCGTCCTGCGCGACTTGGATTTTGTCTACGTCTACCTGGACGATATCCTCGTCGCCAGCGCGTCCCGCGAAGAGCACCTACACCACCTCCGCACGCTCTTCGAACGCCTGGGCCAGCATGGCCTGATTGTGAACCCCGCAAAGTGCCGGTTCGGCGCCGCCACAATCGATTTTCTGGGGCACCGTGTCACCAGGCACGGAGCCGTCCCCCTGCCGGCCAAGGTGGAGGCGGTGAAGGGGTTTCCGCGCCCCCGCACGATCAGAGGGCTGCAGGAGTTCCTGGGCATGGTGAACTTTTACCATCGGTTCCTGCCCCGTATCGCCCAGCTCCTGCGCCCCCTGCACGAAGCTCTCCGAGGTAAGCCGGGCAAAGGCGACGTTACCTGGACCGAGCAGATGGACACGGCGTTCACGGGCGCGAAGCTCGCCTTGGCTAACGCCACCATGCTCGCGCACCCGGCGCCTGATGCACCGATCGCCCTCACCACCGATGCCTCGGACTACGCGGTGGGCGCGGTGCACGAGCAATGGGTGCGTGGAGCTTGGCAACCGCTGGCGTTCTTTAGCCGGCAGCTTTGCCCGCCCGAACGCCGTTACAGTACCTTCGACCGCGAGTTGCTCGGACTTCACTTGGCGGTCAGGCACTTCCGCCATCTGCTCGAGGGCCGGGCGTTCACTGCCTTCGTCGACCACAAGCCGCTGATCTTCGCGATGGGCAAGGTCACCGAGCCGTGGTCGGCCCGGCAGCAGCGTCACCTCTCGGCCGTGTCCGAGTACACGACGGACATCCAGCACGTCGCGGGGAAGGACAACCCGGTGGCGGATTGCCTTTCCCGGGCCGTCGCCCACGCAGTCCACCTCGGCATCGACTATGCCCGGATGGCAGCGGACCAGGCCGCTGACCCCGACGTCCAGGCCTTGCGGACCGCCGTCACGGGCCTCCGCGTCACCGAGGTGCCGTTCGACTGCGCGGGCATGGCCCTCTTGTGCGACGTCTCCCTCGGGCGTCCTCGCCCCATCGTGCCCGCGGGCTGGCAGCGCCAGGTGTTTGACGCCATCCACGGCCTGTCCCACCCGGGCGCGAGGGCCTCCCAAAGGCTGATCGCCGACAAGTTCGTCTGGCATGGCCTCCGGAAGGCCGTCCGCGGCTGGGCCAGGACGTGCCTCGCGTGCCAGCGCGCCAAGGTGCACCGGCACACCCAGGCCCCGTTGGCCCCGTTCACGGTGCCGGAACGCCGGTTTGACCACGTCCACGTGGACCTGGTGGGACCTCTGCCCCCCTCGCGGGGTTTCACCTACGTCCTCACCATGGTGGACCGCACCACCCGGTGGCCGGAGGCCGTGCCCTTGGCGTCGACTACGGCGGCCGATGTCGCGCAGGCTTTCATCGCCACCTGGGTCGCCCGGTTCGGCGCCCCCTCAGACATCTCATCCGACCGCGGCCCCCAGTTCACCTCGGAGCTCTGGGGGGCGGTTGCGCAGGGGCTCGGGGTCCGGCTGCACCGAATCACGGCCTACCACCCCCAGGCTAATGGCCTGTGTGAGCAATTTCACCGCTCATTGAAGGCTGCGCTCCGGGCCACCCTCCGCGACGGCGGCTGGGTCGACAGGCTCCCCTGGGTCCTGCTGGGCCTCCGGACGGCGCCCAAGGAGGACCTGCGCGCATCCGCGGCGGAGTTGGTCTTCGGGCAACCGCTGCGGGTGCCGGGCGAGTTCCTCCCCGACTCCACAGCACCATGGTCCGCGGCACAGCAGCGCTCCGCTCTGCAAGAGACCGTTTAGAGGTTCGCCCCGGTGCCAACGGCATGCCACGGGCACCCACCGACGCACGTCGCCCCGGAGCTTCGCACGGCGGAGTACGTCTTCGTCCGCCACGATGCCCATCGGACACCACTGCGGCCCCCGTACGACGGGCCTTTCCGCGTGCTGGAGACCGGGGCGAAGCACTTCACCCTGGACATCGGCGGTACTCCTGACCGCGTTTCGGTAGACCGCCTCAAGCCGGCCCACCTCGATGTGGACCATCCACCGCCAGTGGCCCGACCCCCACGTCGGGGCCGCCCTCCTGCGGGCGGACCCCCGGCACCGCCCAGCCCCGCCGCCACGCCGCCCCCCGGTCCTGCACCCATCCCAGGGGCAGCCAGGGGCATCCCACCTGGCATCCCTGCACCCCGGACGCCGTCGATCGCCAGGGGGCGCTTCGGCCGGGTCATTCGTCTGCCCCGCAAACTGGCCCTCCAGGTGCGCGGGAATTCTGGGGGGGCGCGTGTGGCGGACACAAAAGCCCACTGGCGTGGTGACATCATTCCACGCACCAAGTGGGCGGTGGCCACGCCCGAGGGGTAGGCGTGGCCTCATGATATACACCGGGCGACCAGCCCGGAGCATTTCAGTGTTACAGTGTAGTCTTACAATAAAGACGTTTATATGTTACCGCTTGTCCGCTTCCTCCTTGCTCACAAGCAGCGCGCGTAACGCCGCGCTTTATTACCATGATGGCGGACACCGTGTAAACCTATGGCGATTTGTTTGGAAGACGTCTACTGACACAATTCTAATAAGAATATTCTTGTCTGAGATTTGCAGCTTTGTGATCCGAATGCAAACATTTCATCAGGCTATTATTGATTAGATCAGCAAGTGGTGAAAGGAAAGCAAGAAAAAGAGTTAGGAAGAGCATCAGCCACTCAATATAAAAATAGAGTTGTGTCATTAGACATCTTCCAAGCGTCCTTGATGAAAACACCCAAAATTGTACCTTGTGGGCCAAGTAAACATCTTGTTACCACCACAGGCGCAGGTAATCCATCTGAAGCAAGAAAACCACATCGAGTTGATAGGCATCTGTTATCAATTCACTCTTCTTTCCAATAAAGCTGCCTGCCAAATTATGCGTACCGAGGCGAAAAATCAATAGCTACAAATCGTGCGGTAAAATATCTATATGCAGCATTTCCATGAGCATGGATGGTTCTAGGTTACACGGACATTGCCAAAAAGAGAATCATATGGATGGCTGAGGTGATGAGATGGGCCCGGAGAAGGTGAAAATAGAAGAGAAAAAAAAGGATTTTTTTTCAATATATATATATATATATATATATAATTAATTTCTTTTTTTAAATAGGAAATGAAAGGATTATTTATTTATTTATTTATTATGATTATATATTTTAAAAAATTAAATAGGAAATGAAAGGATTAAAAAAACAATTTAATACCTTCTTTTTTTAATAGGAAATGAGGATATTTTTATTCATTATATATATTTAATTTCTTTTTAAAAAATAGAAATTTAAAGGATAAATTTTATTATTTTTTAAAATATTTTTTAAAATAGCAAATGAAAGGATTCTTTGTTTATTTTGAATATATATTTTAAAGGATATGATAGGATGTTAAAAAAAAAAATTATTGTATTTTTAAAATCGGAAATGAAGGTGTTTTTAAAATTTTATTATTTTTTGAAATGTTTTATTTTTTAAATAGGAAATGAAAGAATTCATTTATTTATGTTTAAATATTTATTTAAAAAGGAAATGACAGAATGTTTTTTACATTTTTTGTTTTATTTTTAAAATATTTTATTTTTTAAATAGGAAATGGAAAGATGTTTTTAATTGCGTTTTATTTATTTGTAAAACAGATTATTTAAACAGGAAATGAAAGTATTTTTAATTTTTGTTTTAAATAGGAAATGAATGGGTTTTTTTTAATTTTTACTTTGATTTTTTTTAAATAGTAAATGAAAGGATTATTATTTTCTTTTTATTTTAAATAGGAAATGAAAGTATTTTTTCATTTTTGTTTTAAATAAATGCTAATTCACCCCAGATACACTTTTTCTCGAAATTCCAACTTCTTTCCTGGAAGTCCTTGCAGTGTCCATATGTTTTATACCTCTCCCACCTCCCCCCAAGCCCTCTCCCTCCCACAGTTCTCTCGATGTCCCTGCTCTCAAATGTTGTGTTTGTGTCCTTCCCCCTCTCTCCCCATCTTGTCTACCGCTCCCCTTATTTTGTGTTTTATGTGTCGGTTTGACTTTTTGTGTGATTAATGTTAGCTTTTTCACGATATCGAGATCTTGTATACAAAAAAATTAAAAAAATGAAATGAAAGGATTTTTTTAATTTATAATTTTTTTTTTTAATAGGAAATGAAAATTATTATTTTGTTTTTATTTTAAATTGGAAATAAAAAAATATTTTCATTTTTGTTTTAAATAGGAAATGGAAGGATTTTTTGTTAATTTTATTTTTTTAATAGGAAATGAAAGGATTATTATTTTATTTTTATTTTAAATAGGAAATGAAAATATTTTTTCATTTTTGTTTTAAATAGGAAATGAAAGGATTCATTTATTTATGTTTAAATATTTCTTTAAAAAGGAAATGAGAGAATGTTTTTTACATTTTTTATTTTCTTTTTAAAATATTTTATTTTTTAAATAGGAAATGGAAAGATGTTTTTTAATTGTGTTTTATTTATTTGTAAAACACTATTTAAACAGGAAATGATTGGATTTTTAAAAAAATTTACTTTTATTTTTTCAATAGGAAATGAAAGGGGTTTTTTTTTTAAAAAAAAAATAGGAAATGAAAGGATAATTATTTTATTTTTATTGTAAATAGGAAATGAAAGGATTTTTAAAATGGAAAACGCCCCAAACAATTAAAAAAAGCCACTCTAGGTAAGGGGTTAAAATGAGGATGAGATGGTGTAAGAGCAAAGGAAGAAAGTAGGAGAGTACAGCATCTTAAATTTGTTTTGGACAACGGAGTCGGCCTCATCATCTCTGAGTTGTGTGTAAACCCAATAAAACGGCCAATAGCATTAGAGACCTCTTTATCAACTCAAAGAGTTCATGGGACTCAATCGGATAGCGTGGTTCACTCGGTGAGGCACCTCTCCATGGTGGGCAACGAGTGATGGCCAATGAAGGAGGGGGCACAGGGCCCGCAGGGATCCGCCTAGACCCTATTGCGTTTCTCACGGCTACTGCATCCATTCCGATGGGCCGCCGCCTTTCTTTATGAGCCAATTTGGGAGGCTTCAATAGTGAAAGGGCTCCTGTGTTGGAGTGCCTGGTGGCCAGACGTAAATCGGCCGCTCTGCTGCCATCTCCATGAGAAAAGCGCCGGGGGCGACATGCTCTGCCCGTCGGAAGGGATTTCATTTTTCACGAGTCTTTAAAGGCCGTGTCCGGCTGGCCACCTGCTTGCCAGCCTGCTCCGGTTTGAACGGCCACTTGCCTGTTGGCCGAGATTGGCCTAATCCAAACAGCCACCTGCTTCGAGCTCAGGCTGCTTCAACTCATGGTACGTTAGATAGGGTGGATACCAGAATAGTTACTGAAAATAATTTTTAAACAAAATGATGAAAATTACAACAATCATTTGCAGATACTCAAAAATGTAGAAAGTTTCTGGTAAACATTATCTCATAAAACTATTACCTCACTAGATGCGAGGGCAGTATCAGTTATATCAGGTATATTAATTTTCAATTCCTCCATTGATCTCAGATTGTTGATCATTATCAAGAGCACTGAAAGAACCAGTTCATCATCTGCTTCATCATTGGGCAGGTAGATTAGTCAATTTTGTTTATAAGGATGGTGATCTCTTCAATTGTGCAGAGGGGAACAAATCGTGCTTTCAATAGATTTAACACTGGCAGGAGTACCTGGCGTTGCCCGGTGATGTTCTTATCCTGTTGGCATTTTGAAGAAATTAATTTGCTTTTCTTTTCTATTTATTTGTGGGTGCCTGAAACACTTCCCTACACCAACTAAGGATAATTTATATTTAATATTATAATATTACAAACACACACCAATCAGGGATAATTTAATATTGCCTTTCACAAAGCGACAAAGGTTCAGGCACCATAGAGCAATTTTTTAAAATAAATATATTTTAAAAACGTTTTTTTTTTCTCAAAATTTTCAATTTTGTTTTGCCTGAAACACTCCCTGACACTCACTGATGAACCTCTGAAAGTTTTACGAAGATCTGTTCAGCCATTTGAGAAAAATGGCGACACGGACAGACAGAGACCAGCGGCTCTCTTATAGTATCGATTCCAGCATTTAATTTAACATTTTCTATTTTTCGTTAGGTGAAGCGAGTATGGTACATATTGAAGATTTCCACTACTATGAAGTGATGTCGGTATCATGTGGATGACTAGTAGACTAGTTGATGGTGAGAAGAAAATTGTGCTGTTTTGGAAGACTACACAGTTTGGTATTGTATCAATATACATCAAATAGAGAAAAAGTGAAGGAAATAGGAAGAAAGCAGGATGGCAAGATGACGTAGACATGAGAGGTGGGCAAGAAGAGGAGGGAGCTAGGGGATCATGGGCTTGTTTCATGCCAGAATGAGGGGTGGGGCCTACTCAGTTTACGGCCAAAGCAAGCCATGTCAAGTCGCATTAAAGGCGCCCTTGATTAATCACTTTCCGATATGTGCAGGAGCCCTTCGGCTGCACAAAGGCCGCCGCGGTTGTGTGCGCAGCCCGCGGCACGTCGCTGCCTCCTTGACCCCACAAGCTCAATGAGATCCACCCCTTCACTGCCCCGACCCCCATCTCTCAACTCCAGCCCTCCTTCTTCTTCCCACCAGCTACCTTCACCTCTGCTTCCTTTACCTAATTCGCCCCACTTTATAAACTTCATAATCAAAAGCAAATTAGGTCCAGGCTATTGATTACCAAAGCCTAATAGCCGGTGTTGTCAATGAACGCGTATGTATTATGTTGAAAAGCCAGATTTTGCTGGATCCGTTGAGAATTTCGAAGCGTTGACGCACCAAATCGCTCCATGGAGGCCGCCATCTTGCGGATGCGGAAGTATGCATTAAAATTGCGAAAAGGTTCAATAGGAGTTTGTTTCACCCGTCTTTTTTTGATTCACAATCTTATGCACCTCTAATTTGTAATTAAAATACTTTAAGACCAACCTCGTTCCCCGGGCCCACACGGGCTCTGGTTATCTTCAACGAAAATCGTCACCAAACACCTGAATCAATGAGATTCGAGCATTTGAAAAAATATTTCAAAAACCAAATCGCTCCATGAAGGCCGCCATCTTGCGGATGCGGAATTATGCATAAAAATTTGAGAAAAAGTTCAATAGGAGTTTGTTTCACCCGTCTTTGTTTGATTCACAATCTTATGCACCTCTAATTTGTAATTAAAATACTTTAAGACCAACCTCGTTCCCGGGCCCTGGTTATCTTCAACCAAAATCTTCACCAAACACTGGATCCAATGAGATTCGAGTATTTGAAAAAATATTTCAAAAAAGCTTATTACCGCGTTTCGGAGGCTGAAAACGGCATCAAATATTCTAAAATTGACGAAGAATTATTTTTTAGAAATCTCGCGGCCGTGGGGGATAGTTTTTCACGGCCGGAAATATCCGAAGTTGAGACGGAATTCACCGAATTAATCAAGAAGGAAATTTCATAAATTTTAATCTCATCCAGAATGCAAATGGTGTCATTTTGAACTAAGTACGGTACCTACTACACCTACCTAGTACCAACTACCTAACCTACTGATGCCATAGTGATGGGTACAATAGTGGCAAGAGGCTTTGGCTTCGCCGGCTCATTGCGGCTTTGCAGTAGGGTACTAGTAAATGGAAAACTTATCATTACTATAGCAATGGTTGTACCTCTCATGAGATGAAATACAAAATGGCGGTAAGTGTGAAAACAGAAGATGATGGATGTTGTGAGTATGGATACCTGATCCATGATGGAGTGCTCGGCCAATTATGGAAGCAGTATTTTAAAGACTCTACGCAGTCTAAGGTACTTACCTCTGAGCTGGTTGTGTCTGGGGGTGATTTTCAAACACAGGATCAAATCTGAAGATAAAACCACCATTCTGGAATCCGGTGCCAACACGCCATTTTCTTTTTTAAGAAAGCCAGCTGTTTCGACTACTGCACCATGGCCACCAAGACACAAATGGTGAAATTAACCCCAATTGTCAATACATTCATACACAATATTCATTAATAAACTACGGGCCCTGTAGTCTTGCAAGAGATGAATACAAATAGTAAGGGAAACATATGAAAATCTGTTAACTAAATTGTTACCAAAAAATTTCTTCACCAATATGTTTGTAAAGGTGTGTAAAAACATGTGTTAAAATGTTGAAGGTCAACTCCCGTGGGAAACCCAGAAAAAAAGCTGTTGAATTCGGGTACCGAAAAATTATTTTCGAGAATTTTTATTTTTTTAAATCGGCCCTTAAGTAACTTATGAGGGGTCAAATAAGGGTTTTTCATGATTCTGAGTTGATTGTTAACATTTATATTTCACCACAGACACTCCTTTGTGGAAAAATAATTTCTAAATATATCTCATTTTCTACTTTGCAGGACATACTAGCAATATGGATGAAGACGTTACTCCACCTGTGCTCAATTGCTTCATCTGTGCACGCTCGGATACACCAGCTGAAAGGCTCATACAGGCAACTCCAAAGGGATACTCAACTTTATTGAAACAAGCAGAAACTGTCGAAAATGTTACTGTTGTGGAACGTATTGTTGCGGCCGCGGTTAAAGATGTTATTTTACCGAGCGGTTGGTATTACCGCGACCGAACAGTTATTCCCCGATTAGAACCCGATTCCACCCAAACGTTGGCCGGATCGCACCGCGGCTGCTCAATGAGGGAAAAGACTAAAACGACGAATGAAAGAGGAAGACGAAGGCAAAGAAAGGTTTGGAAGTACTACTAAATTTATTTACTATTTACACACATAAGCAAAAAGAAAGCAGTCACGTTTATTTACAGCACATAAGACGCAGGTGACACAGTGAAAATACTAGCTTACCTACAGTCTTAATTAACCCAGGACAGAACAAACAAAAGACAGACTCACACGGGGAATGCTGACAGGAATCGCAGGAGGTGGATGGCTGGAGGTGAACGCTTGGTGGAGCCAACGCGGAGCTTGGTGGAGCTTTGGTGGAGCTGAACGCTTGGTGGAGCCAACGCAGAGCTGAGTGGAGCCTTGGTGGAGGTGAACGCTTGGTGGAGCCAACGCAGAGCTTGGTGGAGCCTTGGTGGAGGTGAACGCTTGGTGGAGCCAACGCGGAGCTTGGTGGAGCTTTGGTGGAGCTGAACGCTTGGTGGAGCCAACGCGGCGCTTGGTGGAGCCTTGGTGGAGGTGAACGCTTGGTGGAGCCAACGCGGAGCTTGGTGGAGCCTTGGTGGAGGTGAACGCTTGGTGGAGCCAACGCGGAGCTTGGTGGGGGGTTGGTGTGACGGGTTCTCTCTCCTTCCCTCACAAGCTTCAGGACTCTTTCTCTCTCTTTCTTAGTCCCACCCAGTCCAACAACTTCCTCTCTTGCTTAGTCCAACTCAAGGCCTTTCTGTCTTCTGATCTCCTCCCTCCTCGACTCTCTCCGGGGGCCCCTGCCTCGGGTTATATAAGCCCCACCCTTGACCCTTTGCGAACCTCCCCAAAACGTTCTCTCTCCGCCCTCTAAAGCCAACCCCTCGTTCTGGGTTGGTCGGCAAGGGCTGGTTCACTCCTCCCCTCTATGACGAGGTGGGGACCCGCCTTTCTTCCCCAACCCTGCCTCGTGGTCAATGGCGGATGAAGGGAAAACCACCCAAAATGCAGTTGGCAATTGACGAAAAGGGGGAATGGAGGTTTTGGGAATGGGAATGGAAGTTTTGGGAGTGGGAATGAAGGGAATCTATCTCTTTCACTGGTGCAATGGAGTATTTCAATTAATGGGAGACACAGCCTTACCCTAAAACACAGAATAAGATATAACTATCGAACAGGGGTATTCTATGATTGGCTGACGTGTATGCTTGTGGACTAATTATGGGACGCCCTTTTGACCTTTACACAGCTCCGGAGGCAGGAGGCGCAGACTCAAGCAATACTCATCACCAATTTACCACGATACAACACAATCAAAAAAAATACAGTCCTCATATCGGCAACACTGCACCCTCCTCCTCTTAGGCACGTCCCGGGCCTACAACTTTTTATTTAGTGTGACACGTAGGTGTAGTTCCCTCTACTTTTAACCTGACCCTGAGTGCGACAGTTTTTAAAACATAAATAAATGTGTCCCGCTGCTCCATTGCACCCTGCCTAACAGACTTACGCCCACAGTTAACCGAATTGCGGAATTGGTCTTCAAACTACACACTGACGGTGGGGAGCATTATTTACAATGACTCTGCTTTTATTTACAACACTAACCCAGGACCTGTAATTGTTCTTTCTGGGGGGGAGACAGTCTGCTCTGCATCAATGCACCATTAAAGCACCCAAAAACGCACCAATACACACCCAAGCACCAATCGGTGCAGTCACCATTGTTCAAGAAAATAAAACCAACAACCCCTAACCCTGCAGGTGATCTCTTGCTCTTCGGCTCCCTCTGCTGGTTATTATTATTGTCTTCCAGTTGTTGTCATTCTTCATTTTCTTACTGGCGGCCTATTTGTATTAAAACTTGCACCCAATGTGTCCTTTTTATTTTATTTTATTTATGGCCCACAGGGCCGACTACGTGTGGTTCACCTGTGGGGCATCGGTGCCCTGTGGCCCAGGTCCGCCAGCAAGATTTCGGGCCCTCATGGCCGGTTCCAGCAGAGGGGCCATGCCCCAACCCATGGGGTCCATAAGTGGTGCTCGGCCATAGGCATGTGGTCCATAATGTGGTGCATCGATGCAGACAGCTGGTTCTGAGAGTGCCGGGCGCACAATGGCCGACTCACGCACGCTCCCCTCGGCGCCCAATGGCGCACAGGTCATGTGGGAGACAAAAGAGACAAATGAGCGAGGGGTAAGGTCACAAGGGTACACATCAATAAGGCAATGCAAGGCAAAATGCGTATGGAGAGCGAAGTGAGAAAGCTCGTCCCTACCGTACGTCACCCCCCTGGCACCTACACCACCCTTGCCCTTACCCCATATGTACAAAATCTACACATTACCAATCCGTCGCTACTGTCACGTCTCCCCATATTTCCTCTATACCAAATTCGTCTCCACAATCCCTCTACTTCAAAATTTGCCATCACCCAATTCATCATCAATCCTCTTAAGGAGGAAGAGATGGAACATCAAGCACAATGTCACACCCACGTCATGATGCGTCTCACATTCCAAACATTTGCACAGTAAAAAATAATCAAAACATGGCATGGTGTGGAGTACCTGTCACCTCAGGTGAGTGGATGCAGATGGTGCGAGGAGACTCCAATCCTAACTATCCTCCAAATGACTTTAACACACTTTACACTACCCGGGGTCTTTCCCTGCCAATCCATTGGCCAACTTACACGATGCGTTCTAAAAACAAATTCCCATTGACCAAACTGTGGTGCTTCTCAATTTGGGGTCTCACTCCCCCGATTCATCTCCCGGTGCCCTTGCACAATTTCTGGGCTGCGACGTGTAGCTCTCCCAGCAGGTCTACCCACCTGCACACCTCCACCACTGTAGTTGCCACCCGAGCTTACCTAGCTCCTCACCCTAACCTATCTAACTGGGGAAGGCCCCTCCTGGCTCTGTCACCCCTTGGTGCCCTCTGGCACTGGGCTACCCGGGTCCGTCCTCCGGATCCTCGGGCCCCATCCACAACTACCGGCTCCCAGAGCCCACCTGCGGCCTCACCTGGCCGACATCCTCACAGTGGTGGAGTGCCCAAACCAACTACACACACTAACAGGCTACACGCCCAGCCATTTCCACAACACTAATGCACCCATCCAATCACCATTCTTCCACTCGCACCACAGATGCCAATATCCAGCCGCAATTTACCTATACCCTCTACCTAACACTTACACTACCCACCCCGGGTATCCGTGATGGGGGTCCACTCTTCCCCCATTCACACCTTCGCACCATCCACTCCACTCCATAATTTCCACCATACTCACTCCAAGACCATCCATTCCAATCCTCCAGATATTCCACACTACCATTTATTCCACACACCTGTTCCTCATACCTGTTGTTGCACACCTGTGCAATCACACCTGTTCCTCATAATACCCTTCTATACACCTCCAACACTCACACGGCATCATCTGAACTACCTGTTACCCTGCTAACTTAGTGCTCCCCGTCTTCCCTTTAAACTAAGCACATACCACGTCATTATTATCCACTCTACACTACCTGCGTCCCCACTACAGGTATCAGTCACTAACTAAACCTTAACGTTACCTAATGTCATCTTCGCTAGATCCCTACACACGATATATCCTAACCCTCCCGGGCTAGTTTTCACTGCCATAAACCCCATAAACTAGTGCTCCTTTGCCCCCCTCGTTGTGAGGGATGACAGAGTTGCCATCCCACCACATTGGGGAGGTCCCACTATCAATTTTGCTCGTCCAAATTCCAACCAATTCAAAAATTTTCCATTTACTGCCACTTCTACCCACTAATATAAATTTCGTATCAAATCACTACCATCATCACAGTCCGCTATATCCTAGCCTCGGTGCGTCGTGACATCATTAAACTCGGTTCGTAAAGCTGAGCAATGAATTCGGGTGGTTTGGTCGCCTGCAGGTTGAATCCGTCCGGCTTTCGGTTCAAGGGAGGTGGTTTGGTTGGCCGAGGTTCCACGCACCATCTCGGCGCGGCACCTTGTGGTCCCGGGCCCGATGGCTCAATCTCCCTCGGTCGGAACCCCGTCTCCACGAGGGGACACCGTTCCGCTTCCTCCCACTCGCCCTTGAACCGGACCGGTCGCTTGGCCCGACAAGGCCCGGACTCGACCGTGCGGGGCGGGGCCAAGCCCGAATCGGCAACGACGCTTCGAAGAGAAACGACGCAGCTTCGATCCGCGCCGGGCCCTGCATCCAACAAATCACACCGCGCCCCGAGTGCTCGCATCGGCTATCCGTCGCCCTAACCGCTAACCCGGTTACCGTCGATGCTTCACCGGCATGCTCATACGCATACGCTACCCCTTTCACCCTCACAAAACCCGGCGTTCCAACGCCGTCCGTACATTCCACCAACGTACTCCCTGTTACACACCACACCTCTTGCGCACACCTCGGTCCACACCTCTCCCCCATTACGTCCTCCGTAACACTCACCATGGGCGTGCACTCTGGCATCCACCCACTAACGCGCTCACATGGGCTCTCCCACACTCGCGCTACCACCAACTCAGGTGTGCTTCCTCGCACACGTTCCACCACCACCTTACTCTCCGTGTCACACGCCGTACACCCTGACGTGCATTCTCGCTCGCACTCGGTTTCACACTCGCGCTCCGATGTGCCCTCTCGCACCTGCGCCATCACCAACTCACTCTCCGTGTCACACTCCGTACACCCCGACGTGCATTCTCGCTCGCACTCGGTTTCACACTCGCGCTCCGATGTGCCCTCTCGCACCTGCGCCATCACCAACTCACTCTCCGTGTCACTCTCACCCTCGCACGTACACTCCGTACACCCCGACGTGCATTCTCGCTCGCACTCGGTTTCACTCCCACACTTTATAACACACCCACTCACCGACGCACACTTTTTTTCCACACGCGTGCCATTTCCACTCACACGGTACCCTTCACCAACGCCTGGGTGCCATATCGATCCCAATCGCGCGACAATTCTTTTGTCGCCAAACATCCTCCTGCAAAATCTACCCGCACAATATACAGCACGACTCACCTGGGGGATCCTTTTCTCCACGCGCACCTGCAAACTTCCATTTGGATTAGCGAGTACATCATCATGATTTGAGCAGGGACTTTGTACATATTCCATTTCTTCCTCCCACCGCGAGTGGTTTTCTAATTCCCCGGTCTCTTCAATTTCAATGCCCACTTCCACTTTTTCTTTACTCACCTCGACGACCGTTGGTTTTAATAAAATTCCCGCTACCTCATCGGTCGCCGGCTTTTCCAAACCCCGTGTCGCGATTTCTACCCCCGTCATTGTACCCGTGCTTTCCTCCGCTTCGATCAACCAATGCTTCTCGACCCGCATTACCTCCTCGTGCACCCCTGGGACCCTTTCGCCCAACATGCGGTCTCTGTCCCTCTGCTCCCTTTTCTCTCTATCGGCCCTCATTCCGTTCGTTGTTGCTTCAATTTGGTTTCCACATTGTTCCATTCTGGCTTCCAGCCTCTCCATAAGGGCCCTCATTTGTATCATCATAAAAAGGTCCGAATCCACCGGTGGCGCTGCTACGGTCGCGGGCGCTGTCGCCGTAGCCATGTGCGAGGCGCCATTTTGCGCGCCCGTAACCTCGTGCGCGAGAGCGCCATTTTGCGGGCCTGGAACCCCTTCAACCACATCCTCCATATACATTTCCCTGAGGTCCTGGGTCGATTCTACCCCGTCTATCTCTATCTCTCCCACCGGCATCCCGTCGCCTTGACCAGCCATGGCGCGATTTCAAAATTCGGGTTTTCCTTTAAAAACA
This sequence comes from Myxine glutinosa, assembly GCF_964187855.1. Classification (NCBI taxonomy): domain Eukaryota; kingdom Metazoa; phylum Chordata; class Myxini; order Myxiniformes; family Myxinidae; genus Myxine; species Myxine glutinosa. The sequence goes on from NC_136273.1 coordinate 12,494,662, forward strand.
AAACAATTTCCAGCTGCTTGTAATTTTGAGCGCGTTAAGCACGCTTCGGGTCCGTATCCCACTCCTCGACACCAATTGTTGCGGACGCGGTTAAAGATGTTATTTTACCGAGCGGTTGGTATTACCGCGACCGAACAGTTATTCCCCGATTAGAACCCGATTCCACCAAAACGTTGGCCGGATCGCACCGCGGCTGCTCAATGAGGGAAAAGACTAAAACGACGAATGCAAAGAGGAAGACGAAGGCAAAGAAAGGTTTGGAAGTACTACTAAATTTATTTACTATTTACACACATAAGCAAAAAGAAAGCAGTCACGTTTATTTACAGCACATAAGACGCAGGTGACACAGTGAAAATACTAGCTTACCTACAGTCTTAATTAACCCAGGACAGAACAAACAAAAGACAGACTCACGCGGGGAATGCTGACAGGAATCGCAGGAGGTGGATGGCTGGAGGTGAACGCTTGGTGGAGCCAACGCGGAGCTTGGTGGAGCTTTGGTGGAGCTGAACGCTTGGTGGAGCCAACGCGGAGCTTGGTGGAGCCTTGGTGGAGGTGAACGCTTGGTGGAGCCAACGCGGAGCTTGGTGGAGCCTTGGTGGAGGTGAACGCTTGGTGGAGCCAACGCGGAGCTTGGTGGAGCTTTGGTGGAGCTGAACGCTTGGTGGAGCCAATGCGGAGCTTGGTGGAGCCTTGGTGGAGGTGAACGCTTGGTGGAGCCAACGCGGAGCTTGGTGGAGCCTTGGTGGAGGTGAACGCTTGGTGGAGCCAACGCGGAGCTTGGTGGAGCTTTGGTGGAGCTGAACGCTTGGTGGAGCCAACACGGAGCTTGGTGGAGCCTTGGTGGAGGTGAACGCTTGGTGGAGCCAACGCGGAGCTTGGTGGAGCCTTGGTGGAGGTGAACGCTTGGTGGAGCCAACGCGGAGCTTGGTGGGGGGTTGGTGTGACGGGTTCTCTCTCCTTCCCTCACAAGCTTCAGGACTCTTTCTCTCTCTTTCTTAGTCCCACCCAGTCCAACAACTTCCTCTCTTGCTTAGTCCAACTCAAGGCCTTTCTGTCTTCTGATCTCCTCCCTCCTCGACTCTCTCCGGGGGCCCCTGCCTCGGGTTATATAAGCCCCACCCTTGACCCTTTGCGAACCTCCCCAAAACGTTCTCTCTCCGCCCTCTAAAGCCAACCCCTCGTTCTGGGTTGGTCGGCAAGGGCTGGTTCACTCCTCCCCTCTATGACGAGGTGGGGACCCGCCTTTCTTCCCCAACCCTGCCTCGTGGTCAATGGCGGATGAAGGGAAAACCGCCCAAAATGCAGTTGGCAATTGACGAAAAGGGGGAATGGAGGTTTTGGGAATGGGAATGGAAGTTTTGGGAGTGGGAATGAAGGGAATCTATCTCTTTCACTGGTGCAATGGAGTATTTCAATTAATGGGAGACACAGCCTTACCCTAAAACACAGAATAAGATATAACTATCGTACAGGGGTATTCTATGATTGGCTGACGTGTATGCTTGTGGACTAATTATGGGACGCCCTTTTGACCTTTACACAGCTCCGGAGGCAGGAGGTGCAGACTCAAGCAATACTCATCACCAATTTACCACGATACAACACAATCAAAAAAAATACAGTCCTCATATCCGCAACAGTATGAAGGAGGCTCAAAAGGAAGGAAAACTGAGGTACCACCAGAAGTGTATAAATGATCTGTACAACAACTTTGTTGCAACCACCAAGAAGTCAGCTCAAGCATCAAAGGCAGAGAAAGAGTCATCAAAGTTGAAGAGAAGACGCACTACTTGTGAGTTCAGTTCATCAACTGGCTGCAGTTCTAGAAGATCACAGTCAGTTGACCTCCTGTATAAGGATGTATGCATTCTTTGCAACCAACCAGCCCAGCTCTACAAAAATAATCCAGCACAAGCTAGAAAGAAATACAGAGTGCCAGATAATTTGACTGCAGATACACTGAAGGCAAGCTTGCTGAAGACAGCACGGAGTCGCGGGGATGACTGGGGCACTGAAGTCACTGGACGCCTGGAAGGGATCAACGACTTGGTAGCAGAAGAAACACTGTACCATTTGCGATGCAAACTTATGTTTGCGAGAGGTGACAGTTTGTCCAAGACTGATGAGGAAGGAAAAAGGAAGAGAGGACAGAGGAGTATTGATGAGGAGCGAGAGGCAGTTTTTATTGAATTCTGCGAATGGTTAGACTCAGAATTAGAGCATGGGGTAATGAACATGGACCAAGTCCATGAAAAGCTGCAGGAGTTTGATCAGTCACCAGAGAAGAGCCTTTCTTATTCAAAGCATTGGCTAAAGATAAAACTTCTAGAGAAATACGAAGACACCTTGTATTTCACAACACAGGAAAGAAGGGCAGATGTACTCTGTCTCAAAGATGGCACCGACAATATTCTGCGAGGGCATCATGCTAATCTTGACCATGGAGATGAGAAGACTCAGATCATAAAGACGGCACTCAAGTTCATATCCAATGATATTGCCTTGATTGATTTAGGTCCAAAGTCATACCCCACCACACACAGTATGACTGACATCGATAGTCAGCTGACACTTGTTCCTGCAAGCCTTCAGATGTTCTTGAGACCGATTGTCAAGACAGACGAAAGAGTTGCCGTTTGGGGGCAGAATTTTATTAAGGCCTGTCGACCTCGGTCTGGAGTATTGCCACACCAAATGGGGCTTGCCATACAACTTGCTCATAGATTTGGGTCAAAATGGATGCTCAACAAGTTCCACCGGCTGGGATACACTGAGTCTTACACGGAGACACAAAACTACAAATACTGCTTCCTTAATAGTAGGAGTGGAGATGATGTTCCAGATACTTCTGGCACTCTTGACACCATTGTGGAGGAAACCGATGAACAGATCAATGATGAGGTTGCGGTTGATGCTGCGCTTGAGGATCAATCAGTGATGACAGCCAAAGTGCCAGCCAGTGAAAGTGAATTGTCAAGTAATGATCAGGTGGTCTTTATGGAGGTTGGGGAAACAAACAATGCAGTCACTCAGTTTGTTGGAGACAATATAGATTTAAACATTGTCTCTATTCACGGAAACACTCCCTTTCACTCAATGGGTTGGATCGAAGTCACCTCTCCGGCACCACCTTTGCCAGATCCACAGACAACAGCAGCTTTCCCCCGGGTGAAGTTGAAGGCACTCGACAAAGCTAAGATCCTGAGAGGAACTGAAGTAAAGATTATTCCATTTACGAACAGGAAACAGATAGGAATGAACGTGATAATGTTTCTCCCCCTCGCTGAGCTTTCCTCCTCCCTGGCTCATGATCAGCCACTCCTCACTCCAGGTGACACACTCTGGGCAGCGGCAGGAGTGATCAAACCAGAGACTCTACCTCCAACAGAGGGTGCAGCTGCACAACATTCACTCCGTGCCTACCTGCAGACCCGGGACTGGATCCTTCTACAGAGCATGTCTCTGAACCCCAGTGACTATGGATGGACAATAGGTGTGCATGGGTATGAGCCAGTTCCAACACTGGACCCCACGGCTCCTGAGGAGCTATTGCAGTTCACGAGCTGTAATTGTCATGGAGATTGCAGCAACCGGCGATGCAGCTGCAAGAAGAATGGGGTCACGTGCATCTCGGCCTGTGGAGTCTGTAATGGCATTACATGCAGAAACTGCAGTCATGATGTTGTTGAGTCTGAAGAAGACATAGACAATGACTGTTGAAACTTCTGACATTGTGAATGAGAAATAACTCTTGAGTATTATATATGTATGTGAAATAAAAGCTACTTTGTGTGTAAATGTAAAAGTGAAAATATAAATGTTAACAATCAACTCAGAATCATGAAAAACCCTTATTTGACCCCTCATAAGTTACTTAAGGGCCGATTAAAAAAAATAAAAATTCTCGAAAATAATTTTTCGGTACCCGAATTCAACAGCTTTTTTTCTGGGTTTCCCACGGGAGTTGAACTTCAACATTTTAACACATGTTATTACACACCTTTACAAACATATTGGTGAAGAAATTTTTTGGTAACAATTTAGTTAACAGATTTGTGAAATATCTCATAAAATGCCCTTACTAAAACTGGCTCGTACCCCATTTTCCACCCATGCCAGCTGTTTCGATTACTGCACCATGGCCACCAAGACACAAATGGTGAAATTAACCCCAATTCGCAATTGTCAATACATTCATACACAATATTAATAAATAAACTACGGGCCCTGTAGCCTTGCAAGAGATGGATACAAACTGGCTCGTACCCCATTTTCCACCCATGCCAGCTGGCTCGACAGCAAAAGCATTCACATCTGGCCGTGTTGGCAACATGGCAAAGAGGTACCCCCATTCCACTCTAAGCCGCCTGTCCTGTGTTTGAATCTCGGCCCGGTATAAACTGGCATCCTGGTGTTTCACATGCAAGGCGAGGCATCGATGTACAGTATGTGCTGTCCTCCAGATGGACATTAAACTGGGCCTACCATCTGCCAGCATTAGTTGCTGGACGATAAAGATGTCCCTCGTGATGAGTCGGCGGCCTTTCACCGGCATCCTGACCAAGTTCCAAATTCTCACCCTGACTTATTGTGTTGTAGTTGTGACAGGCCCAGGATTTTAACCAGAGTCAAGAAACTGCTTCAACACAGAACAGATACTCTGCATAGAACATGGCACATGATCACAATTGCCAACAATGACAAAGCGATGCAACCCTTCAACTGTCATACCAACTTCACTGCTGAGAGACAGTGCAGTGACATCAATACATACAAGAATCAATCAATACATACAAGAATCAATCAATACATACAAGAATCAATCAATACATACAATACATCAATCAATACATACAAGAATCAATCAATACATAAAAGAATCAATCAATACATACAAGAATCAATCAATATATACAAGAATCAATCAATACATACAAGAATCAATCAATACATACAATACATCAATCAATACATACAATACATCAATCAATACATACAAGAATCAATCAATACATGCAATACATCAATCAATACACACAAGAATCAATCAATACATACAATACATCAATCAATACATACAATACATCAATCAATACATACAATACATCAATCAATACATACAAGAATCAATCAATACATACAAGAATCAATCAATACATACAATGCATCAATCAATACATACAAGAGTCAATCAACACATACAATAATCAATCAATACATACAATACATCAATCAATACATACAAGAATCAATCAATGCATACAATACATCAATCAATACGTACAAGAATCAATTAATACGTACAAGAATCAATTAATACATACAATACATCAATCAATACATACAATACATCAATCAATACATACAACACATCAATAAATACATACAATACATCAATCAATACATACAATAATCAATCAATACATCCAACACATCAATCAATACATACAATACATCAATCAATACATACAATACATCAATCAATACGTACAATACATCAATCATTACATACAATACATCAATCAATACATACAATACATCAAACAATACATTCAAGAATCAATGAAAAGCTACAAGAATCAATCAATACATCGAAGAATTAATCAATACATACAATACATCAATCAATACATACAATACATCAATCAGTATATACAATACATGAATCAATACATACAAGAATCAATCAATACATACAAGAATCAATCAATACATACAATACATCAATCAATACATACAAGAATCAATCAATACATGCAATTCATCAATCAATACATACAAGAATCAATCCATACATACAAGAATCAATCAATACATACAATACATCAATCAATACGTACGAGAATCAATCAATCTTACTATAATTCACCAAATGTCCGTCTGTCCATTCGAAGGTACTGAAAAAACGGCTGAACCGATCGCAACGATATTTTGGGTGGGTATTCCTGGGACCCCTGGGAGTAAAATAGGCGATATCGTTTTCCAAATTTTCCAATTTTCCAGCTTTTCCAAACATGATGGAATAATATTTACCAATATGAACAGTCATGTGGCTTTTGTTGAAATTCTACAAATACTGTGTAGATTTTGATGAGAATTACGAACCTGCAGCGAATCCGTAAGTGGACAGATGCCGGCAATGCGCGGGTTTGATAATATCCCAATACAACCGTCATTCATTCGTAATGTTGAATCGTTAAACCTTAATCATGTTAATCGTTTTGTTAAAGTATAAATTGATGATTGGAATTGAGTGAATACAATTACGATTTTGAATTCGTAATTGTGTTCACCCAACCTTCACATCAGGATTTAAATATTAATTTGTTTATATCACGAAAGTTGTTAAAAGTATATTTTTTATATTAATGTTATTTAATTTGTGATTGGAGTTATGCTGTTTGGAATAAAAAAAGAGATATCGAGAGTAGTGTAATAATGTTGCTTCTGGGACACCTCCGTTTAACATGGGAAATCCCTATCTAATGTCATTTACCCCCTTGTCTTTTTCAAAAATCATAAACACCTCTATTTCTCCCACCCTCATCTTTATGAACCTTTTGTCTGTAGTACCTATCCTTAATGTTGTTCATTAGACCACTCAAACACTACAAATATTTGTTTTCTCTTATAGACCTATCATCCTTCTTCTACATATCATCTGGCAGATTAATCTTTGACCCACTCAAACATTGACCCATTCACTTCCATATTAATTCTTTCCCTCCCTCATTGCCCCTAAACACCTATATTTCTCTCACCCTGTTCTTTACGAACCTTCTAACCTTTTGACATGTTATCCTTATTCATTAGACCACTTAAACACCTGTGATCCTTCTGACCTCATGGACCTTTTAACCTTTTACTCTTAATATCATCTGGTGAATATAACCCACTCAAACAACGACCCTACAAATATTTGTTTATGCGTGGGAAATAATTTAATTCTCCTACAACTCTCTTCACCATCTAATATATTAACAAAAAATATGTTTGAGTTTGGTTCTTTATTAAGATATTTTAACTGAGCTAAGATAAAATGGTAAACCTCCCTCAATGTTCTTGTTTGAGCGCCTCCAGTGCCACACACTTTTTGGTAGGCTCTGCCCACTTTTTGTTAAGCTCCGTCCACTTTTTGGTAATCCACGCCCACTTTTTGTTAAGCCACGCCCACCTTTCTACTAAGCCCCGCCCACTTTTTGTTAAGCCACGCCCACTTTTTAATAGGTCCCGCCCACTTTTTGTTAAGCCACGCCCACTTTTTGCTATGTCCCGCTCCCTTTGCTAAGCTCCGCCCACTTTTGCTAAGTCCCACCCACTTTATAAACTCTTCAGCATTGTATCATTTCCAGGTAAAACATTACATCATTTTCAGGGAATTTCCATCACATCATTTCCAGTTAAGACACGCCCAGGGAATTTCCACAGGAAATGACACACACCCAGCCCTTCTTATAAAAGGCACCGACCACACAGGCTTTTTCAAACACGCTTTCTGCTTCACTTGAGAATGGACTCCTATGCCGAAATGGAATGGGATAACTTTGCTATTCCTTGGAGTCCTACTACCTGTGTAGAACTCAACCTTCAGATTGATGAACTGGACTCGAACCTCTTATCAATGGAGGTAAGTTTGTTTATTTATTTATTTATTTATTTAATTTTTTTTTTTTTTTTTTTTTTTTAGATGAGACTCATGTAAGAGTTAACAAAGTTTATTTTAATATTCATAGAGCTTGATTTATACAAATAAAAATATTGTATTAAATTAATACATTGTTATTTTCTTTCACAGGAAATTGTATCTGAGATACGAAATGAAAATTCTGCTTTTAACACAACTTGGGATGAAGTTATTTTTTTGTTTGAAGACATTTTGAACAACCAAGACCCCCAGAACGAGTTCTACCTTGATGACCCAGCCAAAGAGTTATACCTTGGAGATCCACAAAATCCTGAAAAAGAGTTTTACCATGATGATACTTGTTGTGAGTTATCAAAACAAAACCCACTGAACAAGTTCTACCTTGATGAGCCAGAATACAAGTCATACATTGGAGACCCACAAATTTCTGAAAATTGGGAAAGGGGAGTTCTCCCTGATGGTCCGCAGTTATACTATGTGAGACACATCATAGAAACCCTAAAAAATTGGGCAAGGAGAGTTCTCCCTGATGGTCCGCAGTTATACTATGTGAGACACATCATAGAAACCCTAAAAAATTGGGCAAGGAGAGTTCTCCCTGATGGTCCGCAGTTATACTATGTGAGACACATCATAGAAACCCTAAAAAATTGGGCAAGGAGAGTTCTCCCTGATGGTCCGCAGTTATACTATGTGAGACACATCATAGAAACCCTAAAAAATTGGGCAAGGAGAGTTCTCCCTGATGGTCCGCAGTTATACTATGTGAGACACATCATAGAAACCCTAAAAAATTGGGAAAGGGAAGTTTTCCCTGATGGTCCGCAGTTATACTATGTGAGACTTATCACGGAAACCCCCAATATTTCTGAAAATTGTGGTTTTACCTTGGGGACTTGGAAAGATGGTTATATTTTTGGAGACTCGGAATGGGGGTTTTGTTTTGATGACTCGGAATGTGATACCTATCTTGGAGGCTCAACAGGAATGTGGTTATACCTTGGGAACTTGGAAAGTTGGTTTTATTTTGGAGACTCTACCTGTGGGGTTCCTCTTGGAGACTCTTTGGATTCTAAAGCAATGAACAATGTTCTTTATTTAATGACGCTTGATTTAAGCAATATCAAGAAAGTTCGAGGAAGAAAATGCTGGAAAATTCTTTCTTCCCATTTCTACTTCTTCAAACTTAAAAGCCTTGAAAGACAGAATTGGAGGAAGAGGAAAAAAAAAAAAAGAAATACGTATTTAAAAAAGAAGAAAAGAAAGATTATGTTAGGGTTTGGGTGGGATTTTGAATGTGAGGGTTAGGGATGGGGTTGGGTTAGGGTTGGGATTTTGAATGTGAGGGTTAGGGTTGGGGTTGGGTTAGGGATGGGGTTGGGTTAGGGATGGGGTTGGGTTAGGGATGGGTTGGGTTAGGGTTGGGATTTTGAATGTGAGGGTTAGGGTTGGGGTTGGGTTAGGGATGGGATTGGGTTAGGGTTGGGATTTTGAATGTGAGGGTTAGGGATGGGTTGGGTTAGGGATGGGGTTGGGTTAGGGATGGGGTTGGGTTAGGGTTGGGGTTGGGTTAGGGATGGGGTTGGGTTAGGGATGGGGTTGGGTTAGGGATGGGGTTGGGTTAGGGATGGGGTTGGGTTAGGGATGGGGTTGGGTTAGGGATGGGTTTGGGTTAGGGATGGGGTTGGGTTAGGGCTTGGGTTGGGTTAGGGTTTGTATATTATTATGACTCACTCGCACATACACACACACACAGAAGTTAAGCCCCAACTAAAAAGTTGTGGGATTCTGTGTTTGGGGTTCACAGATTTAAAAACGTATCCCCATTATACACACACAAAAGTTAAGCCCCAACTAAAAAGTTGTGGGATTCTGTGTTTGGGGTTCACAGATTTAAAAACGTATCCCCATTATACACACACAAAAGTTAAGCCCCAACTAAAAAGTTGTGGGATTCTGTGTTTGGGGTTCACAGATTTAAAAACGTATCCCCATTATACACACACAAAAGTTAAGCCCCAACTAAAAAGTTGTGGGATTCTGTGTTTGGGGTTCACAGATTTAAAAACGTATCCCCATTATACACACACAAAAGTTAAGCCCCAACTAAAAAGTTGTGGGATTCTGTGTTTGGGGTTCACAGATTTAAAAACGTATCCCCATTACATTTTATTTATTTATTTATTATTTTCAAGGGTATTAGCTGCTTACTTGTGTTTTTTGTAATTCTTGTGAGTAAAATGAACCCAAGATTTCTTCTCCATTTAAATCATATAATTTGTAGGTCCAAGGGACTGTATCCATTACATCAATGATTTTAAATAATTCACGAGTCCATTTTTGTGTATAACCTTTCTCAAAATGACTTTTCCATTTGTATATTCTTACAATATCACCAACTTTAAACTTGGGCTTTCTCAAATTAATCTCCTTTTCATATTCTAATTTTGTAAATGTTTCTGATGGTTTTGATTGTGTTGATGAATGAACTGTATTATTGTAATTATCTACAATATCCTGAATTAAATACACCCATTTTTGAGAACCGAGTTGTGTGAATTTTTTATATAATTTCTCTTTTAAAGTACGATTAAAACGCTCAATAACAACTGCCTTTCCTTCATTAAAGGTGCTGTATAATTTAATACCCTTCCCCTTAAGAAATTTCATGAATATTTTGTTATAGAACTCTGTTCCCTCATCAGTCCATAACTTCTTTGGTTTCCTTTTATCCCGATCAAATATTAGCTTAAAGGCTAACATTAAAGTATCACCCCTTTTATTTTTTAAAGGGACAACCCAGGCAAATCTACTCCTCAAATCAATAACGGTTAAAGCATACCTGTATCCCCTGTCATTATTCAATTCAATTAAATCAGCGGACCATATGTGGTCAGTGTATTTAGAATAAACCTTCCTTCTTTTAAACTTTGTGATTATAGGTTTGTGTAATTCTTCAGCCAAAAGCTCCTCAGTCTTGATGGCATCATTAGAGCCTAATAGTTTTTTGAGGAATAACCAAGACCAAGTTTCAATTTAGCATTTATCAAATTTCTCACAATAAACCTATCAACTTTCTCTCTCAACGTTGGATTTTGTATCAAAGACAAATTATACAACATTTCGCTGTCGGCTTTATGTTTTTCAGTCAACGTAGTGGTTTTCCCATAAGCAATATCATGCTTCATACACACTTCGTCAACCCTATTTGTAGGTTTAGACCAAGGTTTAGGATTGTCAGCCTCATCTAATCTTTTATCCAAGTTTGTTCCTGGACCACAGAAAGAATACCCTGGAAGGTGTAATTCCCCTGGAATTCCAGTTGTTGTAAATTTACTTCCTGACAGAAACTTTTGTATGTCTCCTCCTCTTTTAGGAGAGATGAATTGGCACTTTTTAGAGCCACATACTTGACATATTCCTTTTTGATAAACTCTATTATTTTTAGCTTTAACATAAGAGATATTTTTAGATTTAGTTTTCTTTTTACATTTGAGACAATAACTCATATTTATTTATCAGAAAAATTCCGACAGAGTATCAAAACCTTTTTGGTTTTCAACATATACATTTCAATCTTTATTTTTAAAACATAAAGAATCCTAAGGAATGCCTTCACTCTCTCCTCCATTTATTTACAAATAAAAACTAACTAAAGTCAATGACACCAACATCATCAATCACATAATCTTTTCCTTCTTCTTCTTCTTCTTCTTCACCACTTTCTCGTTTAAATCTCCTCCCTGAAATTGAAGACATTGACGTTCTTATTTTTGAAACCATTATCTTCATAAGAGTTGTTAATTCTTTAATTTCCTCTTCGGTGCGTTGAGATTGATTTATTTGCTTTAATACACTCAATCTTTTATGAATCTCAGTGATTTCCATCTTTTTATATTTTTCCTCCCTCTCTCTTTGCTCCCTCTCCTCCTCCTCCATTTTCTCCCTCTCCTCCTTCTCCTTTTTCTCCCTTTTCTCCCTTTCCTCCTTCTCCCTTTTCTCCCTTTCCTCCTTCTCCTTTTTCTCCCTCTCCTCCTTCCCCTCCTTTTTCTCCCTCTCCTCCTTCTCCTCCCTCTCCCTTTCCTCCTTCTCCTTTTTCTCTCTTTCCTCCTTCTCTTCTTCAACTCCTTCCTCATCCCTTGCTACCCTTGAGTTTGAACCCCAAAGAATATTATACATATACTCATCTGGATTTTGAGATATTCTTGTATCTATAATTATTTTTCTCATAATAGGATACCAATAAGATTTGTTGACGATTTCTAAAAGAGTTTTATATTTCATAACTTTGAGAAGTTCATTTTTATTTAATATTTTAAACAAGTCTCTATTTGTGGGTTTAACAATATCAGTATAAGGCCAGTTTTTTATGACAAAATTCCCATGTATATGCTCCAAATCATAAGGTATGTAATACCGAGCACCCTTTTCTTGTAGGTATCCTTGAATACAAAAATTATAATTCTCTTGTAGTCTTCTTCCTGCCATTTATGTATCAGAAATATATGTGAGATTAATATTATGACAGGTAATACCACCCCATCTTCCCACTACCAAATCGGTTTGTATTCCTCGGCTTTCTATCCTTATCTCATTACCTTCCTTCTTTGTCATGCGAACCATCGCTATACTATCATATATTTTTATTTTCTTAAAATCACGTATTTGTTGTTTACTAATTGTACTTCCACATAAATCCTTATCTTCACCAAGTGGATAATATTCTTCTTTACGAGACTGATTTAAATCATGTAGGTCTTCTATGTTTATTGAAAAAGACCAATTATACCCTAAATCAGGCATATCATACCCCCATTTATTAATTCGCATATTAACTAAATGTCCTTCTTTATAAAATTTAATTGTAAGCAGGTAGTTAAATTCAATGAGGAAAGGTGTATGGTCAGTATAACCAGGTGTTGTGGTTGTAAATTTTACTTGTTTCACAAAACGTGCTGTTTTCTTTAAAGATATATATTGTGATAAATCACTGAATCTAATCAAGTCATTCGCATCTGTAGGGTTTGGATAATTGATTAATTTATAAGTATTCTTCATATTAATATTTTTACTTACACTATATTTTTGTCGTTCAGCCTGTGCCTTTGTATAATAATTTGATAAATCAATATCCTGAGAGGATTTTCCAAAGATAGAACCATCTTTTCCAACATAGGTCATTTATATTAGATAAAAAATGATATCATAAAAATTTTCATTATTGTTGAGTTGAAATAATACATATAAACATAATTGGCCACAACATTTAGAATTAATTTCTTGAACTTGGAATGTTTGATAAACACCATTCTGTAAGAATTGTATTACTTCAACAGGTGGTGGCATACCATAACTATCAAAATAATATTTATCCTGACTATTATGAATACAAACCCAATGAGAACCATTCTGTGTGTCTAAATTCATAATAATATTCTTTGTATTCTTATTTATATGTGTTAATTCATCTCTCATACAAATAACCACATTATCAATTTTTAGTGTTTTACAATACTTAGCTAGTTCTATATTTGACGTTGTATTCTTTCCAAATTGTTTAAACCATTTATCCATTTATTTATGAGAAAGATACAATCCATTACCCCGTTTAGTTAGTTTAACACCCGCTTGAGCGATAGAGGAAAGCATATCTCCAACCAACAATCTAGCTTTATCAGGTAGACTTTCAAGTTTTTGAGCAAAATCTACAATTACACCACTTCCACTAATTTGTTTCTCCAACTCCTTGTTATGTCTTTCCAATTCTTTTTGAGCTTTTAGTTGTGCCTTCCTTTCGTTAGCAGTTTTTACCGCTGCTGAAATACCACCAGTCAATGCTCCCGCCGCACTTAAACCAGCAAATAAAGGAATTAGAAACGGGAGAAATCCTCCTCTTGACTCGTCTATTGAATATTTCTTTAACATAGGTTTCGTCATTTTAATTTTAAGTGATCCAACATCATTTAGTGTTTTTACTTGTGTGTGTGTGAGTAAAACATCAATTCTTACAGCTCCTTTTCTTTGAATTGTATTAACATTAATAATACAAGGCTTTTGATTTTGAATACAAGATGTTAATTTATTAAGATTGATTTGATTAACATATACCCCAACCATTTATTTATGAGAAAAAACCTATGTGATATTAATCATAACACCATTATCTGTATTAATCTGTAATTCTGTTTCCTCCAAAAGCAAACAATATGCATTAACCTCTTCATTCTCCCCTCTTTCAATGTATAGAGAAGTATCCACTCGATTAGACTTTATAGTTTCCTTTTGAGAACTCAGGTCAATTGCGTAGATTGTATAAAGTTTTTGAAACGCAACCATATCCAAAATAGGATCATTATTACCATTACTTTCACACACCTTTTGGTAGGACTTGTAGGCTTCCGCATAATCATTTTTTTCCCAATCAATTTCCAATCTATCTCGCGGATAAAATGTGCCATCAAGAGAAACCCGAAGTTGTTTCACCTTTGCATTATCACTCAGGGCATTATTCTTATTAGTACCGTCCTCTCCATCTGGTTTTTTAAAAATGAGCCAGAGGTATCGTGGCTTTCCTTGAAGAACACCTAAATTCCAAGTGTAGGTAGTGTGTTCCAGTTTAACGTGTTGACATCTTCTTTTAAGGTATGATACATTTAGCGGTTTCTTTGAGTTAAGTCTTCTATTTAACATCTCTTCCGTTTTAAGATTAGGAGTATATTCACTGATATACCAACACAAATCATTAATAACAAATTTATTATTTTCTCCAAAAGCATTTTCATCCCCAAAAAGCAATCTATTTACATTATCATTCCTTTGTAGTTGAAATCTAATTTTAAGCCCATACAAAACTTTATCAAAATCACAAAATCCAAATATACCTTTCAGAGGTACTGCTACGGTAAAACTATTCTCAGCTTTTGCGTCATCATTATACATTGACTTCCTTTGACTATAACCAGGGTCTGCGTTTGTACCCGTTGACATATCAGGAATAAAACCCTCAACAGCTCCCTTACCCATTCTATCACTAAACGAATATAGTGTAAATTTCATCATTTCAGATGTAGCAGAGACATAATCAACCGCTTCAACCTCTTGTGTTCCAATATACAGGCGGACACTGTCAAACATTTTCCAGAAGAAATCATTTACGAGTGTAGCATTAGTATTATTCGCAGCCTTAGTGAATTTAAATTTACACAGCAAGAAACTATCAGCTATATTCAAGTAAGTTTGTTGATTATTTATTTCAAAACTTTTTGTTCCGTTTGAATTCCAGTCTGTTCCTGTTATAGCATTTACCTTAAAATAGTCTTCCTTTTTAGTGGAGTTTGAAATGATAATCGTATCATCCAAATCATAGATACTATCAATCGCTTCCATACTTGTATTTATATAGCATTAAAATTGTTGAAACCCTGACCCAAGTATTTTAATGATTTTTTGTCGTTCTTGTGAAGATAGTTGAGTTTTACCTTTTTTTATTTCTTTGATTGCTTGTAATTTATGAGACTCCTTTTGAGCATCTTTTATACTCTTTATAGCACCCGCAACGGAGCCCACGGCAGAAGCAGTTGAACCAATTAGGTCTTTATGTTTAAGGATGGTTGAACCAATACCCATTAGAGTATCAATTATCCCATCTCCTTTATTTCGAAATTGATGACCTACACCTCGTTGTCTCTTAGGTTTATAGTATCCTCTACCCACATACCTTGTATAGTCTGGTGAAAGGAACATGCCCTCCCCTGTAATTATTTTATATTTTCCCAACTCGTGTTTTCTCACAATAACCATTATTTATTTATTGAAAAACTTCACGTAGGTGAATTCTGATGGATATAATTTCATCATTAAAGGATATCATACGATTATCTTGGTCGGTTATCCTAAAATTTACTCTGTATATGGTTTTTCCTGACACAGGTAAATAGACAAGATTTTTTGGTTCCATATTAAATTTATAACCAATCGGGGTTGAGTATGCACTGAATGAAAATATTGTATTTGTTCTTATTCCATCGTTATAAGCACCATCAATCAAATCACAATGAATTAATACTGAATTTATACCGGAGGATATTTGGATAACATTATCACTGTAAAACGTCCCGTTATTTTCAATCTTTTTTGAAGAGAAACCCAATAGCTCTCTAAACGAATTTTCAATCGTGAAATCAACTTTATAATTATTTTTAAGTTTAATAGTTGATTTTGAAGTGTGTTTTTGAATATCTATTACAATATTTTTTGGTTCATCACCTTTTTCTTTCATAAGGCGAGAGACTTCTGAAGATATTTGAGAAATCTCGTAAGCTCCAGGTGAAACGGTTATAGTTTTATATCCACTTCCTGGATTATAACTAAACTTGTTGTTTTTCTCTGTGATATTAAAAAGGGTATTGTAAGTTTCCATTGACAACAAAGATGCCTCATATGAGGTAAGGGGGTCAAGTTGTAGTGGGTAAGGGAATGAAGCTGTGTAATCGCTCGTTGTGAAATTAAAACTAAGAATTGTGCTTCTCATCTTATTTAATATCTAATAAAATATCTTTGTATTGACATTTATTAATTATTTTCATGTTCATCAACTGATCTAAAATGGCTGAGGATTCATTAAAACAATTGTTGTTTCCAGCCTTCTTACTACCTAACAACAATAATAGCCTATTAACTAATTGTGATGGGTCATTTGGAAGAAAACTAACACCCGAACCAAGCTTACTTAAAGCATCAATAATATGTTTCTCCTTCTCATTCTTCTTACTTTTACCAGCAACAGAAACTCCATAATCAAGTGTATTTAACAACTCAATATATACCCTATCTTCCTCTCTTTCCATATCAAGTGGTTCCTCAAAATATTTTGAACCGCTGAATCCAGGGTTTGTTAGAAGAAACATTAATCTTGGAGTTAATTTAACATTTGGTTGAGTAGAACTCAAGAACATCAATTCATCATTAAATATCAATACCTTTTCTTCCACAAGATGAAACACTGCTGGTTCTTCTGTTGGAATGAGACCTGCTCTGGTTTTTGAACCCGCCGAATATTCATTGTTTTGAAGAGCTTCCACAACATAATTAGGGGGTTGATTTACCTCCTCAAGTTTCCGAAATAATCCCTCGTCATCATATTCTAATTCACCAAGTTCTTGTTTTGTTATCTGACTAAAATCTTTGAGCATTTGAAGTTTTTTCGGAGTAAATTCTACCGTGGGAACTGTAGGGTGTTGAGTTTTCAAAAGTGGTTTAAAGAATTTCTCTTGTTTTCTTTCAAAGGCTTCTTCACCAGTTAGTTTCTGTCTCCGTTTCTTCTTTATCTCTTCCTGTTGTTTAACAACTTTTGAAACTAATTGTTGATGTTCCTTAAACTTTCTTTCTCTTTCTTCAGTATTCATTTTCTGTATTTATTTATTGAAAAATATCATTTAGTATCTCATCTTGTTTCACAACAATATATTTATATTTTCCAATCGTGTGTTTCATATAATTTTCAAATTCTTTTTTACTACATAACGTAGAGCAATTATCTCTCCAAAAATTATTTACATCTATTGAATTTAACTTAAATAAAATAAAGTATTGGCATTGTTTCTTATTGAGCGTCGAGGGAGTTGAAAATATGATTGACTAAGATATATACAATTACAAGAAGAATGTCTCCCTCTTGTATAGTAGCTATCCATTACTGTTTGGTTTCTCTCATTAACACAATCATCAAAGATGACAAGGTTCTTTTTTGATTTATCTAAATCTTGAGGTGAAGGTATATCATCCGTATTATCACTGAGAATACAAGTTATGGGTTTCGATTTTGATTTCTGTGTATCACAAAATAATTGTATTATATCATCAATATTATAATCATTTAGTTTGTTTTGAAGTTTAAATAAACCGATAATGTCTTCCTTTTTAAGACCCGCATTAAAACCCTGTGAGAGTAGTTGATACTCGGGTTGAAAACTTGACTTTGTAAAAATTATTAAATTATCATAATCTAAAAAATTAGAACCAAGGAGCATCTTTAAAAGTAAACAGGTTTTTCCACATCCGCTTGAACCAACTATTAGACATCTCAATGAATTTGGAATGTTTTTATGGTTATTAAATTTTATCTTATTTTCCCAAACGGGTAAAAAATCATTCATTTATATATTTGGAAAACAAGTTATCCAACTTTTTTTGAGCTATTTGAGAAACTCTATATTTTATCCTGAGTTCGGGTTTAATTTCAAAATAATCCATTATTTTATTTATATAGTATCTTGTATTAACATTTCCATTAAAATTATTTTGAATAATAAATATCATTAAACCCTTATACATTTCCTCAATACAATTAGTCTCTTCCCTTGAAAGAAATGGTGTATTATCATCACAATACTTAACATTCATCTCTCTTATTAATCTTGTAAAGTAATTCATTTTTGGTTCTAATTTAAAAGAGTTATATATTTTTTTATATTTCTTATTATCATTAATTAAAATTAAATCACAGAAAATACATTGTTTATATGAATCCTCATCATTAAGCCCCACTCTATCACAAGCCGGACAATTCTCTAATTTATCATATGGAGAGTCTGGAAATTCTAAATATCCTTCAGAACTTATCATATTTATGTGGTAAATTTTTACTTAAACTAAACGCAAGTTTATTCATTAATAAATACAATGTTTCAAAGCACAAAAGACAAATTTCAATCAATCTCTACTTCGGTGGAAGATATAGAAAAATATGTCAAAGATGTTAAATTGAACAAAGATAAATATGGAAATTTTTGGGTAAAACCAGTTATGGAAAATAACATGAGCCCCTCTATTTCATTTAAAGGAAGAGCTCTAACTATACCTGGAAAGACATCCATTAAAGTAAATCTAACAAAAGTTTCTCCTCTACTCCTGGCAATTTATTCAAAGCTTGAAAAAGTGATTGACCACGATACTTTGAAAAAGAATGATAAGACCATTAATAATTCTAGAGGAGACATTTGTATTTTCTTTAATAATCCAAAGGGTGTAGATCTAAGTAAAATGAATGATGTTAATATTTCTGGTGAAATGTCATTTCGTTCTATGATAGTTAGAGATTATTTAAAGATAACTTTTGATATAAAAATTGTAGAGATTGAATCTGTTAATGAAAGAAAGTATATAGATATTGATGGGAATATTTTTCTTGCTAATTAAATATGAGTCAATACAGCAGTGAAGATTTTACTATTTCATTGAACTCAGACGATAGTGATGATAGTATTTCATTGAACTTGGACGATGGTGATGATAGTATTTCATTGAACACAGATGATAGTTATGATACTAATAGTTTGTGCTCAAATGATAGTTATGAGAGTAGCTTTATTGATGACTCTGAGTATGATTCTGAGTATTCATGTGATAGTTATGACTTAGATGATTCTGAGTGAAAAAGTGTTTTAGTTTAAGCACAGCGATATATATAAAACGGAGCTGTAAAGCTCAAAAGTGTTTTATTTTAAGCACAGTGATATATATAAAACACCACGTTTTCTCACGCTATAAATATGGTTTATTGTGATACTTGCGAGAAGGAAGTAAAATATTATAAACAACATATTCTCACCGCAAAACATACATACAACATTTTAAACAAACTTTCCCCTCTTCCACCTGAAACAAAACACTGTTCTACATGTAATAAAAATATCCTCAAGAAAGGCTTCAAAATACATCTTAAAACAAATCTACATTTATCAAATTTTATCACAACTAAAAACTCTGATGGAGCATTCAAAGGACATATTAAAATAAGAGTCTTTAACTTCAAACCTCCTGAACCAGAGTCTATAGTTGATGCTGTAGAAATAGTTAAACCTGCTGTTCAAACGTTGATTGAAAAAACACTAAAGGAAATGAAACCACTTAAATTTTATATGGGAGTAAAATTAGAAATGACAAAGGATGAAGGAGTTATAGATGCACCATACATGAGAACTGAGCCACACTTTATATCTTCATATCAAGATTTTAAAACATCAGGAGTCTATGATGAACTTATTAAACAAGAGCAAGATGTGGATAATTCAATCGTAGGAAGTGGATTCAATATAGGAAAAATTATTTACATAGACATTCATATTCTTAAATCAGATCCTCTAAAAGCTTCTTCTTACATTGATTTACCCAGTGTTATCAAAAATAGAAAAGCAGTTATCAATATCAAAAATAAAGACAATAAATGTTTTCTCTGGTCTATTTTAGCACACTTACATCCTCCACATTTTCATGATGAAAGAGTATCTCATTATAAAAAATATGAGAATACATTAAATACGAAAGATCTAAAGTTTCCGATGACTTTAAATGATATTCCTAAATTTGAAAAGATGAATAATTTATCAGTTAATGTTTATGGTCTAACAGAAACAAACAACATTCAGGTTTTAAAGCTTTCTGACAATTGTAAACAAACTCATATTAATCTTCTATATTTTAATTCAGACGAAAATTCACATTATACATACATCAAAGATATTGCTAAATTAATAAAACCACAAGTCTGTAAGAGAACAAATAAAATATATATTTGTTTGCGTTGTCTTAACTTCTTCAATTCACAAGAAAGATTAGATAAACATTCAAATTATTGTGGCGAACATAAATCAACGGTAATCAATATGCCTAAAGAAGGCTCAAAGATCACATTCAAAGATGAAAATAAAAAGATCAAACATCCATTTGTTATATATGCTGATTTTGAAAGTATTTTAGAAAAAATTGATACTGCTTCTCAAGATCCAAAAGAATCATACACAAATAAATATCAAAAACATACTCCTTGTGGTTTTTGTTATTATATCAAATCATCCGTTGGTGATAAATATAACAAGTTAGAGATGTATAGAGGCTCAAATACCCCAGAGGAGTTTGTGAAACGACTAGAAAAAGACTGTGTTCGATTAACCAAGATAATGAGAGAAACCAATAAACCAATGTCCTTAACAAGTAAAGAAAAAAGGGAATTTATAAAAAACAATGTCTGTCATATTTGTGAGGAGAAAATTGGTAAAGGTCTAAAGGTTAGAGACCATTGTCATCTCACTGGTAAATATAGAGGTCCGGCTCATCAAAGTTGTAATATTAATTATCAACTCCCCTCTTTCATTCCTGTCTTTCTTCATAACAACGCTCATTATGATACACATCTATTTATCAAGGAACTCTCAAAGACTTCTGGAAGTATCTCAGCAATTCCAAACACGGATCAGAAATACATTTCATTCACAAAAACAATTCACACATCTCCTATTACTCATATCAGATTTCTTGATACATTTAAATTCATGGCAAGTCCATTGGTTAACTTGGTTCAAAATCTAAAAGAGTTTCCATGTCTTTCAGAGTATTTTTTAGATAAAGATTTTCTAACACAAAAGGGAATTTACCCCTATGACTATATGGACTCATTTGAGAGATTCAATGAAACACAACTTCCTTCAAAAGAAAATTTCTATAACAAATTAAATAATAGTCATATATCTGATAAAGATTATGTACACGCACAAAATGTTTGGGAAAAATATAACATCAAGAATCTTGGCGAGTATCACGATTTGTATCTCAAAACTGATGTGCTTTTATTGGCCGATGTATTTGAAGCCTTTAGATCTGTTTGTCGCACTGGATATGGATTGGATCCTGCTCACTACTACACAGCACCTGGATTGGCCTGGAGTGCGATGTTGAAAATGACAAAACAAGATTTGGATTTGATAACCGATGTTGATATGCTTTTGATGATTGAAAAGGCAAAAAGAGGTGGAATTTCACAAGTCTGCTCGAGTAGATACGCAAAAGCAAATAACAAATATCTTCCAAATTATGATCCAACGAAAGAGAGTTCTTACTTGATGTACTATGACGCGAACAACCTGTATGGCTGGGCAATGTCTCAGGCTCTTCCTTATGGAAAACTTAGATGGGTAAAGGAAAAAGACTACAAAAACGTTTTACAAGATGTATGTATCTCTACACAAAAAGAATTGGATGAAGAAAAAGTTGGTTATTATTTTGAAATTGATTTAAAATATCCAGAGGAACTCCATAACCTACACAAAGATCTCCCATTTGCTTGTGAGAAAGCAAGTCCAAAGAAAGAATGGTTGAGTGATTATCAACGATCGTTTGATATAGGTGAATCAACAGAAAAATTACTTACTACATTATATAACAAGAAAAATTATGTTCTACACCAAAGAAATTTGCGACAATATTTATCAAAAGGTCTAAGAGTAGAGAAGATCCATAGGGTTCTAAAGTTCAATCAAAGTCATTGGTTAAAGGGGTACATTGATTTTAATACACAAAGAAGAACAGAGTCAAAAACAGATTTTGAGAAAGACTTTTATAAATTGATGAATAATGCGGTCTTTGGTAAGACTATGGAGAATGTGAGGAAAAGACAAAATATCAGACTATCAACATCTTGGGAACAAGCATCAAAATTAATTAATAGACCGAGTTTTACTCGAGCTGAGGTCTTTACTGAGAACTTTTGTGCGATCCATTTGATTAAAGAGAGTATTGAAATGAACAAACCTATTTATATTGGAACAACAATTCTTGATTTATCAAAGTCATTAATGTATGATTACTTTTATAATAACTTGAGGAAGAAATATCAAAATGATGTTAATCTACTTTATATGGATACAGATAGTTTTATTTTGAAAATTAATACCAACGATGTTTATTCAGACATGAAAAGAGACATTAATATCTATGACACGAGTAATTACAGTCCAGAGAGTGAGTTGTTCTCTTCTAAAAATAAAAAGGTGATTGGAAAGTTCAAGGATGAATTAGGAGGAAATGTTATGAGTGAATTTGTGGGATTGAGGTCAAAGGCTTATGCTTATAAATACATTGTGAATAACGTTGAAAAGACTGATAAGAAGTTAAAAGGTGTAAAGAAAAATGTTATTAAAGAAACAATAAACTTTAAGGATTATTATAACTGTTTAACAACAAAGAAAGAAGAGTTTAGAAAGATTAATGGAATAAGAAGTTATAAACATCAATTATATTCAGAAGAGATAAATAAGAAAGCATTGGGGGCTTTTGATGATAAGAGGTTTATTTTAGAAAATGGAATTGATAGTCTCCCTTATGGTTATATAAGTATATAAGTGATAAGATATATATATAAGTGATAAGATATATATAAGTGATAAGATATACATAAGTGATAAGATATATATAAGTGATAAGATATATATAAGTGATAAGTTAAAAAGGGGGGGGGGTTGGGGATTTTAACGGGCTACCGCCGCCTTTTTTACTATTATATAAATGATAGAACCAAGTATCAACCAGACTAAAGAGTGGAGGTGTAATCAACCTTGGTATATAAATGGAAAACATAATGAATGTGAAAAATATCAAATAGGTATAATTGAAAAGGCAACTGGTAAAAAAGTTCACAAAACAAATAAGAGAATTAATTTAAATACCGGTGAATTGGGTAAAAAAGATGGAAATATTTTTGAGTGGACGGAAAACTTTGATGGTTGTCAGGAAAATATATACTTTAATTTAAAAATGGTATGTGGCACTGGAGGCGCTCAAGCAAGAACATTGAGGGAGGTTTACCATTTTATCTTAGCTCAGTTAAAATATCTTAATAAAGAACCCAACTCAAACATATTTTTTGTTAATATATTAGATGGTGAAGAGAGTTGTAGGAGAATTAAATTATTTCCCACGCATAAACAAATATTTGTAGGGTCGTTGTTTGAGTGGGTTATATTCACCAGATGATATTAAGAGTAAAAGGTTAAAAGGTCCATGAGGTCAGAAGGATCACAGGTGTTTAAGTGGTCTAATGAATAAGGATAACATGTCAAAAGGTTAGAAGGTTCGTAAAGAACAGGGTGAGAGAAATATAGGTGTTTAGGGGCAATGAGGGAGGGAAAGAATTAATATGGAAGTGAATGGGTCAATGTTTGAGTGGGTCAAAGATTAATCTGCCAGATGATATGTAGAAGAAGGATGATAGGTCTATAAGAGAAAACAAATATTTGTAGTGTTTGAGTGGTCTAATGAACAACATTAAGGATAGGTACTACAGACAAAAGGTTCATAAAGATGAGGGTGGGAGAAATAGAGGTGTTTATGATTTTTGAAAAAGACAAGGGGGTAAATGACATTAGATAGGGATTTCCCATGTTAAACGGAGGTGTCCCAGAAGCAACATTATTACACTACTATCGAGTTCAAGTGAATGACGAATGCCGTGACGGTTTCTAATTTCTAAATGTGAATTCGCGGATCACCATATGCAGATTCGCCATTTACTGGGTATGGAACACACGTACCTGTTTGTTTGCGAACGGGTACGTTTTTCATGGAAGTCCTTCACGAATTTGCTGTCCATGTCTGATATGCGACTGAAGGTGCTACAGAAATGTGGAATTCATTGGTTTCATGCTTTGGCATTTGCCGTTTCTGTATTGTCTGTTTGCTTCTGGCTTCCCACCCATGCGTAGCAATCAATACATACATGCAAGTTGTCAAATCAATACATACATACAATCAATACATACTTACAAGGGTGAGGGTTGTCCATGCGTGCGTAGCACGGGTACCTCACCAGTACATACAATACATCAATCAATACATTCAACACATCAATCAATACATACAAGAATCAATCAATACATACAATACATCAATCAATACATACAATACATCAATCAATACATAAAAGAATCAATCAATGCATACAATACTGTACATCAATCAATACATACAAGAATCAATCTATACAAACAAGAACCAATCAATCTTACTATAATTCAACAAATGTCCGTCTGTCCGTTCGAAGGTACCGCAAAAACGGCTGAACCGATCACAATGATATTTTGGGTGGGTATTCGTGGGACCCCTGGGAGTAAAATAGGCTGTATTGTTTTCCAAGTTTTCCAATTTTCCAGTTTTTCCAAAAACGATGGAATAATATTTACCGATATGAACAGTCATGTGGCTTTTGTTGAAATTCTCCAAATACTGTTTAGATTTTGATGAGAATTACGAGCCTGCAGCGAATCCGGAAGTGGCCAGATGCTGGCAATGCACGGGTTTGATAATATCCCAATACAAACGTCATGCATTCGTAATGTTAAATCGTTAAACGTTAATCGTGTTAATCGTTTTGTGAAAGTATCAATTGATGATTGGAATTCAGTGAATACAATTACGATTTTGAATTCGTAATTGTGTTCACACAACCGTACGGAACTTCACATCAGGATCTAAATATTTGTTTATGTCACGAATGTTGTTAAAAGTTAATTTTTTTATATTAATGTTATTTAATTTGTGATTAGAGTTATGCTGTTTGGAATGAAAAAAGAGATATCGAGTTCAAGTGAATGACGAAATGCCATGACGGTTTCTAATTTCTAAATGTGAATTCGCGGATCACCATATGCAGATTCGCCATTGACTGGGTATCGAACACACGTACCTGTTTGTTTGCGAACGGGTACGTTTTTCATGGAAGTCCTTCACGAACTTGCTGTCCATGTCTGACGTGCGACTGAAGGTGCTACAGGAATGTGGAATTCATTGGTTTCATGCTTTAGCATTCGCCGTTTCTGTATTGGCTATTTGCTTCTGGCCTCCCACCCATGCGTAGCAATCAATACATACATACAAGTTGTCAAATCAATACATACATACAATCAATACATACATACAAGGGTGAGGGTTGTCCATGTGTGCATAGCACAGGCACCTCACTAGTACATACAATACATCAATCAATACATACAATACATCAATCAATACAGACAAGAATCAATCAATACATACAATACATCAATCAATACATACAAGAATCAATCAATACATACAATACATCAATCAATACATACAAGAATCAATCAATACATACAATACATCAATCAATACATCCAATACATCAATCAATACATCAATCAATACATACAAGAATCAATCAATACATACAATACATCAATCAATCCATACAAGAATCAATCAACACACACAAGAATCAATCAATACATACAAGAATCAATCAATACATACAAGAATCAATCAATACATACAATACATCAATCAATACATACAAGAATCAATCAATACATACAATACATCAATCAATACATACAATAATCAATCAGTACATCCAATACATCAATCAATACATAAAATACATCAATCAATACAGACAATACATCAATCAATACATCCAATACATCAATCAATACATCAATCAATACATACAAGAATCAATCAATACATACAATACATCAATCAATCCATACAAGAATCAATCAACACACCCAAGAATCAATCAATACATACAAGAATCAATCAATACATACAATACATCAATCAATACGTACAATACGTCAATCAATACATACAAGAATCAATCAATACATACAATACATCAATCAATACATACAAGAACAAGAATCAATGAATACATGCAATACATTAATCAATACATACAGTGCCATGGGCCTTAAACTTCATGATAATATTGCGTACGGTGGACACAGGAACATCAACGTCTCTGGAGATGGACTTGTAGCCTTGAGATTCTCCAAGTCCATGCTTGGCTACAATCTTGTCTGACCTACTCAGACAATTCTCTGGTTTTCTTTCTTTTCTCCATGCTCATTGCGGTACACACAGTGACACAAAACAGCAGAATGACTCCTTTTCTCTATTCAAACTGGTTGAATGAGTGATTTTTATATTTCAGGCACCTGCAACTCACCACAGGTGAGTTCATTTCCAAAGTAAAGAGAATCACCTGCTTGAAATATAATTATTTCTAACAATTCTAAAAGGTATCAATAATATTGTCCGGGCCATTTTAGGATTTCTGTGTGGAATAAGCTAAGATTTAGTAATTATTTCAGCTTTTTTTTGTTTTGTTCCACTGCAAACTAAATAAATACAAATGTGGATTCCAAAAGTTTATAATTTCACCAATTTTCTGGAAGAAATGGTGCGTTATTTGAAAAAAGTGCAACTGTGCCAATATTTTTGGGCACAACTGTACGTATGTTAGAAGCAACCTTCATCCATTACACGGACCCTATATTGTGTCGTCAAAAGTAATTTGTACATCATCTCATTCTCTTTCAACATGGAAAGATTGAAGGTGTTTCCCCGACCGCTGTCCATGGTATGTCTGCAAATGTGGGGCCCCCGGCTTTGGGGGACCTCATCCCCCCTTCCTCCCCTCCAAGGTACCGTGGCAAATGGTGAGTCATCACTATTAACTCCGCTCCAGCCAATTGGAGCCAGGGATCGTGGTGACCGAGTCAACCAATGGGCGTTCAGAATACCAATGATGTCATGACTGATGAACCAATCAGTGTCGCTGTTACAGAGACATGGTATAAATGCACGAGCTCTCACCATTTTCAGGTCTTTGCTGTGAATCGCCTTGAACAGCACAGCACGAAAAGCTTCGGTGTTATTGTCATTATGTCCTTTGTTTTCTTGTGTATTAAAGTTCGGTCGCTCCACACATCTGTTCATTTATCGTTCAAGACATTTTAAACAAGTTGCTGGACACAGAACCTACATTCTATGGACACCACTCCTTACAATGTTTTTGCATGAAAGTTTATCCATAATACTCACGAACATAACTTACTTCTCTCAGGCAATTATGGTCATTAACCATGGGTATTACAGCAACAACTGAATAAAATTTATAGACAAGAGTAGTAGGTTAGGGTTAGGGTTAGGGTTAGGGTTAGGGTTAGGGTTAGGGTTAGGGTTAGGGTTAGCATGTGCCCCACACAACATAACGATGCGCCAACGCCAACCTTCATTAGTGGGAGTAAATAAAATAAATAGTGTATCAAAATACTGTATTATAATTATAGCATGTCAAACTATGAACTATTATAATTATAGCATGTCAAACTATGAACTGTATTATAATTATAGCATGTCAAACTATGAACTATTATAATTATAGCATGTCAAACTATGAACTGTATTATAATTATAGCCTGTCAAACTATGAACTGTATTATAATTATAGCATGTCAAACTATGAACTGTATTATAATTATAGCATGTCAAACTATGAACTATTATAATTATAGCATGTCAAACTATGAACTGTATTATAATTATAGCATGTCAAACTATGAACTATTATAATTATAGCATGTCAAACTATGAAGTATTATAATTATAGCATGTCAAACTATGAACTATTATAATTATAGCATGTCAAACTATGACCTATTATAATTATAGCATGTCAAACTATGAAGTATTATAATTATAGCATGTCAAACTATGAACTACGTTTTACACGTTTTACAGTTTAAACTCCATGCTAAGTGTCAATGTGTCATGTCGATGTTTTCAAACTCCTTTCCATCCGGATTCACTTTTTTCCTAATTACTATTTCTATCACCTGCACAGATGTCCGTGAGGTTAACACTCTTTACTCTTTCCACTTTACCTGATTCAAACTTATGGTTGTACCATTACAAAAATGGGGGGGGGGGGGGGGGGGGTGAGGTGTAGATTTCTTTATAGAAAATGCGGATGTGAATGCGAAAATAGGGTAAATTATGGACTATGCTAATCCGATAATGGTTCGAATCCTGTAAAGGCCTGAGAAACATAATGTAAGACGCGAATACATCAATGGTTCGAATCCAGTAAACGTTTGAATCGGTTAATGGTTCGAATCCGGTAATGGCCTGAGAAGCATAACGGCAGCAACAACAACAACAAGCACGACAACAACAACTCTCACTTCCCGCCCCTCATTCAAAACTACCCGCCCCCCATTCAAACCTTTACCCTATTAAAACGTTTACCGGATTCGAACCTTTAACCGATTCAAACGTTTACCGGATTCGAACCTTTAACCGATTCAAACGTTTACCGGATTCGAACCTTTAACCGATTCAAACGTTTACCGGATTCGAACCTTTAACCGATTCAAACGTTTACCGGATTCGAACCTTTAACCGATTCAAACGTTTACCGGATTCGAACCTTTAACCGATTCAAACGTTGACCGGATTCGAACCTTTAACCGATTCAAACGTTGACCGGATTCGAACCTTTAACCGATTCAAACGTTTACCGGGTTCGAACCATTAACCGATTCAAACGTTTAACGGATTCAAACCTTTAACCGATTCAAATGTTTACCGGATTCGAACCTTTAACCGATTCAAACGTTTAACGGATTCTAACCTTTAACCGATTCAAACGTTTACCGGATTCGAACCTTTAACCGATTCAAACGTTTACCGGGTTCGAACCATTAACCGATTCAAACGTTTACCGGGTTCGAACCATTAACCGATTCAAACGTTTACCGGATTCGAACCTTTAACCGATTCAAACGTTTACCGGATTCGAAACTCCAACCGATTCAAACGTTTACCGGATTCGAACCTCTTACCGATTCAAACGTTTACCGGATTCGAACCTCTAACTGATTCGAACCTTTAACAGATTCAAAGGTTCACCGGATTCGAACCATTAATCGATTCAATCGTTCACCGGATTCGAACCTTTAACCGATTCAAACGTTTACCGGATTCGAAACTTTAACCGATTCAAACGTTTACCGGATTCGAACCTCTAACCGATTCAAACGTTTACTTGATTCGAACATTTATCCGATTCAAACGTTTACCGGATTCGAACCTTTAACCGATTCAAACGTTTACCGGATTAGAACCTTTAACCGATTCAAACGTTTACCGGATTCGAACCTTTAACCGATTCAAACGTTTCCCAGGTTCAAATCATTAACCGATTCAAACGTTTAACGGATTCGAACCTTTAACCAAGTCAAATGTTTACCGGATTCGAACCTGTAACTGATTCAAACGTTTACCGTATTTGAACCATTAACCGATTCAAACGTTTACCGGATTCGAAACTTCAATCGATTCAAACGTTTACCGGATTCGAACCTTTAACCGATTCAAACGTTTACCGGATTCGAACCTTTAACAGATTCAAACGTTTACCGGATTCGAAACTTTAACCGATTCAAACGTTTACCGGATTCGAACCTTTAACAGATTCAAACGTTTACCGGATTCGAAACTTTAACCGATTCAAACGTTTACCGGATTCGAAACTTTAACCGATTCAAACGTTTACCGGATTCGAACCTTTAACCGATTCAAACGTTTCCCGGATTCGAACCTTTAAGAGATTCAAACGTTTACTTGATTCGAACATTTATCCGATTCAAACGTTTACCGGATTCGAAACTTTAACCGATTCAAACGTTTACCGGATTCGAACCATTAACCGATTCAATCGTTTACCAGATTCGAACCTTTAACTGATTCAAACGTTGACCGGATTCGAAACTTTAACCGATTCAAACGTTTACTTGATTAAAACCATTAACAGATTCAAACGTTTACCGGATTCGAACCTTTAAACAATTCAAACGTTTACCGGATTCGAACCTCAAACCGATTCAAACGTTTACCAGATTCGAACCTCTAACCGATTCATACCTTTACCGGATTCGAACCTTTAACAGATTCAAACGTTCACCGGATTCGAACCATTAACCGATTTAATCGTTTACCGGATTCGAACCTTTAACCGATTCAAACGTTTACCGGGTTCGAACCATTAACCGATTCAAACGTTCACCGGATTCGAACCATTAACCGATTTAATCGTTTACCGGATTCGAACCTTTAACCGATTCAAACGTTTACTTGATTCGAACATTTATCCGATTCAAACGTTTACCGGGTTCGAACCTTTAACCGATTCAAACGTTTACCGGGTTCGAACCATTAACCGATTCAAACCTTTACCGGATTCGAACCTTTAACAGATTCAAACGTTGACCGGATTCGAAACTTTAACCGATTCAAACGTTTACTTGATTAGAACCATTAACAGATTCAAACGTTTACCGGATTCGAACCTCGAACCGATTCAAACGTTAACAGATTCGAACCTCGAACCGATTCAAACGTTTACCAGATTCGAAACTTTAACCGATTCAAACGTTTACCGGATTCGAACCATTAACCGATTCAAGCGTTTACCGGATTCGAACTATTAACCGATTCAAACGTTTACCGATTTCTAACCATTAACCGATTCAAACGTTCATCGGATTCGAAACTTTAACGGATCAAACGTTTACCAGATTCGAACCATTAACCGATTCAAAAGTTTACTTGATTCGAACCTTTAACCGATTCAAACGTTTACTTGATTCGAACCATCAACCGATTCAAAAGTTTACCGGATTCGAACCTTTAACCGATTCAAACGTTTACCGTATTCGAAACTTTAACCGATTCAAACGTTTACCAGATTCGAAACTTTAACCAATTCAAACGTTTACCGGATTCGAACCTTTAACTGATTCAAACGTTTACCGGGTTCGAACCATGAACCGATTCAAACGTTTAACGGATTCGAACCTTTAACCAAGTCAAACGTTGACCGGATTCGAACCTCTAACCGATTCAAACGTTTACTTCTGATTCGAACCATTAACCGATTCAAACGTTTACCGTATTCGAAACTTTAACCGATTCAAACGTTTACCAGATTCGAAACTTTAACCAATTCAAACGTTTACTGGATTCGAACCTTTAACCGATTCAGACGTTTACTTGATTCGAACCATTAACAGATTCAAACGTTCACCGGATTCGAACCTCGAACCGCTTCAAACGTTTGCCAGATTCGAAACTTTAACCGATTCAAAAGTTTACCGCATTCGAAACTTTAACCGATTCAAACGTTTACTTGTTTCGAACCATTAACAGATTCAAACGTTTACGGGATTCGAACCTTTAACCGATTCAAACGTTTACCAGATTCGAAACTTTAACCGATTCGAACGTTTACCGGATTCGAAACTTTAACCGATTCAAACGTTTACTGGATTCGAACCATTAACCAATTCAAACGTTTACCAGATTCGAAACATTAACCGATTCAAACGTTTCCCGAATTCTAACCATAAACCGATCCAAACGTTTACCGGATTCGAAACTTTAACCAATTCAAACGTTTACCGCATTCGAACCATTAACCGATTCAAACGTTTACCGGATTCTAACCATAAACCGATTCAAACGTTTACCAGATTCAAAACTAGAACCGATTCAAACTTTTACCGGATTCGAAACTTTAACCGATTCAAACGTTTACTTGATTCGAACCATTAACCGATTCAAACGTTTACTTGATTCGAACCATTAACCGATTCAAACGTTTACTTGATTCGAACCATTAACCGATTCAAACGTTTACTTGATTCGAACCATTAACCGATTCAAACGTTTAGCAGATTCGAAACTTTAACCAATTCAAACGTTTACCGGATTCGAACCTTTAACCGATTCAAACGTTTACCGGGTTCGAACCATTAACCGATTCAAACGTTTAACGGATTCAAACCTTTAACCAAGTCAAACGTTGACCGGATTCGAACCTCTAACCGATTCAAACGTTTACTTTTGATTCGAACCATTAAACGATTCAAACGTTTACCGGATTCGAACCTTTAACCAAGTCAAACGTTTACCGGATTCGAACCTTTAACCGATTCAAACGTTTACTTGATTCGAACCATAAAACGATTCAAACGTTTCCCGGATTCGAACCTTTAACCAAGTCAATCGTTTACCGGATTCGAACCCCTAACCGATTCAAACGTTTACATGATTCGAACCTTTAAACAATTCAAACGTTTCCCGGATTCGAAACTTGAACCGATTCAAACGTTTACTTGATTCGAACCATTAACAGATTCAAACGTTTACCGGATTCGAACCTTTAAACAATTCAAACGTTTACCAGATTCGAACCTCGAACCGATTCAAACGTTTACCAGATTCGAAACTTTATCCGATTCAAAAGTTTACCGCATTCGAAACTTTAACCGATTCAAACGTTTACTTGTTTCGAACCATTAACAGATTCAAACGTTTACCTGATTCGAAACTTTAACCGATTCAAACGTTTACCGGATTCGAACCTTTAACCGATTCGAACGTTTACCGGATTCGAAACTTTAACCGATTCAAACTTTTACTGGATTCGAACCATTAACCAATTCAAACGTTTACCGGATTCGAAACATAAACCGATTCAAACGTTTACCGAATTCTAACCATAAACCGATTCAAACGTTTACCGGATTCGAAACTTTAACCAATTCAAACGTTTACCGGATTCGAACCATTAACCGATTCAAACGTTTACCGGATTCTAACCATAAACCGATTCAAACGTTTACCAGATTCAAAACTTTCACCGATTCAAACGTTACCGGATTCGAAACTTTAACCGATTCAAACGTTTACTTGATTCGAACCATTAACCGATTCAAACGTTTACTTGATTCGAACCATTAACCGATTCAAACGTTTACTTGATTCGAACCATTAACCGATTCAAACGTTTACCGGATTCGAACCTTTAACCGATTCAAAAGTTTACCGGATTCGAACCTCTAACCGATTCAAACGTTTACTTGATTCGAACCATTAACAGATTCAAACGTTTACCGGATTCGAACCATTAACCGATTCAAACGTTTACTGGATTCGAAACTTTAGCCGATTCAAACGTTTACTGGATTCGAAACGTTAACCGATTCAAAAGTTCAGGTGATTCGAACCATTAACCGATTCAAACGTTTACCTGATTCGAACCTTTAACCGATTCAAACGTTTACCAGATTCAAACCTCTAACCGATTCAAACATTTACTGGATTCGAAACTTTAACCGATTCAAACGTTTACCGGATTTGAACCTTAAACCGATTCAAACATTTACCGGATTCGAACCTCGAACCGATTCAAACGTTTACTGGATTCGAACCTCGAACCGATTCAAACGTTTACCGGATTCGAAACTTTAACCGATTCAAACGTTTACTGGATTCGAAACTTTAACCGAGTCAAACATTTACTTGAACCGAACTATTAACAGATTCAAACGTTTCGCGGATTCGAACCTTTAACCGATTCAAACGTTTAGTTGATTCGAACCATTAACAGATTCAAACGTTTGCCGGATTCGAACCATTAACCGATTCAAACGTTTACTGGATTCGAAACTTAAACCGATTCAAACGTTTCCTGGATTCGAAACGTCAACCGATTCAAACGTGTACCAGATTCGAACCATTAAATGATTCAAACGTTCATTTGATTTGAACCTTTAACCGATTCAAACGTTTACTGGATTCGAAACTTTAACCGATTCAAACGTTTACTGGATTCGAAACTTTAACTGAGTCAAATGTTTACTTGATTCGAACCATTAACCGATTCAAATGTTCACCGGTTTCGAACCTATAACCGATTCAAACGTTGACCTGATTCGACACTTTAACCAATTCAATGTTTACCGGATTCGAACCATTAACAGATTCAAACGTTTACCTGATTCGAAACTTTAACCAATTCAATGTTTCCCGGATTCGAACCATTAACAGATTCAAACGTTTACGGGATTCGAACCTTTAACCGATTCAAACGTTTACCGGATTCGATCCTTTAACCGATTCAAACGTTTACCGGATTCGATCCTTTAACCGATTCAAACGTTTACTGGATTCGAAACTTAAACCGATTCAAACGTTTACTGGATTCGAAACGTTAACAGATTCAAACGTTTACTTGATTTTAACCATTAACCGTTTCAAACGTTTACCGGATTCGAACCTTTAACCGATTCAAATGTTTACCAGATTCGAACCTCTAACCGATTCAAACATTTACTGGATTCGAAACTTTAACCAATTCTAACGTTTACTTGATTCGAACCATTAAATGATTCAAACGTTCACTTGATTCGAACCATTAACCGATTCAAACGTTTGCCGGTGTCGAACCTTTAACCGATTCAAACGTCTACTGGATTCGAACCTCTAACCGATTCAAACTTTTACTGGATTCAATCCATTAACAGATTCAAACGTTTACCGGATTCGAATCTTTAACCGATTCAAACGTTTACTTGATTCGAACCTTTAACCGATTCATACGTTTACCGGATTCGAACCTTTTACCGATTCAAACGTTTACCGGATTCGAACCATTAACCGATTCAAACGTTTACCGGATTCGAACCTTTAACCGATTCAAACGTTTACCGGATTCGAACCTCTAACCGATTCAAACGTTTACTTGATTCGAACCATTAACAGATTCAAACGTTTGCCGGATTCGAACCATTAACCGATTCAAACGTTTACCGGATTTGAACCACTAACAGATTCAAACGTTCACCGGATTCGAACCTTTAACCGATTCAAACGTTTACCGGATTCGAACCTTTAACCGATTCAAACGTTGACCGGATTCGAACCTTTAACCGATTCAAACGTTGACCGGATTCGAACCTTTAACCGATTCAAACGTTTACCGGGTTCGAACCATTAACCGATTCAAACGTTTAACGGATTCAAACCTTTAACCGATTCAAATGTTTACCGGATTCGAACCTTTAACCGATTCAAACGTTTAACGGATTCTGACCTTTAACCGATTCAAACGTTTACCGGATTCGAACCTTTAACCGATTCAAACGTTTACCGGGTTCGAACCATTAACCGATTCAAACGTTTACCGGGTTCGAACCATTAACCGATTCAAACGTTTACCGGATTCGAACCTTTAACCGATTCAAACGTTTACCGGATTCGAAACTCCAACCGATTCAAACGTTTACCGGATTCGAACCTCTTACCGATTCAAACGTTTACCGGATTCGAACCTCTAACTGATTCGAACCTTTAACAGATTCAAAGGTTCACCGGATTCGAACCATTAATCGATTCAATCGTTCACCGGATTCGAACCTTTAACCGATTCAAACGTTTACCGGATTCGAAACTTTAACCGATTCAAACGTTTACCGGATTCGAACCTCTAACCGATTCAAACGTTTACTTGATTCGAACATTTATCCGATTCAAACGTTTACCGGATTCGAACCTTTAACCGATTCAAACGTTTACCGGATTAGAACCTTTAACCGATTCAAACGTTTACCGGATTCGAACCTTTAACCGATTCAAACGTTTACCAGGTTCAAATCATTAACCGATTCAAACGTTTAACGGATTCGAACCTTTAACCAAGTCAAAGTTTACCGGATTCGAACCTGTAACCGATTCAAACGTTTACCGTATTTGAACCATTAACCGATTCAAACGTTTACCGGATTCGAAACTTCAACCGATTCAAACGTTTACCGGATTCGAACCTTTAACCGATTCAAACGTTTACCGGATTCAAACCTTTAACAGATTCAAACGTTTACTGGATTCGAAACTTTAACCGATTCAAACGTTAACCGGATTCGAACCTTTAACAGATTCAAACATTTACCGGATTCGAAACTTTAACCGATTCAAACGTTTACCGGATTCGAACCTTTAACCGATTCAAACGTTGACCAGATTCGAAACTTTAACCGATTCAAACGTTTACCGGATTCGAACCTTTAACAGATTCAAACGTTTACTTGATTCGAACATTTATCTGATTCAAACGTTTACCGGATTCCAAACTTTAACCGATTCAAACGTTTACCGGATTCGAACCATTAACCGATTCAATCGTTTACCAGATTCGAACCTTTAACCGATTCAAACGTTGACCGGATTCGAAACTTTAACCGATTCAAACGTTTACTTGATTAAAACCATTAACAGATTCAAACGTTTACCGGATTCGAACCTTTAAACAATTCAAACGTTTACCGGATTCGAACCTCAAACCGATTCAAACGTTTACCAGATTCGAACCTCTAACCGATTCATACCTTTACCGGATTCGAACCTTTAACAGATTCAAACGTTCACCGGATTCGAACCATTAACCGATTTAATCGTTTACCGGATTCGAACCTTTAACCGATTCAAACGTTTACCGGGTTCGAACCATTAACCGATTCAAACGTTCACCGGATTCGAACCATTAACCGATTTAATCGTTTACCGGATTCGAACCTTTAACCGATTCAAACGTTTACTTGATTCGAACATTTATCCGATTCAAACGTTTACCGGGTTCGAACCTTTAACCGATTCAAACGTTTACCGGGTTCGAACCATTAACCGATTCAAACCTTTACCGGATTCGAACCTTTAACAGATTCAAACGTTTACCGGATTCAAACCATTAACCGATTCAATCGTTTACCGGATTCGAACCTCTAACCGATTCAAACATTTACTGGATTCGAAACTTTAACCAATTCTAACGTTTACTTGATTCGAACCATTAAATGATTCAAACGTTCACTTGATTCGAACCATTAACCGATTCAAACGTTTGCCGGTGTCGAACCTTTAACCGATTCAAACGTCTACTGGATTCGAACCTCTAACCGATTCAAACTTTTACTGGATTCAATCCATTAACAGATTCAAACGTTTACCGGATTCGAATCTTTAACCGATTCAAACGTTTACTTGATTCGAACCTTTAACCGATTCATACGTTTACCGGATTCGAACCTTTAACCGATTCAAACGTTTACCGGGTTCGAACCATTAACCGATTCAAACCTTTACCGGATTCGAACCTTTAACAGATTCAAACGTTTACCGGATTCAAACCATTAACCGATTCAATCGTTTACCAGATTCGAACCTCTAACCGATTCAAACATTTACTGGATTCGAAACTTTAACCAATTCTAACGTTTACTTGATTCGAACCATTAAATGATTCAAACGTTCACTTGATTCGAACCATTAACCGATTCAAACGTTTGCCGGTGTCGAACCTTTAACCGATTCAAACGTCTACTGGATTCGAACCTCTAACCGATTCAAACTTTTACTGGATTCAATCCATTAACAGATTCAAACGTTTACCGGATTCGAATCTTTAACTGATTCAAACGTTTACTTGATTCGAACCTTTAACCGATTCATACGTTTACCGGATTCGAACCTTTTACCGATTCAAACGTTTACCGGATTCGAACCATTAACCGATTCAAACGTTTACCGGATTCGAACCTTTAACCGATTCAAACGTTTACCGGATTCGAACCTCTAACCGATTCAAACGTTTACTTGATTCGAACCATTAACAGATTCAAACGTTTGCCGGATTCGAACCATTAACCGATTCAAACGTTTACCGGATTTGAACCACTAACAGATTCAAACGTTCACCGGATTCGAACCTTTAACCGATTCAAACGTTTACCGGATTCGAACCTTTAACCGATTCAAACGTTGACCGGATTCGAACCTTTAACCGATTCAAACGTTGACCGGATTCGAACCTTTAACCGATTCAAACGTTTACCGGGTTCGAACCATTAACCGATTCAAACGTTTAACGGATTCAAACCTTTAACCGATTCAAATGTTTACCGGATTCGAACCTTTAACCGATTCAAACGTTTAACGGATTCTAACCTTTAACCGATTCAAACGTTTACCGGATTCGAACCTTTAACCGATTCAAACGTTTACCGGGTTCGAACCATTAACCGATTCAAACGTTTACCGGGTTCGAACCATTAACCGATTCAAACGTTTACCGGATTCGAACCTTTAACCGATTCAAACGTTTACCGGATTCGAAACTCCAACCGATTCAAACGTTTACCGGATTCGAACCTTTAACCGATTCAGACGTTTACTTGATTCGAACCATTAACAGATTCAAACGTTCACCGGATTCGAACCTCGAACCGCTTCAAACGTTTGCCAGATTCGAAACTTTAACCGATTCAAAAGTTTACCGCATTCGAAACTTTAACCGATTCAAACGTTTACTTGTTTCGAACCATTAACAGATTCAAACGTTTACGGGATTCGAACATTTAACCGATTCAAACGTTTACCAGATTCGAAACTTTAACCGATTCGAACGTTTACCGGATTCGAAACTTTAACCGATTCAAACGTTTACTGGATTCGAACCATTAACCGATTCAAACGTTTACTTGATTCGAACCATTAACCGATTCAAACGTTTACTTGATTCGAACCATTAACCGATTCAAACGTTTACTTGATTCGAACCATTAACCGATTCAAACGTTTAGCAGATTCGAAACTTTAACCAATTCAAACGTTTACCGGATTCGAACCTTTAACCGATTCAAACGTTTACCGGGTTCGAACCATTAACCGATTCAAACGTTTAACGGATTCAAACCTTTAACCAAGTCAAACGTTGACCGGATTCGAACCTCTAACCGATTCAAACGTTTACTTTTGATTCGAACCATTAACCGATTCAAACGTTTACCGGATTCGAACCTTTAACCAAGTCAAACGTTTACCGGATTCGAACCTTTAACCGATTCAAACGTTTACTTGATTCGAACCATAAAACGATTCAAACGTTTCCCGGATTCGAACCTTTAACCAAGTCAATCGTTTACCGGATTCGAACCCCTAACCGATTCAAACGTTTACATGATTCGAACCTTTAAACAATTCAAACGTTTCCCGGATTCGAAACTTGAACCGATTCAAACGTTTACTTGATTCGAACCATTAACAGATTCAAACGTTTACCGGATTCGAACCTTTAAACAATTCAAACGTTTACCAGATTCGAACCTCGAACCGATTCAAACGTTTACCAGATTCGAAACTTTATCCGATTCAAAAGTTTACCGCATTCGAAACTTTAACCGATTCAAACGTTTACTTGTTTCGAACCATTAACAGATTCAAACGTTTACCTGATTCGAAACTTTAACCGATTCAAACGTTTACCGGATTCGAACCTTTAACCGATTCGAACGTTTCCCGGATTCGAAACTTTAACCGATTCAAACTTTTACTGGATTCGAACCATTAACCAATTCAAACGTTTACCGGATTCGAAACATAAACCGATTCAAACGTTTACCGAATTCTAACCATAAACCGATTCAAACGTTTACCGGATTCGAAACTTTAACCAATTCAAACGTTTACCGGATTCGAACCATTAACCGATTCAAACGTTTACCGGATTCTAACCATAAACCGATTCAAACGTTTACCAGATTCAAAACTTTCACCGATTCAAACGTTACCGGATTCGAAACTTTAACCGATTCAAACGTTTACTTGATTCGAACCATTAACCGATTCAAACGTTTACTTGATTCGAACCATTAACCGATTCAAACGTTTACTTGATTCGAACCATTAACCGATTCAAACGTTTACCGGATTCGAACCTTTAACCGATTCAAAAGTTTACCGGATTCGAACCTCTAACCGATTCAAACGTTTACTTGATTCGAACCATTAACAGATTCAAACGTTTACCGGATTCGAACCATTAACCGATTCAAACGTTTACTGGATTCGAAACTTTAGCCGATTCAAACGTTTACTGGATTCGAAACGTTAACCGATTCAAAAGTTCAGGTGATTCGAACCATTAACCGATTCAAACGTTTACCTGATTCGAACCTTTAACCGATTCAAACGTTTACCAGATTCGAACCTCTAACCGATTCAAACATTTACTGGATTCGAAACTTTAACCGATTCAAACGTTTACCGGATTTGAACCTTAAACCGATTCAAACATTTACCGGATTCGAACCTCGAACCGATTCAAACGTTTACTGGATTCGAACCTCGAACCGATTCAAACGTTTACCGGATTCGAAACTTTAACCGATTCAAACGTTTACTGGATTCGAAACTTTAACCGAGTCAAACATTTACTTGAACCGAACTATTAACAGATTCAAACGTTTCGCGGATTCGAACCTTTAACCGATTCAAACGTTTAGTTGATTCGAACCATTAACAGAT
The DNA here is from genome assembly GCF_964187855.1 of Myxine glutinosa. Classification (NCBI taxonomy): domain Eukaryota; kingdom Metazoa; phylum Chordata; class Myxini; order Myxiniformes; family Myxinidae; genus Myxine; species Myxine glutinosa. The sequence continues at coordinate 12,535,148 of NC_136273.1, forward strand.
TCAAACGTTTGCCGGATTCGAACCATTAACCGATTCAAACGTTTACTGGATTCGAAACTTAAACCGATTCAAACGTTTCCTGGATTCGAAACGTCAACCGATTCAAACGTGTACCAGATTCGAACCATTAAATGATTCAAACGTTCATTTGATTTGAACCTTTAACCGATTCAAACGTTTACTGGATTCGAAACTTTAACCGATTCAAACGTTTACTGGATTCGAAACTTTAACCGATTCAAACGTTGACCTGATTCGACACTTTAACCAATTCAATGTTTACCGGATTCGAACCATTAACAGATTCAAACGTTTACCTGATTCGAAACTTTAACCAATTCAATGTTTCCCGGATTCGAACCATTAACAGATTCAAACGTTTACGGGATTCGAACCTTTAACCGATTCAAACGTTTACCGGATTCGATCCTTTAACCGATTCAAACGTTTACCGGATTCGATCCTTTAACCGATTCAAACGTTTACTGGATTCGAAACTTAAACCGATTCAAACGTTTACTGGATTCGAAACGTTAACAGATTCAAACGTTTACTTGATTTTAACCATTAACCGTTTCAAACGTTTACCGGATTCGAACCTTTAACCGATTCAAATGTTTACCAGATTCGAACCTCTAACCGATTCAAACATTTACTGGATTCGAAACTTTAACCAATTCTAACGTTTACTTGATTCGAACCATTAAATGATTCAAACGTTCACTTGATTCGAACCATTAACCGATTCAAACGTTTGCCGGTGTCGAACCTTTAACCGATTCAAACGTCTACTGGATTCGAACCTCTAACCGATTCAAACTTTTACTGGATTCAATCCATTAACAGATTCAAACGTTTACCGGATTCGAATCTTTAACCGATTCAAACGTTTACTTGATTCGAACCTTTAACCGATTCATACGTTTACCGGATTCGAACCTTTTACCGATTCAAACGTTTACCGGATTCGAACCATTAACCGATTCAAACGTTTACCGGATTCGAACCTTTAACCGATTCAAACGTTTACCGGATTCGAACCTCTAACCGATTCAAACGTTTACTTGATTCGAACCATTAACAGATTCAAACGTTTGCCGGATTCGAACCATTAACCGATTCAAACGTTTACCGGATTTGAACCACTAACAGATTCAAACGTTCACCGGATTCGAACCTTTAACCGATTCAAACGTTTACCGGATTCGAACCTTTAACCGATTCAAACGTTGACCGGATTCGAACCTTTAACCGATTCAAACGTTGACCGGATTCGAACCTTTAACCGATTCAAACGTTTACCGGGTTCGAACCATTAACCGATTCAAACGTTTAACGGATTCAAACCTTTAACCGATTCAAATGTTTACCGGATTCGAACCTTTAACCGATTCAAACGTTTAACGGATTCTAACCTTTAACCGATTCAAACGTTTACCGGATTCGAACCTTTAACCGATTCACACGTTTACCGGGTTCGAACCATTAACCGATTCAAACGTTTACCGGGTTCGAACCATTAACCGATTCAAACGTTTACCGGATTCGAACCTTTAACCGATTCAAACGTTTACCGGATTCGAAACTCCAACCGATTCAAACGTTTACCGGATTCGAACCTCTTACCGATTCAAACGTTTACCGGATTCGAACCTCTAACTGATTCGAACCTTTAACAGATTCAAAGGTTCACCGGATTCGAACCATTAATCGATTCAATCGTTCACCGGATTCGAACCTTTAACCAATTCAAACGTTTACCGGATTCGAACCTCTAACCGATTCAAACGTTTACTTGATTCGAACATTTATCCGATTCAAACGTTTACCGGATTCGAACCTTTAACCGATTCAAACGTTTACCGGATTAGAACCTTTAACCGATTCAAACGTTTACCGGATTCGAACCTTTAACCGATTCAAACGTTTACCAGGTTCAAATCATTAACCGATTCAAACGTTTAACGGATTCGAACCTTTAACCAAGTCAAAGGTTTACCGGATTCGAACCTGTAACCGATTCAAACGTTTACCGTATTTGAACCATTAACCGATTCAAACGTTTACCGGATTCGAAACTTCAACCGATTCAAACGTTTACCGGATTCGAACCTTTAACCGATTCAAACGTTTACCGGATTCAAACCTTTAACAGATTCAAACGTTTACTGGATTCGAAACTTTAACCGATTCAAACGTTTACCGGATTCGAACCTTTAACAGATTCAAACATTTACCGGATTCGAAACTTTAACCGATTCAAACGTTTACCGGATTCGAACCTTTAACCGATTCAAACATTGACCAGATTCGAAACTTTAACCGATTCAAACGTTTACCGGATTCGAACCTTTAACAGATTCAAACGTTTACTTGATTCGAACATTTATCCGATTCAAACGTTTACCGGATTCGAAACTTTAACCGATTCAAACGTTTACCGGATTCGAACCATTAACCGATTCAATCGTTTACCAGATTCGAACCTTTAACCGATTCAAACGTTGACCGGATTCGAAACGTTAACCGATTCAAACGTTTACTTGATTAAAACCATTAACAGATTCAAACGTTTACCGGATTCGAACCTTTAAACAATTCAAACGTTTACCGGATTCGAACCTCAAACCGATTCAAACGTTTACCAGATTCGAACCTCTAACCGATTCATACCTTTACCGGATTCGAACCTTTAACAGATTCAAACGTTCACCGGATTCGAACCATTAACCGATTTAATCGTTTACCGGATTCGAACCTTTAACCGATTCAAACGTTTACCGGGTTCGAACCATTAACCGATTCAAACGTTCACCGGATTCGAACCATTAACCGATTTAATCGTTTACCGGATTCGAACCTTTAACCGATTCAAACGTTTACTTGATTCGAACATTTATCCGATTCAAACGTTTACCGGGTTCGAACCTTTAACCGATTCAAACGTTTACCGGGTTCGAACCATTAACCGATTCAAACCTTTACCGGATTCGAACCTTTAACAGATTCAAACGTTTACCGGATTCAAACCATTAACCGATTCAATCGTTTACCGGATTCGAACCTCTAACCGATTCAAACATTTACTGGATTCGAAACTTTAACCAATTCTAACGTTTACTTGATTCGAACCATTAAATGATTCAAACGTTCACTTGATTCGAACCATTAACCGATTCAAACGTTTGCCGGTGTCGAACCTTTAACCGATTCAAACGTCTACTGGATTCGAACCTCTAACCGATTCAAACTTTTACTGGATTCAATCCATTAACAGATTCAAACGTTTACCGGATTCGAATCTTTAACCGATTCAAACGTTTACTTGATTCGAACCTTTAACCGATTCATACGTTTACCGGATTCGAACCTTTAACCGATTCAAACGTTTACCGGGTTCGAACCATTAACCGATTCAAACCTTTACCGGATTCGAACCTTTAACAGATTCAAACGTTTACCGGATTCAAACCATTAACCGATTCAATCGTTTACCAGATTCGAACCTCTAACCGATTCAAACATTTACTGGATTCGAAACTTTAACCAATTCTAACGTTTACTTGATTCGAACCATTAAATGATTCAAACGTTCACTTGATTCGAACCATTAACCGATTCAAACGTTTGCCGGTGTCGAACCTTTAACCGATTCAAACGTCTACTGGATTCGAACCTCTAACCGATTCAAACTTTTACTGGATTCAATCCATTAACAGATTCAAACGTTTACCGGATTCGAATCTTTAACCGATTCAAACGTTTACTTGATTCGAACCTTTAACCGATTCATACGTTTGCCGGATTCGAACCTTTTACCGATTCAAACGTTTACCGGATTCGAACCATTAACCGATTCAAACGTTTTCCGGATTCGAACCTTTAACCGATTCAAACGTTTACCGGATTCGAACCTCTAACCGATTCAAACGTTTACTTGATTCGAACCATTAACAGATTCAAACGTTTGCCGGATTCGAACCATTAACCGATTCAAACGTTTACCGGATTTGAACCACTAACAGATTCAAACGTTCACCGGATTCGAACCTTTAACCGATTCAAACGTTTACCGGATTCGAACCTTTAACCGATTCAAACGTTGACCGGATTCGAACCTTTAACCGATTCAAACGTTGACCGGATTCGAACCTTTAACCGATTCAAACGTTTACCGGGTTCGAACCATTAACCGATTCAAACGTTTAACGGATTCAAACCTTTAACCGATTCAAATGTTTACCGGATTCGAACCTTTAACCGATTCAAACGTTTAACGGATTCTAACCTTCAACCGATTCAAACGTTTACCGGATTCGAACCTTTAACCGATTCAAACGTTTACCGGGTTCGAACCATTAACCGATTCAAACGTTTACCGGGTTCGAACCATTAATCGATTCAAACGTTTACCGGATTCGAACCTTTAACCGATTCAAACGTTTACCGGATTCGAAACTCCAACCGATTCAAACGTTTACCGGATTCGAACCTCTTACCGATTCAAACGTTTACCGGATTCGAACCTCTAACTGATTCGAACCTTTAACCGATTCAAACGTTTAACGGATTCGAACCTTTAACCAAGTCAAAGGTTTACCGGATTCGAACCTGTAACCGATTCAAACGTTTGCCGTATTTGAACCATTAACCGATTCAAACGTTTTCCGGATTCGAAACTTCAACCGATTCAAACGTTTACCGGATTCGAACCTTTAACCGATTCAAACGTTTACCGGATTCAAACCTTTAACAGATTCAAACGTTTACTGGATTCGAAACTTTAACCGATTCAAACGTTTACCGGATTCGAACCTTTAACAGATTCAAACGTTTACCGGATTCGAAACTTTAACCGATTCAAACGTTTACCGGATTCGAACCTTTAACCGATTCAAACGTTGACCAGATTCGAAACTTTAACCGATTCAAACGTTTACCGGATTCGAACCTTTAACAGATTCAAACGTTTACTTGATTCGAACATTTATCCGATTCAAACGTTTACCGGATTCGAAACTTTAACCGATTCAAACGTTTACCGGATTCGAACCATTAACCGATTCAATCGTTTACCAGATTCGAACCTTTAACCGATTCAAACGTTGACCGGATTCGAAACTTTAACCGATTCAAACGTTTACTTGATTAAAACCATTAACAGATTCAAACGTTTACCGGATTCGAACCTTTAAACAATTCAAACGTTTACCGGATTCGAACCTCAAACCGATTCAAACGTTTACCAGATTCGAACCTCTAACCGATTCATACCTTTACCGGATTCGAACCTTTAACAGATTCAAACGTTCACCGGATTCGAACCATTAACCGATTTAATCGTTTACCGGATTCGAACCTTTAACCGATTCAAACGTTTACCGGGTTCGAACCATTAACCGATTCAAACGTTCACCGGATTCGAACCATTAACCGATTTAATCGTTTACCGGATTCGAACCTTTAACCGATTCAAACGTTTACTTGATTCGAACATTTATCCGATTCAAACGTTTACCGGGTTCGAACCTTTAACCGATTCAAACGTTTACCGGGTTCGAACCATTAACCGATTCAAACCTTTACCAGATTCGAACCTTTAACAGATTCAAACGTTTACCGGATTCAAACCATTAACCGATTCAATCGTTTACCGGATTCGAACCTTTAACCGATTCAAACGTTGACCGGATTCGAAACTTTAACCGATTCAAACGTTTACTTGTTTCGAACCATTAACAGATTCAAACGTTTACCTGATTCGAAACTTTAACCGATTCAAACGTTTACCGGATTCGAAACTCCAACCGATTCAAACGTTTACCGGATTCGAACCTCTTACCGATTCAAACGTTTACCGGATTCGAACCTCTAACTGATTCGAACCTTTAACAGATTCAAAGGTTCACCGGATTCGAACCATTAATCGATTCAATCGTTCACCGGATTCGAACCTTTAACCGATTCAAACGTTTACCGGATTCGAAACTTTAACCGATTCAAACGTTTACCGGATTCGAACCTCTAACCGATTCAAACGTTTACTTGATTCGAACATTTATCCGATTCAAACGTTTACCGGATTCGAACCTTTAACCGATTCAAACGTTTACCGGATTAGAACCTTTAACCGATTCAAACGTTTACCGGATTCGAACCTTTAACCGATTCAAACGTTTACCAGGTTCAAATCATTAACCGATTCAAACGTTTAACGGATTCGAACCTTTAACCAAGTCAAAGGTTTACCGGATTCGAACCTGTAACCGATTCAAACGTTTGCCGTATTTGAACCATTAACCGATTCAAACGTTTACCGGATTCGAAACTTCAACCGATTCAAACGTTTACCGGATTCGAACCTTTAACCGATTCAAACGTTTACCGGATTCAAACCTTTAACAGATTCAAACGTTTACTGGATTCGAAACTTTAACCGATTCAAACGTTTACCGGATTCGAACCTTTAACAGATTCAAACGTTTACCGGATTCGAAACTTTAACCGATTCAAACGTTTACCGGATTCGAACCTTTAACCGATTCAAACGTTGACCAGATTCGAAACTTTAACCGATTCAAACGTTTACCGGATTCGAACCTTTAACAGATTCAAACGTTTACTTGATTCGAACATTTATCCGATTCAAACGTTTACCGGATTCGAAACTTTAACCGATTCAAACGTTTACCGGATTCGAACCATTAACCGATTCAATCGTTTACCAGATTCGAACCTTTAACCGATTCAAACGTTGACCGGATTCGAAACTTTAACCGATTCAAACGTTTACTTGATTAAAACCATTAACAGATTCAAACGTTTACCGGATTCGAACCTTTAAACAATTCAAACGTTTACCGGATTCGAACCTCAAACCGATTCAAACGTTTACCAGATTCGAACCTCTAACCGATTCATACCTTTACCGGATTCGAACCTTTAACAGATTCAAACGTTCACCGGATTCGAACCATTAACCGATTTAATCGTTTACCGGATTCGAACCTTTAACCGATTCAAACGTTTACCGGGTTCGAACCATTAACCGATTCAAACGTTCACCGGATTCGAACCATTAACCGATTTAATCGTTTACCGGATTCGAACCTTTAACCGATTCAAACGTTTACTTGATTCGAACATTTATCCGATTCAAACGTTTACCGGGTTCGAACCTTTAACCGATTCAAACGTTTACCGGGTTCGAACCATTAACCGATTCAAACCTTTACCGGATTCGAACCTTTAACAGATTCAAACGTTTACCGGATTCAAACCATTAACCGATTCAATCGTTTACCGGATTCGAACCTTTAACCGATTCAAACGTTGACCGGATTCGAAACTTTAACCGATTCAAACGTTTACTTGTTTCGAACCATTAACAGATTCAAAAGTTTACCGGATTCGAACCTTTAACCGATTCGAACGTTTACCGGATTCGAAACTTTAACCGATTCAAACTTTTACTGGATTCGAACCATTAACCAATTCAAACGTTTACCGGATTCGAAACATAAACCGATTCAAACGTTTACCGAATTCTAACCATAAACCGATTCAAACGTTTACCGGATTCGAAACTTTAACCAATTCAAACGTTTACCGGATTCGAACCATTAACCGATTCAAACGTTTACCGGATTCTAACCATAAACCGATTCAAACGTTTACCAGATTCAAAACTTTCACCGATTCAAACGTTACCGGATTCGAAACTTTAACCGATTCAAACGTTTACTTGATTCGAACCATTAACCGATTCAAACGTTTACTTGAATAGAACCTTTAACCGATTCAAACGTTTACCAGATTCGAAACTTTAACCGATTCGAACGTTTACCGGATTCGAAACTTTAACCGATTCAAACGTTTACTGGATTCGAACCATTAACCAATTCAAACGTTTACCAGATTCGAAACATTAACCGATTCAAACGTTTCCCGAATTCTAACCATAAACCGATCCAAACGTTTACCGGATTCGAAACTTTAACCAATTCAAACGTTTACCGGATTCGAACCATTAACCGATTCAAACGTTTACCGGATTCTAACCATAAACCGATTCAAACGTTTACCAGATTCAAAACTAGAACCGATTTAAACTTTTACCGGATTCGAAACTTTAACCGATTCAAACGTTTACTTGATTCGAACCATTAACCGATTCAAACGTTTACTTGATTCGAACCATTAACCGATTCAAACGTTTACTTGATTCGAACCATTAACCGATTCAAACGTTTACTTGATTCGAACCATTAACCGATTCAAACGTTTAGCAGATTCGAAACTTTAACCAATTCAAACGTTTACCGGATTCGAACCTTTAACCGATTCAAACGTTTACCGGGTTCGAACCATTAACCGATTCAAACGTTTAACGGATTCAAACCTTTAACCAAGTCAAACGTTGACCGGATTCGAACCTCTAACCGATTCAAACGTTTACTTTTGATTCGAACCATTAACCGATTCAAACGTTTACCGGATTCGAACCTTTAACCAAGTCAAACGTTTACCGGATTCGAACCTTTAACCGATTCAAACGTTTACTTGATTCGAACCATAAAACGATTCAAACGTTTCCCGGATTCGAACCTTTAACCAAGTCAATCGTTTACCGGATTCGAACCCCTAACCGATTCAAACGTTTACATGATTCGAACCTTTAAACAATTCAAACGTTTCCCGGATTCGAAACTTGAACCGATTCAAACGTTTACTTGATTCGAACCATTAACAGATTCAAACGTTTACCGGATTCGAACCTTTAAACAATTCAAACGTTTACCAGATTCGAACCTCGAACCGATTCAAACGTTTACCAGATTCGAAACTTTATCCGATTCAAAAGTTTACCGCATTCGAAACTTTAACCGATTCAAACGTTTACTTGTTTCGAACCATTAACAGATTCAAACGTTTACCTGATTCGAAACTTTAACCGATTCAAACGTTTACCGGATTCGAACCTTTAACCGATTCGAACGTTTACCGGATTCGAAACTTTAACCGATTCAAACTTTTACTGGATTCGAACCATTAACCAATTCAAACGTTTACCGGATTCGAAACATAAACCGATTCAAACGTTTACCGAATTCTAACCATAAACCGATTCAAACGTTTACCGGATTCGAAACTTTAACCAATTCAAACGTTTACGGGATTCGAACCATTAACCGATTCAAACGTTTACCGGATTCTAACCATAAACCGATTCAAACGTTTACCAGATTCAAAACTTTCACCGATTCAAACGTTACCGGATTCGAAACTTTAACCGATTCAAACGTTTACTTGATTCGAACCATTAACCGATTCAAACGTTTACTTGATTCGAACCATTAACCGATTCAAACGTTTACTTGATTCGAACCATTAACCGATTCAAACGTTTACCGGATTCGAACCTTTAACCGATTCAAACGTTTACTTGATTCGAACCATTAACAGATTCAAACGTTTACCGGATTCGAACCATTAACCGATTCAAACGTTTACTGGATTCGAAACTTTAGCCGATTCAAACGTTTACTGGATTCGAAACGTTAACCGATTCAAAAGTTCAGGTGATTCGAACCATTAACCGATTCAAACGTTTACCTGATTCGAACCTTTAACCGATTCAAACGTTTACCAGATTCGAACCTCTAACCGATTCAAACATTTACTGGATTCGAAACTTTAACCGATTCAAACGTTTACCGGATTTGAACCTTAAACCGATTTAAACATTTACCGGATTCGAACCTCGAACCGATTCAAACGTTTACTGGATTCGAACCTCGAACCGATTCAAACGTTTACCGGATTCGAAACTTTAACCGATTCAAACGTTTACTGGATTCGAAACTTTAACCGAGTCAAACATTTACTTGAACCGAACTATTAACAGATTCAAACGTTTCGCGGATTCGAACCTTTAACCGATTCAAACGTTTAGTTGATTCGAACCATTAACAGATTCAAACGTTTGCCGGATTCGAACCATTAACCGATTCAAACGTTTACTGGATTCGAAACTTAAACCGATTCAAACGTTTCCTGGATTCGAAACGTCAACCGATTCAAACGTGTACCAGATTCGAACCATTAAATGATTCAAACGTTCATTTGATTTGAACCTTTAACCGATTCAAACGTTTACTGGATTCGAAACTTTAACCGATTCAAACGTTTACTGGATTCGAAACTTTAACTGAGTCAAATGTTTACTTGATTCGAACCATTAACCGATTCAAATGTTCACCGGTTTCGAACCTATAACCGATTCAAACGTTGACCTGATTCGACACTTTAACCAATTCAATGTTTACCGGATTCGAACCATTAACAGATTCAAACGTTTACCTGATTCGAACCATTAACAGATTCAAACGTTTACGGGATTCGAACCTTTAACCGATTCAAACGTTTACCGGATTCGATCCTTTAACCGATTCAAACGTTTACCGGATTCGATCCTTTAACCGATTCAAACGTTTACTGGATTCGAAACTTAAACCGATTCAAACGTTTACTGGATTCGAAACGTTAACAGATTCAAACGTTTACTTGAATTTAACCATTAACCGTTTCAAACGTTTACCGGATTCGAACCTTTAACCGATTCAAATGTTTACCAGATTCGAACCTCTAACCGATTCAAACATTTACTGGATTCGAAACTTTAACCAATTCTAACGTTTACTTGATTCGAACCATTAAATGATTCAAACGTTCACTTGATTCGAACCATTAACCGATTCAAACGTTTGCCGGTGTCGAACCTTTAACCGATTCAAACGTCTACTGGATTCGAACCTCTAACCGATTCAAACTTTTACTGGATTCAATCCATTAACAGATTCAAACGTTTACCGGATTCGAATCTTTAACCGATTCAAACGTTTACTTGATTCGAACCTTTAACCGATTCATACGTTTACCGGATTCGAACCTTTTACCGATTCAAACGTTTACCGGATTCGAACCATTAACCGATTCAAACGTTTACCGGATTCGAACCTTTAACCGATTCAAACGTTTACCGGATTCGAACCTCTAACCGATTCAAACGTTTACTTGATTCGAACCATTAACAGATTCAAACGTTTGCCGGATTCGAACCATTAACCGATTCAAACGTTTACCGGATTTGAACCACTAACAGATTCAAACGTTCACCGGATTCGAACCTTTAACCGATTCAAACGTTTACCGGATTCGAACCTTTAACCGATTCAAACGTTGACCGGATTCGAACCTTTAACCGATTCAAACGTTGACCGGATTCGAACCTTTAACCGATTCAAACGTTTACCGGGTTCGAACCATTAACCGATTCAAACGTTTAACGGATTCAAACCTTTAACCGATTCAAATGTTTACCGGATTCGAACCTTTAACCGATTCAAACGTTTAACGGATTCTAACCTTTAACCGATTCAAACGTTTACCGGATTCGAACCTTTAACCGATTCAAACGTTTACCGGGTTCGAACCATTAACCGATTCAAACGTTTACCGGGTTCGAACCATTAACCGATTCAAACGTTTACCGGATTCGAACCTTTAACCGATTCAAACGTTTACCGGATTCGAAACTCCAACCGATTCAAACGTTTACCGGATTCGAACCTCTTACCGATTCAAACGTTTACCGGATTCGAACCTCTAACTGATTCGAACCTTTAACAGATTCAAAGGTTCACCGGATTCGAACCATTAATCGATTCAATCGTTCACCGGATTCGAACCTTTAACCGATTCAAACGTTTACCGGATTCGAAACTTTAACCGATTCAAACGTTTACCGGATTCGAACCTCTAACCGATTCAAACGTTTACTTGATTCGAACATTTATCCGATTCAAACGTTTACCGGATTCGAACCTTTAACCGATTCAAACGTTTACCGGATTAGAACCTTTAACCGATTCAAACGTTTACCGGATTCGAACCTTTAACCGATTCAAACGTTTACCAGGTTCAAATCATTAACCGATTCAAACGTTTAACGGTTTCGAACCTTTAACCAAGTCAAAGGTTTACCGGATTCGAACCTGTAACCGATTCAAACGTTTACCGTATTTGAACCATTAACCGATTCAAACGTTTACCGGATTCGAAACTTCAACCGATTCAAACGTTTACCGGATTCGAACCTTTAACCGATTCAAACGTTTACCGGATTCAAACCTTTAACAGATTCAAACGTTTACTGGATTCGAAACTTTAACCGATTCAAACGTTTACCGGATTCGAACCTTTAACAGATTCAAACGTTTACCGGATTCGAAACTTTAACCGATTCAAACGTTTACCGGATTCGAACCTTTAACCGATTCAAACGTTGACCAGATTCGAAACTTTAACCGATTCAAACGTTTACCGGATTCGAACCTTTAACAGATTCAAACGTTTACTTGATTCGAACATTTATCCGATTCAAACGTTTACCGGATTCGAAACTTTAACCGATTCAAACGTTTACCGGATTCGAACCATTAACCGATTCAATCGTTTACCAGATTCGAACCTTTAACCGATTCAAACGTTGACCGGATTCGAAACTTTAACCGATTCAAACGTTTACTTGATTAAAACCATTAACAGATTCAAACGTTTACCGGATTCGAACCTTTAAACAATTCAAACGTTTACCGGATTCGAACCTCAAACCGATTCAAACGTTTACCAGATTCGAACCTCTAACCGATTCATACCTTTACCGGATTCGAACCTTTAACAGATTCAAACGTTCACCGGATTCGAACCATTAACCGATTTAATCGTTCACCGGATTCGAACCTTTAACCGATTCAAACGTTTCCCGGGTTCGAACCATTAACCGATTCAAACGTTCACCGGATTCGAACCATTAACCGATTTAATCGTTTACCGGATTCGAACCTTTAACCGATTCAAACGTTTACTTGATTCGAACATTTATCCGATTCAAACGTTTACCGGATTCGAACCTTTAACCGATTCAAACGTTTACCGGGTTCGAACCATTAACCGATTCAAACCTTTACCGGATTCGAACCTTTAACAGATTCAAACGTTTACCGGATTCAAACCATTAACCGATTCAATCGTTTACCGGATTCGAACCTTTAACCGATTCAAACGTTGACCGGATTCGAAACTTTAACCGATTCAAACGTTTACTTGTTTCGAACCATTAACAGATTCAAACGTTTACCTGATTCGAAACTTTAACCGATTCAAAAGTTTACCGGATTCGAACCTTTAACCGATTCGAACGTTTACCGGATTCGAAACTTTAACCGATTCAAACTTTTACTGGATTCGAACCATTAACCAATTCAAACGTTTACCGGATTCGAAACATAAACCGATTCAAACGTTTACCGAATTCTAACCATAAACCGATTCAAACGTTTACCGGATTCGAAACTTTAACCAATTCAAACGTTTACCGGATTCGAACCATTAACCGATTCAAACGTTTACCGGGTTCTAACCATAAACCGATTCAAACGTTTACCAGATTCAAAACTTTCACCGATTCAAACGTTACCGGATTCGAAACTTTAACCGATTCAAACGTTTACTTGATTCGAACCATTAACCGATTCAAACGTTTACTTGATTCGAACCATTAACCGATTCAAACGTTTACTTGATTCGAACCATTAACCGATTCAAACGTTTACTTGATTCGAACCTTTCACCGATTCAAACGTTTACTTGATTCGAACCATTAACCGATTCAAACGTTTACCGGATTCGAACCTTTAACCGATTCAAAAGTTTACCGGATTCGAACCTCTAACCGATTCAAACGTTTACTTGATTCGAACCATTAACAGATTCAAACGTTTACCGGATTCGAACCATTAACCGATTCAAACATTTACTGGATTCGAAACTTTAGCCGATTCAAACGTTTACTGGATTCGAAACGTTAACCGATTCAAAAGTTCAGGTGATTCGAACCATTAACCGATTCAAACGTTTACCTGATTCGAACCTTTAACCGATTCAAACGTTTACCAGATTCGAACCTCGAACCGATTCAAACGTTTACTGGATTCGAACCTCGAACCGATTCAAACGTTTACCGGATTCGAAACTTTAACCGATTCAAACGTTTACTGGATTCGAAACTTTAACCGAGTCAAACATTTACTTGAACCGAACTATTAACAGATTCAAACGTTTCGCGGATTCGAACCTTTAACCGATTCAAACGTTTAGTTGATTCGAACCATTAACAGATTCAAACGTTTGCCGGATTCGAACCATTAACCGATTCAAACGTTTACTGGATTCGAAACTTAAACCGATTCAAACGTTTCCTGGATTCGAAACGTCAACCGATTCAAACGTGTACCAGATTCGAACCATTAAATGATTCAAACGTTCATTTGATTTGAACCTTTAACCGATTCAAACGTTTACTGGATTCGAAACTTTAACCGATTCAAACGTTTACTGGATTCGAAACTTTAACTGAGTCAAATGTTTACTTGATTCGAACCATTAACCGATTCAAATGTTCACCGGTTTCGAACCTATAACCGATTCAAACGTTTACCTGATTCGACACTTTAACCAATTCAATGTTTACCGGATTCGAACCATTAACAGATTCAAACGTTTACCTGATTCGAAACTTTAACCAATTCAATGTTTCCCGGATTCGAACCATTAACAGATTCAAACGTTTACGGGATTCGAACCTTTAACCGATTCAAACGTTTACCGGATTCGATCCTTTAACCGATTCAAACGTTTACCGGATTCGATCCTTTAACCGATTCAAACGTTTACTGGATTCGAAACTTAAACCGATTCAAACGTTTACTGGATTCGAAACGTTAACAGATTCAAACGTTTACTTGATTTTAACCATTAACCGTTTCAAACGTTTACCGGATTCGAACCTTTAACCGATTCAAATGTTTACCAGATTCGAACCTCTAACCGATTCAAACATTTACTGGATTCGAAACTTTAACCAATTCTAACGTTTACTTGATTCGAACCATTAAATGATTCAAACGTTCACTTGATTCGAACCATTAACCGATTCAAACGTTTGCCGGTATCGAACCTTTAACCGATTCAAACGTCTACTGGATTCGAACCTCTAACCGATTCAAACTTTTACTGGATTCAATCCATTAACAGATTCAAACGTTTACCGGATTCGAATCTTTAACCGATTCAAACGTTTACTTGATTCGAACCTTTAACCGATTCATACGTTTACCGGATTCGAACCTTTTACCGATTCAAACGTTTACCGGATTCGAACCATTAACCAATTCAAACGTTTACCGGATTCGAACCTTTAACCGATTCAAACGTTTACCGGATTCGAACCTCTAACCGATTCAAACGTTTACTTGATTCGAACCATTAACAGATTCAAACGTTTGCCGGATTCGAACCATTAACCGATTCAAACGTTTACCGGATTTGAACCACTAACAGATTCAAACGTTCACCGGTTTCGAACCTTTAACCGATTCAAACGTTTACTGGATTCGAACCTCTAACCGATTCAAACGTTTACTGGATTTGAAACTTTAACCGAGTCAAACATTTACTTGATCCGAACTATTAACAGATTGAAACGTTTAACGGATTCGAACCTTTAACCGATTCAAACGTTTACCTGATTCGAAACTTTAACCGATTCAAACGTTTACTTGATTCGAACCATTAACAGATTCAAACGTTTTCCGGATTCGAACCATTAACCGATTCAAACGTTTACTTGATTCGAAACTTGAACCGATTCAAACGTTTCCTGGATTCGAAACGTTAACCGATTCAAACGTGTACCAGATTCGAACCATTAAATGATTCAAACCTTCATTTGATTTGAACCTTTAACCGATTCAAACGTTTACTGGATTCGAAACTTTAACCGATTCAAACGTTTACTGGATTCGAAACTTTAACCGAGTCAAACGTTTACTTGATTCGAACCATTAACCGATTCAAATGTTCACCGGGTTCAAACCTATAAACGATTCAAACGTTTACCTGATTCGAAACTTTAACCAATTCAATGTTTACCGGATTCGAACCATGAACAGATTCAAACGTTTACCTGATTCGAAACTTTAACCAATTCAATGTTTCCTGGATTCGAACCTTTAACCGATTCAAACGTTTACCGGATTCGAACCTTTAACCGATTCAAACGTTTACTGGATTCGAAACTTTAACCGATTCAAACGTTTACTGGATTCGAAACGTTAACCGATTCAAACGTTTACTTGATTTGAACCATTAACCGATTCAAACGTTTACCGGATTCGAACCTTTAACCGATTCAAACGTTTACCAGATTCGAACCTCGAACCGATTCAAACATTTACTGGATTCGAAACTTTAACCAATTCTAACGTTTACTTGATTCGAACCATTAAATGATTCAAACGTTCACTTGATTCGAACCATTAACCGATTCAAACGTTTACCGGTTTCGAACCTTTAACCGATTCAAACGGTTACCGGATTCGAACCTCTAACCGATTCAATCGTTTACTGGATTCGAACCTCTAACCGATTCAAACTTTTACCTGATTCGATCCATTAACAGATTCAAACCTTTACCGGATTCGAACCTTTAACCGATTCAAACGTTTACTAGATTCGAACCTTTAACCGATTCATACATTTACCGGATTCGAACCTTTTACCGATTCAAACGTTTACCGGATTCGAACCATTAACCGATTCAAACGTTTACCGGATTCGAACCTTTAACCGATTCAAACGTTTACCGGATTCGAACCTCTAACCGATTCAAACGTTTCGTGGATTCGAACCTCGAACCGATTCAAACGCTTACCGAATTCGAAACTTTAACCGATTCAAACGTTTACCAGATTCGAACCTCTAACTGATTCAAACGTTTACTTGATTCTAACCATTAACAGATTAAAACGTTTACCGGATTCGAACCATTAACCGATTCAAACGTTTACTGGATTCGAAACTTTAACCGAGTCAAACATTTAGTTGATCCGAACTATTAACAGATTCAAACGTTTAGCGGATTCGAACCTTTAACCGATTCAAACGTTTACTGGATTCGAACCTCTAACAGATTCAAACGTTTACCGGATTCGAACCATTAACCGATTCATACGTTTACTGGATTCGAAACTTTAACCGATTCAAACGTTTCCTGGATTCGAAACGTTAACCGATTCAAACGTGTACCAGATTCGAACCATTAAATGATTCAAACGTTCATTTGATTTGAACCTTTAACCGATTCAAACGTTTACTGGATTCCAAACTTTAACTGATTCAAACGTTTACTGGATTCGAAACTTTAACCGAGTCAAACGTTTACTTGATTCGAACCATTAACCGATTCAAACGTTTACCTGATTCGAAACTTTAACCAATTCAATGTTTACCGGATTCGAACCATTAACAGATTCAAACGTTTACCTGATTCGAAACTTTATCCAATTCAATGTTTCCCGGATTCGAACCATTAACCGATTCAAACGTTTACCAGATTCGAACCTCTAACCGATTCAAACATCTACTGGATTCGAAACTTTAACCAATTCTTACGTTTACTTGATTCGAACCATTAAATGATTCAAACGTTCACTTGATTCGAACCATTAACCGATTCAAACGTTTACCGGTTTCGAACCTTTAACCGATTCAAACGTTTACCGGATTCGAACCTCTAACCGATTCAAACGTTTACCGGATTCGAACCTCTAACCGATTCAAACGTTTACCTGATTCGAACTTTAACCGATTCAAACGTTTACTTGATTCGAACCATTAACAGATTAAAACGTTTAACGGATTCGAACCATTAACCGATTCAAACGTTTACTGGATTCGAAACTTTAACCGAGTCAAACATTTACTTGATCTGAACTATTAACAGATTCAAACGTTTCACGGATTTGAACCTTTAACCGATTCAAACGTTTAGTTGATTCGAACCATTAACAGATTCAAACGTTTGCCGGATTCGAACCATTAACCGATTCAAACGTTTACTGGATTCGAAACTTTAACCGATTCAAACGTTTCCTGGATTCGAAACCTTAACCGATTCAAACGTGTACCAGATTCGAACCATTAAATGATTCAAACGTTCATTTGATTTGAACCTTTAACCGATTCAAACGTTTACTGGATTCGAAACTTTAACCGATTCAAACGTTTACTTGATTCGAACCATTAACCGATTCAAATGTTCACCGGTTTCGAACCTATGACCGATTCAAACGTTTACCTGATTCGACACTTTAACCAATTCAATGTTTACCGGATTCGAACCATAAACAAATTCAAACGTTTACCTGATTCGAAACTTTAACCAATTCAATGTTTCCCGGATTCGAACCATTAACAGATTCAAACGTTTACCGGATTCGAACCTTTAACCGATTCAAACGTTTACCGGATTCGATCCTTTAACCGATTCAAACGTTTACTGGATTCGAAACTTTAACTGATTCAAACGTTTACTGGATTCGAAACGTTAACCGATTCAAACGTTTACTTGATTTGAACCATGAACCGATTCAAACGTTTACCGGATTCGAGCCTTTAACCGATTCAAACGTTTACCAGATTCGAACCTCTAACCGATTCAAACATTTACTGGATTCGAAACTTTAACCAATTCTAACGTTTACTTGATTCGAACCATTAAATGATTCAAACGTTCACTTGATTCGAACCATTAACCGATTCAAACGTTTGCCGGTTTCGAACCTTTAACCGATTCAAACGTTTACCGGATTCGATCCATTAACAGATTCAAACGTTTACCGGATTCGAACCTTTAACCGATTCAAACTTTTACCGGATTCGATCCATTAACAGATTCAAACGTTTACCGGATTCGAACCTTTCACCGATTCAAACGTTTACTTGATTCGAACCTTTAACCGATTCATACGTTTTCCGGATTCGAACCTTTTACCGATTCAAACGTTTACCGGATTCGAACCATTAACCGATTCAAACGTTTACCGGATTCGAACCTCTAACCGATTCAAACGTTTACTTGATTCGAACCATTAACAGATTCAAACGTTTACCGGATTCGAACCATTAACCGATTCAAACGTTTTCCGGATTCGAACCACTAACAGATTCAATCGTTCACCGGTTTCGAACCTTTAACCGATTCAAACGTCTACCGGATTCGAACCTCTAACCGATTCAAGCGTTTACTGGATTCGAACCTCGAACCGATTCAAAAGCTTACCGGATTCAAAACTTTAACCGATTCAAACGTTTACCAGATTCGAACCTCTAACCGATTCAAACGTTTACCTGATTCGAAACTTTAACCGATTCAAACGTTTACTTGATTCTAACCATTAACAGATTAAAACGTTTTCCAGATTCGAACCATTAATCGATTCAAACGTTTACTGGATTCGAAACTTTAACCGAGTCAAACATTTACTTGATCCGAACCTTTAACCAATTCAAACGTTTACTGGATTCGAACCTCTAACAGATTCAAACGTTTACCGGATTCGAAACTTTAACCGATTCAAACGTTTACTTGATTCGAACCATTAACAGATTCAAACGTTTGCCGGATTCGAACCATTAACTGATTCAAACGTTTACTGGATTCGAAACTTTAACCGATTCAAACGCTTACCGGATTCGAACCTTTAACCGATTCAAACGTTTACCGGATTCGAAACTTTAACCGATTCAAACGTTTACTTGATTCGAACCGTTTTTACTTACAAACAGGTCACTCCATTCCCGTACTCTGGTCGGCTCAGCGCACTCCCACTCGTCGTCCCAGCGCACCTGGTCACAGCAATGCACACGATCGCACCTCCTGTCTGCAAACCCTGGCTAAATCACCTGAGTTCATCCCCACCGTACAAAACAACATCAAGCTCACCCTGTTCAATCCCCGGTCCCTCAACAACAAAAGCCTCATCCTGAACGACTACATTCTGGATAATAAACTGGACTTTCTCTGTCTCACTGAGACCTGGCAACAACCTCTGGACTACTTCACACTCAACCTCACTACACCCAATGGATACTCTTACATCAATAAACCATGCTCGGAGGGCCGAGGTGGTGGAATTGCCGTAATTCACCGACAAGACATCAAGACCAGCCTCATCTCCATCTCATCTGCTCCATCATTTGAACACCTGGCTTTTAAACTCTCTGGTCACACACAGTCAGTCATGGCTGTCGTCTACCGCCCTCCCAAACCACACCCATCATTCCTGTCTGACTTCTCCTACTTTCTGACCCAGCTCTGTTCCCTCTCCCCCTCAATCCTCCTCCTCGGTGATTTCAATATCCACATGGACTCCAATGACTCCACAATAAACACTGACTTCACTGATTTACTCATCTGCTTTAACCTCACTCAACATGTCAACTTTCCTACCCATAACCGTTGTCACATTCTGGACCTTGTCTGCTCTACTGGATTAATTTTGCACCATCTCTCTGGCTCCGACCTCACCCTCTCTGACCACTTAGCCATCACTATGACCATCAACATCCCCACCCCAGCACCAAGGCATTATCGGACTATCAACTTCCGTAGGCTAAACGCTCTTTCACCTCCCTCATTCTCATCCACCCTCTCTGAAAAAATGTCCACTTCTCCCTTCGTTGACCTCCACACCCCTTCTGACCTCACTGACTACTACAACCACACTCTCTCCTCCTGCCTTGACCAGATTGCGCCTATAAAAACCAAAACAGTTTCTTTCACCCATTCTGCTCCCTGGTTTACCCCTGAACTCCACCTGATGAAAACTCGTGCTCGCCAACTTGAAAGACTCCGCAATAAAACAGGTCTCACAATTCACTCCCAAGCCTAAAAGGACCACCTACAACACTACAAAGATGCCCTCTCCCACGCCCGCTCCGCCTACTACTCTCAAATTATCCACTCTGGCTCCGGAAACCCAAAAGCACTCTTCTCTACAATAAACAAACTCCTCAGCCCCCTGAACACCACCACCCAGTCATTCACAGTAGACAACTGCATCTCCTTCCTTTCATTCTTCCAATGCAAAATTGACAACATCTACAACAGCTTAACCACCACCGCAGCCGCTCCCCCTCAAACCACCTGCCCCCCCCCCCCCCTTATCCTGCCAACCCCTGTCTCAATTCTCCCCAATCTCCCCTACTGACCTCTCTGAACTTCTCATAGGAATGAAAACTGCCACCTGCACTCTTGACCCCATCCCCTCCAGCTTTGTCAAGGCCTCCCTTCCTGCTCTCTCTCCACTTATCACTGCAACAATAAACTCCTCCCTGTCTACAGGCATCGTCCTACCATCCCTCAAAATTGCTGCTGTTACCCCCATTCTGAAAAAACCTGGACTCAACCCTGACACCCCAAATAACTTCAGACCCATCTCCAACCTACCCTTTCTGTCAAAAGTTTTGAAACACGCTGTAGCCACTCAACGCAAACATCACCTCTCTGCCAATAACCTGTATGAAACATTCCAAACCGGAATCCGCTCCAACCACAGTACTGAAACTGCTCTCCTCAAAATCACCAACGACCTTCTCCTCTCCTCTGACGCTGGCAACCTCAACATTCTCATCCTCCTCGACCTCAGCGCCGCCTTTGACACCATCAATCACACCAGCCTCCTCACCCGACTTGAAACCACCTTTAACATTACCGGCACTGCCCTATCTTGGATCAAATCATACCTCTCTGACAGACGCCAGTTTATCTCCATCAATAACTGCAAATCCTCCACTGCTCCCCTCCCCCAAGGTGTCCCCCAAGGTTCAGTTCTTGGCCCCCTCCTCTTCATCCTGTACCTGTCCCCCCTTGGTCACTTAATCCGCCGCCATGGTCTCCAATTCCACTGCTTCGCCGATGACATCCAGCTTTTCATCTCCACCAAGTCCATCTCCACCGCCACCCACTCTATCCTGACAATCTGCATCACTGAAATAAAATCCTGGCTTCAAATCAACTTCCTCAAACTTAACTATGATAAATCTGAAATAATCATCATTAGCCCAAAAACGCTCACCAAATCCACCCAGAACTTTGCCCTCAACATCGATGGTTTCCCAGTATCCACCTCCCCTCACATCCGGAATCTTGGCATCATCTTTGACCAAACCCTCTCCTTCGACAAATACACTAAACAGATCACAAAGACAGCCTTCTTTCACCTGAAAAACATCGCCCGTCTCCGTCCATCCCTCTCCTCCACGGCTGCAGAAATCCTCATCCACGCCTTCATCACGTCCCGTCTGGACTACTGCAACAGCCTCCTCTATGGTTCACCCTCAATAATCACCAATAAACTCCAATACATTCAGAACTCCGCTGCCCGTCTACTCACCCATTCCCGGACCCATGGCCACATCACCCCCGTCCTTTACAAGCTTCACTGTCTCCCCATCCCCCAGAGAATCCAGTACAAAATCCTCCTCTTGACCTACAAAGCCCTCTATAACCTGGCCCCATCCTACCTGGCTGACCTCCTCTTCAGACACACTCCCACCCGCAACCTCCGCTCTGCTGGTACCAACCTCCTGACCCCCCCCCCCCCCATCCGGACCAAATTCAGATCCTGGGGGGACAGGGCCTTCTCCATCGCTGCTCCCACCCTCTGGAACTCACTACCTCACACCATCAGACTCCTCCTCACTCACCACATTCAAAACATCACTCAAGACCCACCTGTTCAACACTGCATTCAACATTTAACCCACAGCATTTAACCCCTGACTATCTCCTCTCCTTCTCCTTCCTTTTGCTTTGATTATTTACCTTTTGATTTTTGTCTTTTTGTACTTGTTTTTTGTAGTCTGTCAAAGCGTCTTTGGGCTTCTTGAAAAGCGCTATATAAAATAAATGTATTATTATTATTATTATTATTATTATTATTATTATTATTATTATTAACAGATTCAAACGTTTCCTGGATTCGAACCTTTAACCGATTCAAACTTTTACCGGATTCGAAACTTTAACCAATTCAATGTTTACCGGATTCGAAACTTTAACCGATTCAAACGTTCACCGGATTCGAACCTTTAACCGATTCAAACGTTTACCGAATTCGAACCTTTAACTGATTCAAACGTTTACTGGTTTCGATTTTATTTTACCCGATTCAGTCCATTACTGGATTCGAACCATTGCCCTATTCACTTCTGTACATTATGTTTCCCAGGCCTTTACAGGATTCGAACCATTAATTATCGGATTGCCATAGTCCATGATTTACCCTATTTACGCATTCACATCCGCATTTTGTACAAAGAAATCCACATCCTCCCCCTCACACCCCTATTTTTGTCATGGTACAACCCTAACTTTGAATCGGGTAAAGGGTAAAGGGTAAAGGGTAAAGGGTAAAGGGTAAAGGGTGCTAACTTCACGGACATCTGTCAGAGTAAATAAATCCGTGTTACGGTGTTAGTAATTATCGGGCTGCCTGCAGCATAGATCTCTTATCCTGTACAATGAGGTTTAATAATTATGCACTTGCTAACATGGAGATCGCCCATTGGCCCAAGGGATGGAGGGGTGCAACTGTTGGACGTTTGTTGTGCAATTACGTCGATCAAATTTGAATATCTCAGGTTTAAACTCTGCGCTATGTGTCCATTTGTCCCAATCAGCGACGGCCAGGATCACGTGTCAAGTGAGTTCTTTAACTTCCTTTCCTTCCTCTGCTGCTCTGTCTCGTCAGCTCTCATCTCTAGGCCATAGAAATACCACACCTTGCTGCATAGAAATACCCCCACCTTGCTTCATAGAAATACCACACCTTGTTGCATAGAAATACCACACCTTGCTGCATAGAAATACCACACCTTGCTGCATAGAAATATCACACCTTGCTGCATAGAAATACCACACCATGCTGCATAGAAATACCACACCAAGCTGCATAGAAATACCACACCTTGCTGCATAGAAATACCACACCTTGCTGCATAGAAATACCACACCATGCTGCATAGAAATACCACACCAAGCTGCATAGAAATACCACACCTTGCTGCATAGAAATACCACACCTTGCTGCATAGAAATACCACACCTTGCTTCATAGAAATACCCCACCTTGCTGCATAGAAATACCACACCATGCTGCATAGAAATACCACACCTTGCTGCATAGAAATACCACATCTTGCTGCATAGAAATACCACACCTTGCTGCATAGAAATACCACACCATGCTGCATAGAAATACCACATCTTGCTGCATAGAAATACCACATCTTGCTGCATAGAAATACCACACCATGCTGCATAGAAATACCACATCTTGCTGCATAGAAATACCACACCTTGCTGCATAGAAATACCACACCATGCTGCATAGAAATACCACACCATGCTGCATAGAAATACCACACCTTGCTGCATAGAAATAACACACCTTGCTGCATAGAAATACCACACCATGCTGCATAGAAATACCACACCTTGCTGCATAGAAATACCACGCCTTGCTGCATAGAAATACCACACCATGCTGCATAGAAATACCACACCATGCTGCATAGAAATACCACACCATGCTGCATAGAAATACCACACCTTGGTGCATAGAAATACCACACATTGCTGCATAGAAATACCACACCTTGCTGCATAGAAATACCACACCATGCTGCATAGAAATACCACACCATGCTGCATAGAAATACCGCACCTTGCTGTATAGAAATACCACACCATGCTGCATAGAAATACCACACC
The DNA here is from genome assembly GCF_964187855.1 of Myxine glutinosa. Taxonomy (NCBI): domain Eukaryota; kingdom Metazoa; phylum Chordata; class Myxini; order Myxiniformes; family Myxinidae; genus Myxine; species Myxine glutinosa. The sequence goes on from NC_136273.1 coordinate 12,559,887, forward strand.
TTGCTGCATAGAAATACCACATCTTGCTGCATAGAAATACCACACCTTGCTGCATAGAAATACCACACCATGCTGCATAGAAATACCACATCTTGCTGCATAGAAATACCACATCTTGCTGCATAGAAATACCACACCATGCTGCATAGAAATACCACATCTTGCTGCATAGAAATACCACACCTTGCTGCATAGAAATACCACACCTTGCTGCATGCATGTTTGATGTAGTTTTTTGTTAACTACCTTGTGGCATACCTGCCTGCTCTACTGCTTCAGCATTAGTTCACCTTTCACCAATTCCAGGTCTACCTGGACCAGGGCGGGGATTATATGTTCGTTTCATTATTGTGAAATGGTACGAATATTATTACTGCTGTTAATATTATTAGTATTAACAAGGTCCAAATCAAATTAGGACTGTTTGTGCCATTACACGACGACGTATTATTAATTAATACATCCGAATGTTGCATTTCACATCCATGTTTCACTCATGTTACAAGCATTGTGAGTATTGCGCTGCAATACATGTCCCCTACCGGCAGTCTGTAGTCTGGAAAACTGTTGGGGAAATTACCAAGGGTTATTTATCCACAGGTTCTGAATCGTTCCCAATCACTAATTACCTCAGGACGGGCTCACCTGTGATTCGCACTCGGGACTTCGATTTATACACCTTGCAGACAGGTCAGCAGAAGCACGAGAAAACAAGCATTCTGAGTATTGCGCTGCAATGCATGTACCCTACCGGCAGTCTGTAGTCCGGAAAACTGTTGGGGAAATTACCAAGCGTTATTTACCCACAGGTTCTGAATCGTTCCCAATCACTAATTACCTCAGGACGGGCTCACCTGTGATTCGCACTCGGGACTTCGATTTATACACCTTGCAGACAGGTCAGCAGAAGCACGAGAAAACAAGCATTCTGAGTATTGCGCTGCAAAACATGTCCCCTACCAAAGTTCAAAGTGCCATAACTGTCATAAATGATCGAATATGCAAATTTATGCACGGTTGATGCTGGTTTTCACACTTGATCTGAGGTATGCTGAGACACGTGTGTCACGCCTCGCTTCGTTGATAAGCCCGCAAGGTCGCTCCGTGGAGCGGCCTGCACGTATTGCACTGTGTGAATTATATAAATTATTACCAACTCACGGTCTGAGGTACTGGCGATTCAAGATATATCCATTTTTAAAATATTTTCGTTTAATTAACGATATCTGCCAAACCACGTGCCCTTTCGCAAATTCCAAAAGGACATTTTAGTAGACTGACATGCTGAACAGATCTGTGAAGTTTCCCCTCGATTGGATAAAAAATGAGGGAGGGGCTCGGTTTTAAAGGTTCATGCTTAAAAACGTCATAACTCTGAAACCATCAGTAATTTATTATATTTTTCGGTTCACGATCAATGATTGATGTGTATATATATGTTGCTCGGCTTGGCTCCGCCCCTCCGGAAAGCACACGCTGTGTCACGCTGTTGACGTTCGCGAGACGAGGCTGAGGGCGCGCGGTGCGGCTTGAGGAGAACTCGAAAATAAACAAGAGATATCCATTTTAAAAAACATTTTCGTTTAATTAACGATATCTGCCAAACCACGTGAGCTATCGCAAATTCCAAAAGGACATTTTAGTGCTGAACAGATCTGTGAAGTTTCCCCTCGATTGGATCAAAAATGAAGGAGGAGCTCGGTTTTAAAGGTTCATGCTTAAAAACGTCATAACTCTGAAACCATGTGACGCATGACGTCATGCTCGTTGACTTTTTTGTTCGTCATGGGTATGCGATTCTGCCTGCAAAGTTTGGCCTCGATCTGTTCAGCCATTGCAGAGAAAAAGGGGTTTTCGTTTTTTCACGAAAAACAATATGGCGGCCGAACCACGTGACCTGTGACGTCATAATTACCATTAAATATTCTACAGACCGAGTCTGTCCTATGGTGAAAATTGATCTCAATCGGTCCTATTATTGCAGAGAAATTGGTTTTTAAAGGTAATTAAAACTTAAAATGGCACTGAGTTAAGGATCATCAGAATTATCAGATTTGTCACATGGTTTCAGAGTTACGACGTTTTTAAGCATGAACCTTTAAAACCGAGCTCCTCCCTCATTTTGATCCAATCGAGGGGAAACTTCACAGATCTGTTCAGCATGTCAATCTACTAAAATGTCTTTTTGGAATTTACGATAGGGCACGTGGTTTGGCAGATATCGTTAATTAAACGAAAATATTTTTAAAATGGATATCTCTTGTTTATTTTGTCATAGGAATACCATGCCATGGAAGGACCTATTAAACTGCTCTATACCCCTGAACATGGCACGTGTTTAGAAACAAAGGAATTCTTCCAGATTCTTTGTAGTTAATAACCCTAATCATATCAGGAGATCATAACTAAATCTATTCTCATTTTGAACAGATTCCAGGGCTCTGCTGCTGAGCCCACTGGGGAAGCTTAGAGCTCTTAATATGATCCCTCAATAGGAATTACTGACGATGTCAGTGCCTGCAGGGGGTGATATTTTTGGCTTTCGCCCCGAGCGCCACAAACCATCACTACGCCACTACGCCACTACGCCACTACGCCACTACGCCACTACGCCACTACGCACACACACACACACACACACACACACACCACCATCACTGTGAAAGACTTTGCTGGTGATTATAACAATTTACGTTCACATGATAAATGGTGGTGGTTCATGTACAGCCACCCATGCTGCTGGTTGCATCATTTTTCTGTGGGCATGTCTGTCGCTGATGCAATGCCTCTCTATATATAGCCAGTTATCTGGTACTCATTTTTCCGACATCGGAAGGATGACAGGCTGAGTCAACCCCACCTGGCGTTAATGCAACGGGATTCAAACTCAGGACCTTGGGATCCCAAGCCCACCACCCTAACCATTAGGCCAACACCAGGTACTATATCGAGTTGAAACTTCACCGCCGAGAGCGGAATAATAATAAAATAATAATAATAATAACAATAATAACATCATTAAACATTATTAAAATCTTATTTAAAATCTTATAAAGTTTCCTTATTATAAAAAAAAATGATGGTTTTGGTCACTTTCAAATGGCGGGAATTCCTATAATTTCAGCCGAAAGTACAGCTGAACACTGAACATGAACACCTTGTTTTCACCTGAAACCAGTGACATAAACAACCAACCTGGGCTATTCTAATCCACGATGGAGGTAATGACTAATCGCTGCTGCCACTCACTACCTACATATGACCACAGCGGGTTCGCTCCAGGTATAGATACCGCTCAGTCGGTGTGTTCCATTACCAAGCAGCTTGTAGAGCACTCACCAAGTGGCTTAAGCACCAAGCTAGCACTCGTCTCCATGGAAACGGTTGATAAGGGATAGCTGGCTTGGCAAGCTGATTGGTAATGTGACACACCTGGATTAGCTGTTTGCGCGAGCTTGTTTGGAGCTGGCTGTGTCAGGTGAGATAAATAATTAGGGTGTGGTGCTGGGCACACACGTTAAACAAAGGTAGGCCACAACGCTTTGGGTTAAGTCGAGCTCTTTATTGGTTGCTCACTCGTCAGCACTGCCGTGCTCGGGGCTGCGAGCCCGCGTGTATATCCGGAGGCCACGCCTCACCTGGGGCGTGGCCGAGACCCACTGGTGTGCGGAATTATGTCACTGCGCCAGCGAGCCATCGTGTCCGCCACACGCGCCCCCCCAGAATTCCCGCGCACCTGAAGGGTCAGCTTGCGGGGTAACCGGATGACCCGGCCGAAGTGCCCCCTGGCGGCTGGCGGCGTCTGGGTGCCGGGATGCCATCTGGGATGCCTCTGGCGGCATCTAGGATGGGTGCAGGGCAGGGGGGTCACCAGTGTGGTGCTGGGCACACACGTTAAACAAAGGTAGGCCACAATGCTTTGGGTTAAGTCGAGCTCTTTATTGGTTGCTCACTCGTCAGCACTGCCGTGCTCGGGGCTGCGAGCCCGCGTGTATATCTGGAGGCCACGCCTCACCTGGGGCGTGGCCGAGACCCACTGGTGCGCGGAATTATGTCACTGCGCCAGCGAGCCATTGTGTCCGCCACAAGGGCGTTAAATACCGTTATTATAATCCCAAAATATTTTAACATATTCACAGGAGCGATCAGGGGGGGTCACGCTATTCTTTATATTGCTGCCAATTATTTTACTATTATTTTATTTGAAGTGTCCAGAGAAAAACGCCATCAGGTAAAACGACGGCTCAAGCTGCTATATATACACCTTCCCAAGGCGGAAAAAGTTGATAAAATGGGAATTCCTCCAGATGTTTTTTGCAGTACAGTGATGTCTAAATGAACGTAGGCAAAGTGAAATAACATGGAGTCCTCTTACTCGTGGTACAAATGAAGATTCTGAAGCGTCCGACCAAAGTCCGACCAGCAATAGCCAAAGATTCTCTAAAGAGACTTGGTTCCAAAAGAGTTAAGTCCCATTCTCTGGCCCTTGGTGAGGGTCGAAGTCTCGCATCCGTAGAGCAAGACTGGAAGCACCAAGGACTTAAAAACTCTGACTTTCGTCATCCCGCATAGATACCGACAGCGCCACACCCCAGTGAATCCAAGAATCCTCAGGCCCGACCCAGACGTCGATCAACTTCTCGCTGGAACATGCGGAGACATGAATAACACTGCCAAGGTAAGTGAATCTCTTTGTGACCTCCACATCTTCGCCACAAACTGGCACAGACAAGACAGCAGCATCCAAGATATCATTTCATTTCAAGCTATCAAGATATCAAGATGTCATTTCATCCTACACAGCTGACTCCGCATGTGAAAAACCTGAATGCCTCAACTCTGTGTTTGCCTCTAAATCTTGTGTCCCAAACCCATCCCTCTCTGTACCCACCGTACCCAGTCGTACCCAGCTGCTCCTGGACTCTGTGTCCTTTCCTCCTGACAAGGTGGAAAAGTTTCTGTCAACCTTCAACAATGATTCTGCAACTGGACCTGACGGCATCAGCCCAAGGGTCCTTAAATCCTGTTCTTCCGCTCTTTCACTCCCTCTCTCTGTTCTCTTCACCCTCTCTTTTCCTTAAGGTCATCTGCCATCTGCTTGGAAGTCAGCCAATATCACCGCTTTACACACAAAAGGTGCAAAACAGATCCTAGCAACAACAGACCAATCAGCCTTCTCCCAATTATCAGCAAAGTCATGGAATCCATCATTGCTTCGGATATCAAATCTTTCCTCTTCTCCAATGGCTTGATCTCTGATCATCAATTTGGTTTCAGACCTGGTCACTCTACTCTGGACGTGCTGCTTCTGCTGTCTCAACAATGGATGGAGGTCCTCAATGCCAAACAGGAAATTAGAGCTGTCTCCCTTGACATATCACGTGCCTTCGATACGGTCTGGCACCCCGCTCTGCTCACCAAACTCTCCTCCTTTGGTATCCATGTAAATCTCCACGCATGGCTGGCGGACTTCCTCTCTAGTCGTAGTCAACGTGTGGCCCTGAATGGGTTTCTCTCATCTCCTCTTCCTGTTCAGGCTGGAGTTCCCCAAGGCAGTGTTCTGGGCCCTGTGCTTTTTCTGGACTTCATCAATGATCTCTCCGACTCTCTTGAAAATCCTCTCTATCTCTTTGCTGATGACTCCACTCTCTGCCGCTCCATTCCTCATCCCTCAGATCAGCAGGCTGTAGCCTCCTCACTCTCTGCAGACCTGGACAAAATCACAGACTGGGCAAACAAGTGGAACATGACTTTCTATCCTGACAAATCTCACACTCTTACGATGTCTCTTCGAAAAGACCGACTGGACAACCCTCCCATCCACTTTCTGAATAATCCTCTCCAATAAGTTCTGTCACTCAAGCTTATGGGTCTCACTATCTGCCATGATATTTCCTGGGAAAACCACATTTCAAATCTGGCCTCCAAAGCCAGTCGCCGACTGGGCATCCTCCGTCATGCGAAGTCCTTCCTTGGCACACCTGAGCTCCTCACCACATATAAGGCTTTCATCCGCAGCTCAATGGAATACTGTTCCCCCCTCTGGGCTGGTGCTCCTGCCTCACACCTAGCTCGTCTTCACGCTGTTGAAACCAAAGCATTCAGAATCATTGGAATCTCCCGCGATGAAGCTACCTCCGAGGGCCTTTCACTTACTCACCGCAGGCAGGTTGGTGGTCTTTCTGTCTTCTACCGACTCCTCTCCGGCCTTGCTCCTCCAGCTCTCTCTGGGCTCTGTCCCCCAAATATTCCTACAGGTCGCACAAGATCTGCCTGCAACCCTCTTATGGTTAAACTGCCAAAATCAAGACTCTCTGCTCACCTTCACTCCTTCATTCCTCTTTTCTCCCGCCTCTGGAACAAACTCCCTCACTCTCTTCAATCCCACTCCTCCCTCCAGGTCTATAAAACAGCTGTTCACCACCATCTCTTATCTTTCCCCATCCAAAACCTTGATCTTTTCTACCCCCGCTAATTTCACCCCAAATCCACTTTTTTGAGATACCAACTTCTTTCCTGGAAGTCCTTGGTGTCCTTGTTTATACTTCTCCCCCCCCCCCCCCCCCACCCCCTTCCCACACCGCCTCCCCCCAAGCCCTCTCCCTCCCACACATTTCTGATGTCCCTGCTCTCAAATGTTGTGTTTATGTGCTTCCCCTTCTCTCCCCATCTTGTCTACCGCTCCCCTTTTTATATACTTTGTTTGTTTGTCAGTTTGATTTGTTTGTGTGATAAATGTTAGCTCTTTCACGAGCCTCGATTCTGCATACAAAAAAAATAAAAAAAATTGAAAGCTTGGATCTTGGTTTTGACTCCGGAAATCCAGAATCCCAGCAGCTCCATCTCCTCATTCGGTGCCTGGAGGGCACTCGCAAGAATATCCAGCGTCTCCACAAAGATGACTGCATCATCTGTGAAATCAAGGTCAGCGATCTTGACACTACCAAACAATGCACTGCAGCCTGACCTCTCCGACATCCTCCCCAGAATCCAGTCCATACAAGCCCTGAAGAGTGTGGGAGCCAGTACACACCCCTGCCGAACTCCAGTAACAACTGGAAATAAGTCAGAGATGGAGCCACCACACCTCACAGCATTCAGTACCAGAGTATTGTTCAGAGATGAGATTGATCAGCATTGGTGGCACCCCTCGAAGACCAAGAATCCTCCAGAGGGCATCCAGATTCACTAAATCGAATGCTTTTGCGGAGATCAACATAGGCTGCAAGCAACCTATGAAGCGAAACTCTCGCTTGCGTTAAGTGAAGACCCGAAGCGCAAGGATACGGTCAATCGTTGACCTCTTTGGTGTAAAGCCTGACTGCTCTGGTCACTGGTGTTCAAGCAGATGGCAACAACCCTCCCAAGAATGATCCAAGCAAAGACCTTGCCAGACACCGAGAGTAGCGTCATCCCTCGGTAGTTGTTGCAGTCCTGGTGATCACCCTTCCCTTTCCAGAGGCGGACAACAAGGCCCCTCTTCCAAGCAATTGGGATGATGCCTGTGCTCCAAACAGAGCACAGAACTGCATGCAGTGACAAGTACAGCATTTCCACCAGCCTTGAGAAGCTCAGCATGGATGCCACAAATCCCAGGAGCTTTGCCCCCTTTCAGCCAGTTCACCGCCGCCTTTGTTTCCACAAGTGAAGGCGGCTCAGAGTTAATTGGGTGGATCAGCATTTGGGATAGCAACACCCCTGACATCCAACTCAACAGCCTGTGGGTCAACCTGGTACAGTCACTCAAAGTAACCAGCCCAGCGGGCCTTCACTTCAGACTCCTCTGTCAAGAAGCCACCACCCTCTGCTCTAACCACAGTATACCTAGGGACAGGCTTTGAGGAATGCAATACACGGATTCCTCTGTAAGCAGGACGAGAATCACATGACCACAAGTGATGCACTACCCTTTTACAGATTCCTCACCCATAGGCCTCCTTGTCTGACCGCAGCGATCGTACAGTTTTATGCCTCAGCTCCCAGAACAGTTCAGCTCTGCCATCAAGCCTGGCCCTGTGACTCTGGTCGATGGTATTGAGCGTCCCCTGAGACAAAGTTCTTCTTCGCCTGATGGCGGGTTCCAAGACAGCCACCGGCAATATCAAGGATGGTGGTCTTGAAGGCACTCCACAACTCCTCAGGATTCCCCGAAGCATCCAGCCCCCCCCCCCCTCCACCAATGCCCCACTCAACCTGCTCACAAACTCCTCAGCTACCCTCTCCTCCTTGAGCTTGCCCACATCCAGCCATCCAGAGTTAGACAAGACAAGAGAAAAGAGAGTCAATGATCCTGTATGATGTGGCAGCATTCCACGTACCGTGTGGTCTGACTCCCTTCCCGCCGCTCGATCGCTGCCGGCCATCTTGGTAGAGGGCTTGGCCTCACAGCTCCTTGCGAGCCTGGTCCCAGCACATACCCCATGAACCACAAACCACGAAGCCAGAGCGCACATGCAAGAAGGTAGGAACCACATTGCAGGAGAGCAGCACCCAGAAGCCAAAGAGATGCAGCAGGAGGCAATCAAGTGACACATGCTTTGGTGATGTGCAGGTGACTGACTAGGAGACACAACTAGGCGATAAGACCACAACCAGCACAGCGTACTGGCTTTTATTTTGTCCTGTGGGGCATGGATGACCCCTAGGTGCATGCCCACTGGCTAATGCGGACATTGAGCGAGGCTTGCTGGCCTGCACCGATTGGCAGGGACCACCCCATGGACTTTCCATATCATGCGGCACCCTCCTTATCGCTGTGTGATGGACGTTCTTATGTGGCTTTCGCACAGTTCGTGATTGCTGCCACAAGTGTAAAAATACACATAGGCAGATTGTACATGGGAATGTTGCAGACTGTAGGAAGGAGGTAAAAATGGGTGGGCTTAAACACAAATGTTGCAAAATGTTTGACCACATACCTCAAAGTGCTCCATGCAAGCGTGTGTCCTTTTCCTCACCTTACTTTTGAATCTTGCAAACTTTCATTTCCTTTTCTCCCAACCTTTCCGACAAAGCCCTAATATTTATTATATCATCCAGTCCCATCATTTTCTCATTCTGACTGAGTCCCCACGATGTACTGAAACTGTGGACACTTTTACTCTCTTGTGCGAATGAATTCTCCGTGTCCTTTTCCCCACAAAGTTTGCGGCGGCACACAACCCAGTGTTTTGGACACGTGTCGAGATTCTCTTTATGAGGTTCCCTGGTGTGTTTCTCGGTGAACTAATTACTCAAGTGCCACTCGCTCAGTTCGCCATATTTGTACAAATTTGGAAGTTACATAAAAGTGCTTGTCCGCTTGGGAAGGTCCAGATTCCATCACGTTGCATTGCTTTTGAAGTCTGAGTCTTGTTGGGGGTAGCCAGGGAGGGGAGGAGGAGGTAGCCAGGGAGAGGAGGAGGGGATAGCTAGGGAGGGGAGGAGGGGGTAGCCAGGGAGCGGGGAAGGGTAGCCAGGGAGGGGAGGAGGGGGACAGCCAGGGAGGGGAGGAGGGGGTAGCCAGGGAGAGGAGGAAGCCATGGAGGGGAGTAGGGGATAGCCAGGGAGGGGAGGAGGAGGTAGTCAGGGAGGAGGAGGAGGAGGTAGCCAGGGAGAGGAGGAGGGGATAGCTAGGGAGGGGAGGAGGGGGTAGCCAGGGAGCGGGGAAGGGTAGCCAGGGAGAGGAGGAGGGGGACAGCCAGGGAGGGGAGGAGGGGGTAGCCAGGGAGAGGAGGAAGCCATGGAGGGGAGTAGGGGATAGCCAGGGGGGAGGGGAGGAGGAGGTAGTCAGGGAGGAGGAGGAGGAGGTAGCCAGGGAGGGGAGGAGGAAGTAGCCAGGGAGGGGAGGAAGAACCCTGGAACTTCCTCATGATGGCTTTATGCTTTCGCCCCAAATTTTGGGCAAATACTATTTGGGAATTTTGGTCAAATACTATTTGGGAATTTTGGTCAAATACTATTTGGGAATTTTGGTCAAATACTATTTGGTAATTTTGGTCAAATACTATTTGGTAATTTTGGTCAAATACTATTTGGGAATTTTGGTCAAATACTATTTGGGAATTTTAGTCAAATACTATTTGAGAATTTTGGTCAAATACTATTTGGTAATTTTGGTCAAATACTATTTGGGAATTTTGGTCAAATACTATTTGGGAATTTTGGTCAAATACTATTTGGTAATTTTGGTCAAATACTATTTGGGAATTTTGGTCAAATACTATTTGGGAATTTTGGTCAAATACTATTTGAGAATTTTGGTCAAATACTATTTGGGAATTTTGGTCAAATAGTATTCTGTTTGGCTCTGAATAAAATAGTTATGAGTTTTTTTGTGGTCTTCCTTGCGATAATTATATCGCTGCTCAATGTAGGCACGGCTCGGGTCCTTCTGTTTTGAATATGGATCTTCCCAAGTAATCCAACCACAACCATTTTAAATTTTGTTTGGCGTAGGCCGACATAAGGTTGTATATGTAGCCTTTATCCAGTGCTTTATAACGAGCACACGATTCCTATGTATTGAAGACTGAATGTAGGAAGAAGAGACGGCAAAGATATATAGAGTTGGACACGCGGTCGTGCAGTAAATGACACGTATTATCAATGTAAACGCTTCGGCTCTTCCTTTGTAAATTACTGACACAAGGACGTTTGGCTTTCCCGCCGGAGATAACATCACGCTGGGGGCGGTGGCGTCACAGTCTCCTGGTCCAAGCGTGGCCCCAGGCGCCGCGGCTCGGCACAGGTGCGTTCACGGGGCGATGACGGGCCACCAAAGCTCTAGGCCCAAAACACTAGACTCTTTACAGACAAAGTGTGGACCGACCTGCCCTTAGCGCCGCGATTTGTTTCAATTCCCAACAACGTTACATTAACTGATCTTGAGCACAAAATCTTATTTACCGATGGCGGTTTGGAGGGATGTTGGCTTCCAGGTGCCAACTTTGTCACGGTCCTGAAGAAAGTGAATCGGTAAATAGGTGACACACACAACACAGGGGTAGAAAGAGTAATGGTGATTATGTAGTGCAGTTAAAGGGTTAAAAAAAAACTGGAAAAGGAGAAATAATAGGGTTGTCATAATGCCTGTCAATGGTTTTTATGCAAGGTTGTCGACCCTGGACACCTCCTGTATGTACACGTGTGTGTATATATATACATGGGGTCCAAAAGTGAGACCAGCGGGAAGTTTGTCATCACAAAATTAATCATTGTAAGATGAAACAAAAAGCACTTAAAAGGGATTTTCATGAACTCTTAAGGATATAACAACACTTATTATAATAGGAAAAATCAAACATGTCTTTGCATGTAATCAATAATCAAGGTGCCCCCTTTTGCCATGATAACTGCCTCAACTCCATTTGGGATTGATTTAATTAGTTTATGGATTATGTTTGAGTCAATCTTTAACCAACAGTGTTGTAATGAACTCCACAGCAGAGTCAGACTGCTCCCTGTCTGTTCGTCTGTTCAGATCCAAATACAATACTTTTTTAATTATATCAGTGATTCTTCACCGTTGAGAGATTGAACCAAAAACGATACGTAACACAATATCTCAAAAATTTGTGGACGGATTTGAAATAAAATAGTTGGATGAGTTTGGTTAGGTGACGAGAACAAGCGGATTTGATTTTGGTTCCGGCCCGGATCCAGTCTAAACCATACACTGCTCAGCCTGGCGGAGGTATGCGCTCTGCCGATGCTATTCTGGTGTATTATGTTCGGCCAAAATGTCAGTCAATCATAACTATAATAAATTAAAAAATAGGATTGCACTTTCTTCAATACTATGAAAAATTTGTGTTTGAAGCAATGACATGAGAAAGTTTGTTAATGATTATACATACATATATATATATATACAGTCACGTGAAAAAGTAAGTACACCCCATGTAAAGTTTTGACTTTTTCAACATATTTCAACATACAGCTATTTGATCTTCATTTCAACATTATTGACAGATAAAGGTGATATAATATAACAAATACCATGAAACATTTACATTTTGTCGTCCATTGTATAATTTAAATAAACATAAATGCAAATTTCGCATGTGGAAAAAGTAAGTACACCCTTGGCTCTAATAGGTGGTATTGCCCCTTTGGCAGAAACAACCTCAAGTAGGCGTTTCTTATAACTGTCTACCAGTCTCTGACATCGACTGGGAGAAATTTTTCCCCACTCCTCCATGCAGAATTCTTTCAGCTGTGCGATGTTTGAGGGGTTTCTTGCATGCACAGCTCGTTTCAAATCCCCCACAACATCCCGATGGGATTTAGATCCGGGCTTTGACTTGGCCATTCCAGAACCCTCCATTTCTTTCTTTTCAGCCATTCTTTGGTGGATTTACTGGTATGTTTATGGTCATTGTCATGTTGCAAGGTTCACCTTCGGTTGAGCTTCAACTTCCCGACAGATGGCCTCACATTATCCTCAAGCACCCTCTGGTACAATGAAGAATTCATAGTGGATTCTATGATGGTGAGCTGCCCAGGCCCTGATGCAGCAAAGGTGCCCCAAACCATAATATTTCCACCACCATGTTTTACAGTGGGTATCAGATTCTTGTGGTCACATGCTGTCTTTGGTTTTCACCAAACATGTCTTCTGGTACTGTGGCCAAATAGCTCTACCTTTGATTCATCTGTCCAGAGCACATTGTTCCAGAAGTGCTGGTCTTTGCCGAGGTGTTCATTGGCAAACTTTAGTCTTGCCCTGATGTTCTTTCTGGACAGAAAAGGTTTCTTCCTGGCACACCTCCCATGTAGATCAAATTTGTGCAGTCTCTTTCTAATGGTAGACTCGTGCACTTTGACATCAACAGTGGCAAGAGCTACCTGTAGGTCCCGTGATGACATTCTGTGGTTCTTCGAGACTTCTTTCAGCATCTTGCGGTCCTGCTCTCGGGCTGAACTTGCTGGGGCAGCCTGGCCTGAACAAGTTGGCAGTTGTTTGGAATCTTCTCCACTTGTAGATGATCTTCCGGACAGTCGAATGATTGATTTCAAATTGTTTGGAGATATTTTTAAATCCCTTCCCAGACTCGTAGGCATCTATAACCTTCTTTCTGAAGGCCTCAGAGAGCTCTTTTGATCTCGGCATGGTAACGCCGCACACTTCAACAACAAAGAGCAAACCAAACTAAATGTCCGAGGTTTAAATAAGACAGGTTCTTCCAAGATCCCCTCCAACAATGTTTTAAAGATTTGCACCTGAGCTGGTGCACCTGATTCTAATTTTATGTATTTGAAGTAGTGATAAATGTAGGGGTGTACTTACTTTTTCCATTTGCGAAATTTGCATTTATGTTTATTTAAATTATACAATGGACTACAAAATGTAAATGTTTCATGATATTTTGTTATATTATAATCACCTTTATCTATCAATATTGTTGAAATGAAGATCAAATGGCTGTATGTTGAAATATGTTGAAAAAGTCAAAACTTTACATCGGGTGTACTTACTTTTTCACGTGACTGTATATATATATACTGTATATATATATACAGTATATATATATATATATCTATATATATATATATATATATATATATATATATATATATATATATATATATATATATATATATATATATATATACAGACTTGGCATTTAATATGGAATTACTTTTTTTCCTTGAATTGGGTTTACTTTCTGAACTCGGTATATCAATCTGGTGAGTTTATTTTATGCTTCGGTGATTTATTTGTTCAAAGAACCATGTCACTGATTGTCTGTCGCAGCAAGAAGTCAATAACAGGATTATATCACAGGTGGCGTGACAAAATGTACGGACAGGTACATTTGACGATTGGCTTCACAATCGGGTATATAAGGGTTGTTGCGTTCTGTATTAGTGGAAAACAACTGCTGCACATCTACAAAAGTTATTGCCGCTTCCCCTGGAGATGGTCCATCAACTCAACAATGCTGTTTGTCATTTAGTGGTGGCTTTACGAAATTCCGGCATGAAACAGCGTGCTATTGCTTGGCAGTATGGCATCACTCAAGGTCAGGTGTCAAATATCCTGAAACGAAATGCTCAGAGGGGTGTCCCTACTCCAATACCGAGGCCAGGACGTCCCCGCAGAACACAAGGAGGGATGATCGCCAGCTGCACCGGTTGGTCCGCAATGGCCGTACCAAGTCAGCGAATCGGCTTAGGGCTGAGTGGGCAGCAACTGACAAATGTGCCTGTATCCAGAAGGCTAGTCAACCAACGACTGGTTCAAGCAGGCTTTTGTGCCAGGCGTCCCCTGAGAAAGCCACGTCTGACCAGACAACACCGCCAGCGCCGATTGCAGTGGGCCAGAGAGCACCGTCAATGGCAGCCAGGACACTGGAATCATGTGATCTTCAGTGACGAGTCTAGATTTCTGGTCTATCGTCAAGATGGCCGCGTCCGAGTGCGCAGACAAGTGCATGAAGCCTACAACGAAGATTGTATAGTGCCAAGAGTCCAAGCTGGAGGTGGTGTTGGGCTGCTTTTCATGCAGGGGGCAAAACTGACCTGGTTGTTCTGAATGGAAAGCTGAACCAGTTCAAGAACAGGGCCATTCTGGAAGAAACATTGCTTCCATTTGTTCGTGCAGCCTTTCGAGAAACTTTGTATTCCAAGATGACAATGCACGGCCTCATCGTGCTCGCATGATCCAACACTTTCTTGTTGACCGTGGTGTAGAGCATATGAGTGGCCTGCCATGTCCCCGGATATGAATCCGATAGAGAACCTGTGGGCAGAATTAACGCGTCAAATCGACAACTTGGACCAGCAGCCTGCCTCTGTGCATGAATTGCAGCAGGCTATTGTAACTGCATGGCAAGCGATCTTGTCCAAACCTTGCCAAATCTCGTGAACAGCATGCCTCAACCAGTGTCGGATTAAGCCTCGGCTGGCCCTGAGGCACATTTTGAAATTTTAGAGAATGGCTCTGAACAATTTAAATTAGATCTCGGGCTCATGGAAATGGACCCCAAACAATAGATGACCTGATTCATGAACAAAATATTTAATACAAAAAAAGACAAATATTTAATGTGAAAAGAAACTACTTTCAAACTAGTTTAGTCTTAGTGGGGCGGCTTAGCCCAAATATTCAAAAGAATTGTGCATTTTGTGAAACAAGCACCAAATTTGGCACAAATGTACATTAATATGTTGCGAACATTTTCAGATATTGGGCCACTTGAAATTCCGTAATTTGTTTTTTCAAATTTTTTCAAATTCGTAATTTCAAATTTTTCGGGTGACACCGTCACAATTTCGGTCTTCGAGGCTGGCCGATAGGCAAAGTGTGACCGGGAAGGGACGAGGTTCTCCTGACCACGTGGCCCTCGATCTGGGAAGCGAGAGGCGTTCCATTAGTGGACGCGCCCCTCACGCCCGACTTTTGGGCGGCCCCGGCAGGCCATTTGTTTTGACGTTCCGTGACAGGCCCCGCACCCCCACCTCCGGGCCGACCGGAAGCTTGTGCTGAGTACATCATACCTGAACAACTCAGTGAGGCAGAACACAGCAGTGCACACCAGGGTGACCCCTTCAGTGCATAAACCATTAACCTGTCCACTGCAGGGCATATAGAAATGAAGTTATTTTCTGCATATAATAATAATATAAGTTCAGTTCTATATAACAATTTCTGTTATCACCACTACCACTACAACTACCACTACTACAAGCTTTGTCTGGAATTTGTGGACTAACAGACAAACAGACATACAGACAAGCTGGATCAAAACATTACCTCCTTCCACCATTGAGTGTAGAGGTAAACATCATGGAAATTATATCATGCCCTAGATTTAATTCATGCTTACCCGTGTATTTGCTTCACTGTTCACAAGGTCTTTTGCATACATGTAATTCAGACTCTCGTCTTCATTGCTGACCACACAGTGTTTCGCAACATATTAATGTACATTTGTGCCAAATTTGGTGCTTGTATCACAAAATGCACAATTCTTTTGAATATTTGGGCTAAGGCCGCCCCACTATATCGGCCGGCCTCGAAGACCGAAATTGTGACGGTGTCACCCGAAAAATTTGAAATTACGAAATTTGAAAAAATTTGAAAAAAAAAATTACGGAATTTCAAGTGGCCCAATATCTGAAAATGTTCGCAACATATTAATGTACATTTGTGCCAAATTTGGTGCTTGTATCACAAAATGCACAACAGGTTTGCTATGCTGCTACACTATCTATCTATAATTCCAGTAATCTCTGTGTGTCTGTCTGTGTGTCTGTGTGTCTGTGTGTCTTGTGTGTCTGTGTGTTTGTCTGTGACCGCTGTTTCTCGACAACCACGGGTCCGATATACTTGAAACTTGCCAGGTATATTGCTGGGACCCGAGGATGTGCCTTTTCAAGGTTTGAAATTAATCGGACAAGTACCTACCGAGCTATGTCCAAAAAAACGCTTCAACCAATCAGAGAGCAGCGAGCTATCACGTGTGCCGAACCGTTAATGCAATGCAAGCGTTAATGCGTTAATGCAAGGCTTTTCTTTTTTTCCCTCTTCTCTTTCTACTTTTCCTTGCGATTAAATTGCAAACAGCCAAAATACGTTGGCGCTAATTGAATAATTGGCCATTAACACTAAAATAATCGTAACTGCGATATGCCAACTTCCGGACAGTGCAGCCTTCCCTGTTGTTGTTGTTTGCAGCAGCTGTTTGCAGCAAGGCAAGGCTTTTCTTTTTTCCCTCTTCTCTTTCTACTTTGCCTTGCGATTAAATTGCAAACAGCCAAAATACGTTGGCGCTAATTGAATAATTGGGCATTATGTTTTACAACTAATAAAAACGAATTTGCGATTCATTCGCTTTCCTGCGCGTTTGTGTACGCGATGGCGATTTCTTTACCAAACTCCGGAAGCCGTTCGCTTTGGACCGAACCATTGCATGTAAATAGAGGGGGGGGGATTGTCACCACTCGCAAGCCGTTCGCTTTGGACCAAACCATTTCATGTAAATAGGGGGGGGATATAATTTTAGATATATATATAGTACGGGCATGCCCTAGTCTATACAATTTGCAGTGTATGAATATATGCATGACAAAACACGCACAGATTTGGCACTTTGCTTTACAGTTTACTAGACCTTAGATTGTAACCTTGCGCGCGTTTACAACTGCAAACTCTTCAATTACGGAACTGAAGTCCAGTTCTCGGAGCAAATCACTTTCAATGCACAAAAGGGCCAACGCACCAAGACGCTGTTGATGCATGGTAGAACGCTTCACATCTTTGATTCTCTTTAGCTGCGAAAATGAGCGTTCTCCTGAGAAATTGGTGGCCATCAGTGCTAAGTATATTCGGAGAGCCACTGGCAGTGTTTGGAAAGGCTGCATGAACTCCAGTGGTGTGCAGCAGCTCAAACATATGCTGTGCCTGTGCACACCCTGTTGAGGGGGAACTTGAGGGCAGTTGGTCTTTATACCAGCAAATGAACTGACGGAACTCTGATGCAAAATCAGTATTCAGATCCTTGTGATACACACTGACAAGCCCTGTAATAGCAGTGTTGATATCCTCGTCGGTCATAGAGTCAAACTCTGTCAGAACGCCAAACCGCTGCAGCACTACAGAATACGCCTCTATGCGTTTCTGCAATGCACTTCGCAGTTGGTCAATGATGACATAAAATGTATTAACTTTGAATTTTTTTTGGCCCGTCATCCCTTCTGTGGCATCAGTAGCATTTCCATCATTGACACGCTTCTTACGCTTGGGAATTCGCCGACTTTCGGATTTGTAAGTGCTGTTGCCGCAGCGATCACATGCTTGTTGCTCATAGAAATCAAAATTTTCTCTGCGCGCATGTAAAAACTCATTCAAACTCTTCAGCAGACCAATAGCCGGTGTTAATTCTATG
>NC_136273.1:12577959-12605459 GCF_964187855.1 Myxine glutinosa
AATGATGACATAAAATGTATTAACTTTGAATTTTTTTTGGCCCGTCATCCCTTCTGTGGCATCAGTAGCATTTCCATCATTGACACGCTTCTTACGCTTGGGAATTCGCCGACTTTCGGATTTGTAAGTGCTGTTGCCGCAGCGATCACATGCTTGTTGCTCATAGAAATCAAAATTTTCTCTGCGCGCATGTAAAAACTCATTCAAACTCTTCAGCAGACCAATAGCCGGTGTTAATTCTATGGTGGCACTTTGCAACAACTTGCTGCAGCAGTTGAACCAATGCAAAATATCATTCCAAAGTTCACACATCAGGGAAACTTCTATGGTGCCCATCTTTTCTGCCAAAGAATCCGCCTCATTTCGTGTCTCCCTGTTCTGATTTTCATCTGCAGAGATCTCTTCGAGAGCACTCTGGAACTGGCGGTAACCGCGGAACAGAGCTTCAGTGGCATCAGCTCGGGCAGACCACCGGGTATCCGATGGGTGTTTCAGAACAAGGCACCCAGGTTGCTGTTCCACATGGGTCTGCAGGACACCCCAACGGTGCGTGGATGCCACAAAGAACGCATACAGGCCCTGCAAAAACCCCAAAAATGAAACCGCGTCAATGCAACAATCCACCGCGGACTGACCAACTAAGTTAAAAGAGTGAGCTGCACAGGGAATGTAATCAACCAAACTGTTCTTGTTCTTCAAAATTTGCTGCATACCATTGTACTTGCCCGACATATTACTGGCATTGTCATACGTCTGACCGCGGCAATTGTCAAAGTCGATGTCATGGTCCTTCAAGTATTGGAGAAGAGTATCAGCAAGATTCTGACCTGTATGACTAGAGATACTAATGAACGTGAGGAAACGCTCGACAGGCTTGTGATCTGTCATGTTGACGTAGCGGAGGATGATAGTGAGCTGGTCCGTATGGGCAATGTCCGGTGTGGAGTCCACTGAAACGGAGAAATACCGCGACTTCGAAATCTCATCCTTGATGCGACCAAGTACTTGCTTGCCCATCACAGCAATTAATTCTTCGCAGATTGTTTTTGACAAATAAGACGTGTGACCGCGACCCCGATCGGCATGGTAATGGATGTGCTTGGACAAAAACGGATCAAACTGGCTAATCAACTCCAAAATGCCCAAGTAATTACCATTGCTGCTGTAGCCAACAATTTCGTTACTACCTCGAAACGAATGACCCCTCTCGCAAAGAAAAGTAATTGTGGCAACACAACGTGTCAACACATTTTTCCAATAGCTGCGCTGCTCTAGCATTTTTTGATGCAATTGCTTATCAACTCGACCGGCATCAGCACTCCGCTGACAAAATGTTAGAACTGATTCTATGTGCTTTGGGCTGATTTCATGGGCCTTCAAGTACTGAGCCGTATTCTTCCAATCAGTAAATCCCGAGCCAGAAAGCTGTGCACCTCTGTCAGAGGACAACAGAGTGCATGGAAAACAGAAAACGCAAGTTTTGGCAGGAGAATAAACAAGCCAATCACGATCAGCTACCTCCCCATTTGGCAAAACCAGTTTGAAGGCACTGGCATTAAGAAAGCAATTCACCCCAGAGTATTCGCGCTTCGTTTCTGGATAACTGTCATGCAAGTTCCGAAAATGGTCAGTGCCCAACTGATGCACACATGGCGCAGTTTGTCTGTGATCTTACCAAACAACCCGACATCGTTGGGAATCAGTGGAGTCGATACTGAAGCACCTTCGCCCCGAGTGTCTGTGTCACCATCGTCGGCCAGCCTGTCTTCGACAGGATCAACTGCGGGGGATGTTGAAGGGGAGTCCTTAGTTGAATCTATATCATCATCACCACCAACACCAGTGTCTTTCTCCACCACATGGAAAAACGATGTCAATTTATGAGTCGTCTTGAGTAGTTGATCATCCTTATGCTTCTTTTTCTTCAACTCCTGAGCTCACTCCCAGCCACCTTTGCGTCCTGACATAACGATGGATTGAATCTGCAAATAGAACATCAGATGTATAAGTTTTAAAACCTTTTATTATAAAATACAAACCACATTAAACACTATACAGTGATGTAGCGCACCTTGAAAATATTTGCGAAAATTGAGATACATATATTACCCTGGCAGGGACAGAAATTAGAAATATTTGTTTTAAATAATAAAAATTGACGAAAACTGCTTGTCCATTTTTGTGGCCCGAATTTTTGGCTGGCCCTAAGGCATATGCCTTGTCTGCCTAATGGTCAATCCGGCAATGGCCTCAACGTGTACGTGCTCTCCGGAATGCTCGTGGGGGATACACGAAGTACTGAACTGTAATTTTACTGTCCGTAATCCCAGTCGTAATTTAACTTTTGTTTTTGTTAAAAAAAATTTTGGCTAATGTGCAAAATAAAGAGATACTTCTGGAAAACGTACAGAAGTTTAACACAGTACTGTCCGTGAATTGAGTTCGATATCAGTTTACATCACTTTCAAGGATCAATTTATTTGCTTCGAAATGTCAAATGTGGTTTTTGTTTCTTTTAATTTAAAAGAAACAAAAACCACATTTGACATTTCGAAGCAAATAAATTAAAATTTAAAGGTCACATTAACAAAATCTAGAATAATTTCAACATAATTCCAATGAACTTTTGGTTCTAAGTCATCTTGAAAAGTAAGTTCACCCCCACAAAAAAAATATTCCATATTATATGCCAAGTCTGTATATATATATATATATATATATATATATATATATATATATATATATATATATATATATATATATATATATATATATATATATATATATATATACATATATATATATATATATATATATATATATGTAAATATATATACATATATATATATATATATATATATACATATATATATATATATATATATATATATATACATATATATATATATATATATATATATATATATATATATATATATATATATATATATATATATATATATATATATATATATATATATATATATATATAATCGTTAGATTAAATAAGACGCTGACGTAGCTTCAGGACGTCGATCTTTAATTGTCGACAAGCTTTCGACCAACAAAGGTCTTCTTCTGAGTCGGCCCCAAGGTCAACGGAAGTGGACCACAACGGAAGTTTTGAGAACTTCAAAGACCACAACGGAAGTTTGGACCACAACGGAACGGAAGTGGAAGTTTTGAGAACCCACAACTTGGGGCCGACTCAGAAGAAGACCTTTGTTGGTCGAAAGCTTGTCGACTATTAAAGATCGACGTCCTGAAGCTACGTCCGCGTCTTATTTAATCTAACGATTATTTATTCAATGCAAATGAGACGCCCTGCTCGTACTGTGGAGTTTCTACTATTTCTTACAGTTATATATATATATATATATATACACACAGATTGAATCCCTGAACCCCCTAACTTGACTAGGAAGAAAGGCCCAGATTGAGTCTCACCCCAGCAATTGCTGCACCACAACCTGTTAGCAACAAGTGTAGCCTGCCACGCTGACACACTGTCTCTGCACAGACATATATATATATATATATATATATATATATACACACAGATTGAATCCCTGAACCCCCTAACTTGACTAGGAAGAAAGGCCCAGATTGAGTCTCACCCCAGCAATTGCTGCACCACAACCTGTTAGCAACAAGTGTAGCCTGCCACGCTGACACACTGTCTCTGCACAGACATATATATATATATATATACACACACACACAACAACAACTGGCATTTTAAGGCCATTTTCCCTGCAAGAGCGGGGGTTAGCCTTGCGGTCCCCATGACAATCTTCTCCATTTTGCCCTATTTTCTGCATCTCCCCTTGTTAAGCCCTTGCCCACATTTCTTCTTCCACCATCTTTAGCCAAGTCTTTCTCGGTATTCCCCGTCCTCTACTTCCTTCTACATTCATTTCCATCACTCTTCTCAACCAGTCACTTTCATCCTTCCTCAACACATGACCAAACCATCTCTAACCTGTTCCTCTTCACAGCATCAATCACAGGCTCTATTCCCATCATCTTTTGCAATTCATCATTTGTCTTCCTCTCTCACAACGATACTCCACACATCCAACGAACCATTCGCATTTCCACCCTTTCCAGCCTTCGTTGCTGCTCTATCCTACGTTCATTACCCATGTCTCAATCCCATAAATCATAACACTTCTCACACATGCAGCATACACCTTTCCCTTCAGCTTCAACGACACTCCCCTCCTCGTCAGCACGCCACTCAGTTCTCAAAACTTCTTCCATGCATGTCTCAGTTCAGCAATCATTGCCGAGTCTGATCCACCTTCTCCATTCAGCATGTCTCCTAGGTAACAAAATGTTTTCACACCTTCCAGCTTCATGCCGTCTCCAAGATCCAACTCAACATTTCCTCCATCTGCAGCTCCCTCTGTGCACACCTTACACTTGAATGTAGCTGCCACACTGGTTAATGACCCTCTCAGACCACTACATTTTTGATGAACCCACTCAGCGCACATTGTACATTGAATGGAGTTCACTCCGACACCCTTCCTGCACACAGCACACGGTCACTTCCCAGTTCTTTCCACCTCACCACATGTTTTACCACTTGCCATCACCTTCGTTTTTCCGATATTCACCTTCAGATCTTTTGTCTCCTTACATTCCTTCCACTTGTTCATCTTCTCCTTCAGTCCATCCATACTTTCTGCAATCAACACCAGATCATCTGCATACAACAACGCCCACGGTAAACCCTCCTTTACGTTCCGAGCCAGCACCTCCATTACAGCTACAAATAGTAGTGGACTTAGTACCGACACCTGATGCACTCCCACCTTCACCTCAAACTCACCACAGTTCCCGTCCTTCGTCCTTACAGCTGTGTGCGCTCTTTTGTACATTGCCATCACTACTCTGATCAACCATTCCTCCACTCCTAACTTCCTCAATGCCCATGTCACGACTTCACGTGGAACCCTATTGAATGCTTTCTCCAGATAAACAAACCCAAGAAACAACTTCTTCCTCTTCTCCATGTACTTCCCCTGCCACTGTCTCACAATAAAAAGCACATCTGTCGTTCCTCTTCCTGGCATAAATCCAAACTGCATTTCGGCGATCTTCACTTTCTTCCTTATCCTACTCTCCAACACCCTTTCCAATATCTTCATTCCATGCTCCAATAACTTTATCGCTCGATACGAGCCACAGTCCAGAGGGTCACCTTTCCCCTTGTATAGAGAGACGAGGGTACTCAGTTCCCAATTCACTGGAATGCGGCCTTCTTTCACCACCAGATTGCAGATCTCTGTCATTCTCTTCACACCCCAATTTCCCGCTGCCTTCAACATATCTCCCACAACTCCCGTCGGCCCTCCCGCTTTTCTACTCTTCATTGCTTTTATCGCTTCCTCAACTTCCTTCTCGGTTATCTTCTCTGCCGGTCCTAAAACTAGGTTACTCTCTATGTTGCCATCCCATTCATTCTCTGTATTCAACAGCATTTCCATATATCTCTTCCATCTTCCTTTAATTCCATTTGGGTCCACAACGATTTGTCCCACTTCATCCTTCAAGCAATTCACCCCCATCACATCACACCTCTCTTTCGCTATCTGCTTTGCAATCCTGAATACCGCTCTCTGACCCTCTTCCAAATCCAAGCGTTCTCCGAACATTTTCCTACATGCCTCCTGCGCCTTTGCTACCTCTTTCTTTGCAGCCTTCCTGGCTGCCTTATAACTTTCATGCTCTGCTGTTTCTGCTCCCGTACCTTTCGCCTTCTGCCACTCCTTGAACTTCTTCCTCTTCTCGTCAATCCTCTTTCCAACTTCATCGTCAATCCTTGATAAGGGGAGAGCCGACGTCGGAGATCCGTAACAATTGGTGTCGGGGAGTGGGATTTGGACCTGAACCATATATTCTTATCTTTTGGACAAAATTTGGTCACAATTACGAGCGGGCGAAATTTTATTACCATCTAAATTTTAAATCGTGCCATGGATAGCCAAGGCGATCGGATGCCGGTGGGGGTAGATGAGGAAGGGTTAGAGGCAATCCAGGACCCCTGGGAAGAAGTGGGACAATTGTGAGAGATGGAGGAGGAAATTAATGAGGATGCAGCAGTCGGGGTGGCAGAGGAACAAAATGGTGGCGCCTCACACGTGGCGGCGAGTGCCGAGCCCACGGGGCCAGGGGAATTCCAATTATTTATGTCGCAAATGATGGGGTATATGGAAAAGATGGCTGACAACTCCAGCAGGGAAATGAATAAGTTGGGAGTCAAATTGGGGGATTAGACAGCAAATTGGGGGGATTAGAAAGCAAATTGGGGGGATTAGAAAGCAAATTAGGGGGCCAGTTGGAGGACGTGAATGGCCAAGCCAGGTAAATAAATGAGGGGTTAGCGAGGGAGGAAGCCAGGTGTGAAATAAAAGCATTGGGGAAAGACATAGACCGCAGGTCGAGCGGGAAAGGCACATCGGTATGCGACGGGGTAGCGTGGCTTGAGGAGCGCGGGAAAAGCAAGGAGGAGCAAAGCACAGCCAGGTTGACCGGGGTAGAAATCACGACACGGGGAATAGAAAAGCCGACGACTACTGAATTGGAAAATTTGATGTTATGTGCGCCAGAGGTCGTCAAGCTCAATAAGGAAAAAGAATAAATAGTGGAAATTGGGGAGGAAGAGACGGCGGACTTAGAAGAGCAATCACGGGAGGAAGAAATGGAATATGCCCAAAGTCCATGTTCACATCATGATGCCGTACTTGCTAATCCCAATAAAGATTTGCAGGTGCGTGTGGAGAAAAGGATCCCGAAGGTAAGCCGGGCTGTATATGGCGCGAAAAGGTTTGGCGCGAGAGGATTTTTCGTGCGCTTGGGATCCCGGCGTCACCCAGGCACTTGGTTGAGGTCCGTGGTGCGCTCTGTGAAAGGAAATGGCATGCGAGTGAGGAAAAAGTGTGCGCCGGAGCGCAAGTGTATTAACGAGAGCGAGGGAGAATGCACAATGGAGTGTATGTGTGAGAGTGAGTGTGATACAGAGAATGAGATGGATGGAGAGAGTGTGCGAGGATGCACACCTGAGTTGGTTGTGGAGAGTGTGCGGTGATGCACATTAGAGCGCGTGATTGGGTGTGCGACAAGAGATTGCACACCCGTGGGTAGGTGTGTGCTGAGTGGGTGTGCAGCAAAAGAGTGCACACCCGTGAGTGTTACGGAGTACGTAACGGGAGAGTGTGCGCCGGGATGTGCGTGAGAGAGGTGTGTAATGGAGTGTGCGGGCAGCGAGTGGTGTGCACCGGAGTGTGGAACGGAAGAGAGTGCACGGAGAGAGAGTGCAGTAATAGAATGCACGGAATGTATGGGATGTGTTAGTATGGGAAGAGTCGCGTGTGGATGTGAGAATGCGACTCGAGCATCGACGCT
The DNA here is from genome assembly GCF_964187855.1 of Myxine glutinosa. NCBI lineage: Eukaryota > Metazoa > Chordata > Myxini > Myxiniformes > Myxinidae > Myxine > Myxine glutinosa. The sequence goes on from NC_136273.1 coordinate 12,585,373, forward strand.
GACCGGGGCAGCGGTTAGGCTGACGGATAGCCGACGCGAGCTCTCGGGGCGTGGTGTTCTTTGTGTGCTGCAGGGACCGGCAGGGATCGTTGCCGTGGCGCTCTTGCAGGGAGCGCCATGCACGATTCGGGCCGGGTCCCGCCCTGTATGGTCAGTGCCGCGTCGTAGCGGCGACCGGCACGATTCCGGGGGAGAAAGGCCAGGTCGGACCTTCGCCCTCTGGCGGGCGCGGTGTTCCGACCGGGGGAGGTTGGGTCATCGGGCCGGAGACCGAAGGGCTCCGTGCCAGGATGGCGCCTGGAACCTCGGCCCGAGTGTGCCTCCTCCCCAGAATCGAAAATGCCGGACGGACCCAACCAACAGGAGACAGACCACCAATATGCATTGCTCGGCTTTTCGAAGCCGAGCTGTGAAAATGTATTCCCGCACGAGAGGCTCATAGTTTAGTGGACTAGTAGTGATAGTGATGGCGAATGGTATACGGTATAGAGGGATGGCAGATCTACCATCCCTCACATTGTATATTGGGGCAGAGGAGCAGTAGTTTTATGGGGTTTGGCAGTGTAAGCTCGCTGAGGGCGGGTTAGGATAATCGTCAGGGACCTAGAAGTGTCTTTAGGAGACTTGAGATTTAAGTAGTGACATTTGTACAGGTAGAGGGGACGTTGAGAGATTAGGTGGATAATAATGACGGGGATGTGCTTAGTATAAGGGATGACTGGGAAAGCACCAGTATTAGAGGGAGATAGATAGTCAGATGATGCTGTGTGTGTGTAATTGTGGGAACCACCGTGTGTATGGGCTTGAAATGAGGAATTGGAATGAGAGTCTTGGTAGTGCTGGTGATGAAATGCGGCAATGCTCGTGAATGATGTGTGTGTGAGCTTGGGGATGAACTTGCGCAAATGAGGCAATTAACTTGCGCAAATGAGGCAATGAACTTGAGCAAATGAGGCAATGCTCGAGAGTGATGTGTGTGTGGGTGAAAGTGTATGAGTAGAGTATTGAGGATGTGTGTAATGGCGATGAGTGCATTGACTTGCCTGGGGTGCAAGTGAGAATACTGAGTGGTGTGGAGTGAGTAGTGTGGAATGAGTGGAGTGGAGTGCATGGTGCGAAGGAGTGAATGGGGGAAGGATGGACCCCTTCACGAGTACCCGGGGAGGGGTAGTTTAAAGTTAGGTAGAGGGAGTAGGTAAATTGTTTGGATATTGACATCTGTGGTGCGAGTAGTTGCAAAGTAGTGTTTTTGTTGGGTGCATAAGTGAAGTGGAATGGCTGGGCGTGTGAGCCTGTTAGTACGTATGGTTAAATGAGCACTCCACCACTGGTAGTCTGTCGGCCAGGTGAGGCTGCAGGTAGGGTCTGGGAGCCAGGTAGAGTTGTGTAGAGTTCAGTGGGGCCCGAGGATCCATGGAATGACCCGGATTGCCCGATGCCGAGGTGGGCATAGAGGGGGTAAGTGCCAGGGAGGGCCTTCCCCGGTTAGTGTAGTGTGAGGAGCTAGGCAAGCTCGGGTGGCGACGTTCAGTGGCGGAGGTGCGCAGGTAAGTAGGACCTGCTGGTAGAGCCACACGACCCAGCCCCAAAATTGTGCGAGGGCACAGAGAGAAAAATGGGGGGAGTGAGACCCCAAAACTGGGAGAGCACCACAGTATGGGCAATGGGAATTGGTTTCTAGAACCACATCATGTAAAGTGGCAAATTGGATTGGCAGGGCAAGACACCGGGTAGTTTAAAAGAGTTAATGTCATTTAGAAGGATAGATAGGAGGAAAATCTCTTCGCACCATCCGCATCCACTCACCAAGGTGATAGGACTCCACAGCAGATTTTGCAAGTATTTGAATGTAAGATGCATCTTGACGTGGGTGAGATAATGTGAGACATTGTGTTTATTCCACCCCTTCCTTCTTGGGAGGGATTGGGAATGAATTTGGTTTAGGGGAGATATGGGGGACAAGAAAGGTAGAGACGAATTGGTAAATTTGTAAATTGTGTAACTATGGGGAAGGGCAAGGGTAGAGTAGGTGACATGGGGGGTGACGAACGAGTAGGGACGAGCTTTCTCAGCTCGCTCTCCCTCGCCCTTCATGTCGCATTGCCTTGTTTTGATGTGTACCCTTGCGCCCTTGCCCCCCGCTAACCTCTGCTTTGTCTGCCTCCCCACTCATGGACCATGGTCTTTTGTGCGAGGGGAGTGTGCAGGTGCCCTGAGCGGTGCAGCTGCACTCTTGCTGCCTGCACCCTTGCTGCCTGCCTGCCTGCACTGATGCACCATATGGACCACACTTTATGTGGCCTGGCACCTATGGACCACACGTTCTGTGGCCTGGCACCATTGCTGGGACAGGCCATTGCTGCCAGCAGTATCTGGCTTGCGGACCACTGTTTTAAGTGGCATCGATGCCATGCAGGCGGACCACCTGAGTTGGCCCTGCTGGCCATAAATAAAAAAGTGGACGCGGGTTTGTGCCCTTTTTATTAATTTAAGAACAGCAAGTAAGAAGATACAGCCAAGATATATCGGCCCAGCAGACAAGCACAAGACGTCATCATTTTAAATAATTATTGAAATGTTTTTGTGCATTTTTGGTGCTGGTGCTTTTCATGCATTTTTTTAGTATGGTGCATTTATTGTGCATATGGGTGTATGGTGTATCGGTGCAGTGCAGTGCAATGGTATTTCCTCTTCCCAAAAGTTCCTTTTTCTTTTTCCCACAAAATACAGGTCCTGGGTTATAGTTTTGTAAATAATTAGTAGTGTCTTGTAAATAGCATGCTCCCCACCGGCTTAAATGTTTAGTTTGAAAACCATTCCGTAATTCGGTTAATTGTGGGCGTGAGTCAGTTAGGTAGGACACAACGCAGCAGGGGGGACATATCTAGTGTTAAAACTGTCGCACTCAGTGTAGTCGGTTAAAAGTAGAGGGTAACCACACCTAAGTGTCACACTAATTGTTAAAAGATAGTCCTGACCCAGGTATCGATCAGCTCGGGGCGAGCCTGGCAAAAGAAGGGGTGCAGTGTTGTGGTTTTGAGAACCCACACTTGTTGTAAATGTCACATCATTAAAGGTTAAAGGTAGCACCCCATAGATAGGCCACAAGCAACACGTAGGTCACCATAGGACATCAGTTATTTCTTAGTATGTGTTAGATAAGGCCATTTTCCAATAGTTGAATCTGCGTTGCATCAATCAAATAAGAGTAGGCCCCATCCGTTCATTTTGCCAGCCTCCCCTCCAAGCAACGCCATTAAGCGCGCTCCCCAGTCTGTGCCCCATGGCCCCTCCCAATTTGGTATGCTCCTTGGCCGCAGCCTTCACTGCCCTTGAGCGTGAGCTCACTCAACGCCACAATAAGCCACGAGGTGAAGCCAGGAAAAAGGGGGCGGAGCGCCAGGGAGGAGGTGTGGCCACGTCACCCAGCCGTCAGGGCGGGCGGGTAAGCCATAACCAGCCAACCAGGGCTGGAGTGACATCGCCTGACAGGCGTGGCTTTGGGGCTTGCGGAGCGTTCGCTGGCTTGCATATAAAAGCCAGCGCACAAAGCCGTTTTACAGGACTTACAGCGGAAGCTTGTGCTAAAAGGACTGTCCAGGACTGATGCGATTTGAAGGACTTGTTTTAAGGTTGGCTTATGGAAAGGACTGTGCGGGAAGGACTCTTGTTGGAAGGTCGGCTGATTACAGGACTGCGGCAATTTGGAGGACTGGCACAATTTGCCGCGTGATAAAGGACTGATCATTGTGGAAAGCGCTATTGGTTTTACAAAGGACTGTCGTGATTAGAGAGGATTGCCACAAACTGCAGCGTGCAGGACATTGGGGAGAGGTCGTTTGGCGCGAATCATGCGCATATTCCATACGCGAATATACCAGCTTTCCCCCCGTCATTATAAGTGTCCGCTCGCGTTACGCTACACCAAGAGCTGCCTGCCGGGTTTCGTCTGCTGGACCGGAGCCGGACTGGAGCCTGGACCCCATCGCCGGACCTTTCACCCTACCATCTGCAATCCCCGTGTGAGTGTCTGTATGTGGGACGGGCCCGTTTGTCCAGGGAATAAGTTAAGACTGTAATTAAGACTGCCCTGTGTACTTTTCCTTCCTCTTTCTTTCTTGTACATTTCTTTCGTTTCCTCTTCTTCTTTGTACATAATTAATAAACCCATCTGTTCTTCCTGTTTTCCTGGTTTCCTCTCCATCCGATCGCATTAGTCTTTTCTCCATTGGGTACCCGTGGCACGATCGCAACCGCGAAGAATCGGGTCTAGTCACATTTTAACAGCTCGGGTCGCGGATTGCTATCCGCTCGGCAATATTCCATCCATATCCATGATTCGAGCGGGAGTTATTCCCTCGTTTCTGGTCGGCGTTAGTACTTAGGTAGTAGCGAATCCCTAGGCCTAACAAACCCTACCTAACGCCGCGCCGGGAAGGACGTTATAACTCCCAGGACTCGCGTCGGCCAGATAAAAGGACAAGGGGATTAACCCCCCCTTGATAAGGGGAGAGCTGACGTCGGAGATCCGTAACAATATATATATATATATATATATATACTAGCTTGGCTCGGCTCGCTGCGCTCGCCTCATCAAGCGTCGATACTGAGGCACAGGCTTATTTTAGCTGAGGCTAATGACTGTACCTGAGTTGCTGTGTTGTCATGATTTTCACCAATCATAATACAAACAATTACTTTGCACAAATGTATTTGTTGTGTTTGTGATATTACATTTTTATAGGCAATTTAGGTTGAAGATTTAGGTTGAAGGTTTTTTTTCAGGAAATAACCCCTCAGCACATACATAGGGGAGGGGTAGGTGCAGACTGGAAGTTTGGGACGATTACACCTCACCACCAAGTAATTCAAAACACTTCACCACCAAGTAATTCAAAACACCGCACCAACACGTAATTAAAAACACCTCACCACCATGTAATTCAAAATACCTCACCACCATAAAACACGTAATAAAAACACCTCACCACCACGAAATTAAAAACACCTCACCACCACGAAATTGAAAACACCTCACAGCCATCAAGCACGTAATAAAAACACCTCACAGCCATAAAACACGTAATAAAAACACCTCACCACAACGAAATTAAAAACACCTCACAGCCATAAAACACGTAATAAAAACACCTCACAGCCATAAAACACGTAATAAAAACACCTCACAGCCATAAAACCCGTAATAAAAACACCTCACAGCCATAAAACACGAAATTAAAAACACCTCACCACCATGTGATATTAAAACACCTCACCACCACGTCATTTAAAAACACCTCACCACCACATAATTCAAAATACCTCACCACCACGTGATTCAAAACCACCACAACGTTATTAAAAACACTTCACAACCACGGAAACAGAAGTTTGAGGGAGTCGTTAAGTGAGAACACAGACACTGCCCAGATGTGTAGGTAGGCCTATCTATCTATAATTCCAGTAATCTCTGTGTGTTTGTTTGTACGTTTGTACGTTTGTACGTTTGTTTGTTTGTCTGTGACCGCTGTTTCTCGACAACCACGGGTCCGATATACTTTTAACTTGCCAGGTATATTGCTGGGGACCCGAGGATGTGCCTTTTCAAGGTTTGAAATTAATCGGACAAGTACTTACCGAGCTATGGCGATTTAGCCGTTCGCCGTTCGCTTTGGCGTTGCGAATGGACCAAACCATTGCATGTAAATAGAGGGGGGGGTTCTGTGGTCGTTGCGAATGGACCAAACCATTCATGTAAATAGAGGGGGGGGGGGGGTTCTGTGGTCGTTACTGCCACGTGGTTTCAAAGTTTTTTTTTGTTGTTGTTGTTTGCACGCATGTTTTTTTGCACCCACGTACGGGCACGCCCTAGGATGTTTACACACACACACCCCTACACAAATTTTTTTTTTTTTTTTTTTTGGCAAGGAACGGGAACCCACGTACGGGCACGTCCTAGCTTATATATAGTACGGGCATGCCCTAGTATAGGTAAATGACTGTACCCGAGTTGCCGTTTTGTCATGGTTTAAACCAATCATAATTCAAACAATTATTTTGCACAAATGTATTTGTAATATACGTGATATCACATTTTATAAACAATTGAAGTTTAAAAAAAAAAATGTTCCGACAATAATTCCCCCAAAAAAATAAAAATTGGAAATTTTTTCAAAACAAATACCCTTAGGACAAACCGGCGGGAGAGATATGTGCATTCCAGAAGTTTGGTACGATTTCACAAAAGTTTGAGAAAGTAGTTCAGTGACAACACAGGACAACACAACACAACACAAGACAGGACAGGACAGACGCTGCACAGATATATATATATAGATATACACAGTGCATTCAGAAAGTATTCAGACCCCTTCACTTTTTTCACATTTTGTTATGTTGCAGCCTTATGCTGAAATCGTTTAAATTCATTTTTTCCTCATCAATCTACACTCAATACCCCATAATGACAAAGAGAAAACAGGATTTTAGAAAGTTTTGCAAATTTATTAAAAAGAAAAAACTGAAATATCACATTGACATAAGTATTCATACCCTTTGCTATGACACTTGAAATTTAGCTCAGGTGCCTCCCGTTTCTCTTGAGCATCTTTGAGATGTTTCTACACCTTGATTGGAGTCCACCTGTGGTAAATTCAATTGATTGGACATGATTTGGAAGGGCACACACCTGTCTATATAAGGTCTCACAGCTGACAATGCATATCAGAGCAAAAAACAAGCCATGAGGTCCAAGGAACTGCCTGCAGATCTCAGAGACAGGATTGTGTCGAGGCACAGATCTGGGGAAGCCTACAAAAAAATCTCTGCTGCATTGAAGGTTCCCAAGAGCACAGTGGCCTCCATAATTCTTAAATGGAAGAAGTTTGGAACAACCAGGACTCTTCCTAGAGCTGGCCGCCCGGCCAAACTGAGCAATCGGGGGAGAAGGGCCTTGGTAAGAGAGGTGACCAATAACCCGATGGTCACTCTGGCTGAGCTCCAGAGATCCTGTGTGGAGATGGGAGAAACTTCCAGAAGGACAACCATCACTGCAACACTCCACCGATCTGGGCTTTATGGCAGAGTGGCCAGACGGAAGCCTCTCCTCAGTGAAAGACACATGAAAGCCCGCTTGGAGTTTGCAAAAAAAGTACCTAAAGGAATCTCAGACTGTGAGAAACAAGATTCTGTGGACAAGGGTTCGATTCCCGGTTATGTGGAGCTTATGCCATGGCGCGTTGTTCAGTCTGTAAACACTTGCAACTTCTTCTCCAAAACTGCTGATGTGATGGTGACCAAACTTGGCTAAAGTGATAACTTGGTATGTTGCAACTCAAGTTTGTTCACGGCATAAAAAAAAATAATCAGAGTCTGAGGAGGTTTACCGGTGGGTCAAATAAGGTCCAGGTTTGACCCCCAAAATAGGTATTTGCTTTCTTATCTGAAACTACACACACAAATTCGATGAAACTTGACCACAACCTTCATCACCCGTGAAGTACTGAAGTTTCTTCACGAAAAAAAATAAATCGGGGTTAATTGAGTATACGGGGTGAGGTGGAGGGGGTTACCCCCCAAAATATGTATTTGCTCTCTTCTCAGAAACTACACACAGATTTTTATTAAACTTGATCACAACCTTCATCACCCATGATATACCATAGTTTGTTCACGACATTTAAAATAACAGGGGTTTGCCTCCCAAAATAGGTATTTACTATCTTCTCCCTTACATATTTTATGCGTCATCCATACCGAACAGTGGTTCCCTGGTTCTACCAGGTGAGTTCAGGGTCATTGGCCCTATTTTCATTTCTATTTTGCTGTTCGTGTTTTCTCATCAATTTTTATGTCCCAAACCATATCCTGCTGTGTTGAATTGTATAATCCATCTCCCGATCTAGGTAGGGCCTATCTAGCCATCCCCGTGATAGTCAAGTCGAGTGTGACTCCATTTTCTTTTTTGCATTGGCTCTTATACCGAATTTTGTGACTGACCTCAGCTCGATACATTTCCCCTCCTCCCTCAAAAATTCAAACAAAATATCTCTCCTTCACTCAAATAAAATAAGGAAAAATACCCAACAAACAACAACAACAACCTCGGGAAAAAAATCCAAACCAATGGCGCTGTTTCTCCTTTCTCAATCCCTCCCAGCTTCCTGTCTCTCCTTCGCAATATCCCCAAACTGAATAAAACGTTTATTTTCCTTAACTGATCCTGAGCATTTCAATCCCACATTTTTCTTCCACAGGATATTCAGCTGCGGAATCCTGAGACATCAATTTTACAGAGGCTGTGTGCACATGCCAAAAATTTCCCCTTCACGTCCATTCATGGTCTCAAACCCCTCCATGTCAGTACCACCTCCCCTCCCCCCCCCCCATCTGCTCCCCTCTTGTCCTGCTCCATCTCAACTTCCACTTCATTTTGCCCCCTCTCAGCTACCGTCCTGCTCCACAACCCTCCCAGCTTTGCTCCTACCCCTCCTGGACTCCCCCCCCCCCCAGCTTTCTGCTTCCCTCCACCCTCTCCACATCCCTCCATCCCACCAAAAGCTCCTCTCTCCCTGTCCCTAACTTGTGTTGACCTCAAGCATCCGGACATACGTTCCAACCCGACATCTCACAATTCAAGCAGCTGCCAATAAACCAGACATTGTCTGTCTAACAGAATCCTTCCTTCCACAGGACATCCCTGACTCATTAGTGTCTCTCCCTGGTTATTGTCTCTTCTGGTTTGATCGACCTGAAACCCGTCCTGGCAGTGGAGTTGTGCTGTACATAAAATCTTAATTTCTCACTCTTCGTGTACTGCTCTAACCCCTTCCAAAACCCCAGGGGTACCTCTGGCTACAACTTCCCCTCTTTTCCCACCTCGTGTTTTCTGTGGGTTTTAATGTCCTCCCAACAGTGACAACTCCATCTACAACTCTCTCAGATGGCATGAACCAACTTTTAATCACTCATCCCAACTCTCTCCTCCTTTTTTATCACTTATCCCAATATATGGTGGCTTCAATTGTCACCATGCTAATTGGCTGGGTGTTCTTACGTTTCTCACCAGCCATGGCACTTCTGTGAAGGACTTCTGTGACTCCATGGGACTGACTCAATCCGTGAATTTTCCCACCCGGATCTCTCCCAAAGGCAAATCTTCCCTTCTGGATTTGGTGATGACCAAATTCCCTGACAACGTATCTTGCTCGTCCTCTGCCCCAATTGGTTCATCTCATCATGTGACTGTGAAAGTCAACATATCTCTGACCATTGTCAGAGAACAGGATCAGTGCTGGCAAGGCTGGCAGTTCACTCAGTCAAACTGGCAGGGACTGCAAGCAGCCATCATGCTTCAGGACTGGTTTCCTATATCTACCGCCCCTGATATTAATTCAGCCTAGAAATCCTTCCACAGAAACCGGTTAACAACCTTCATTTTCCTCCTAGAACGCAAATCCAACCGAAGGCAACCTCGGATCATTCCACAAATCCCGCAACAAGTGCGTGTCTACTCTCAGGAGAGCCAGGAAGCAACATCTGTCCAATCTCAAGAATGAGCTTTCAGACGTGTGTCCTTCCTCTAAAACCTGGTGGCACCTAGTCAAGTCGATCCCTGGTGGATACCCCCCTCCATCGCTTCTGTCACTTCAAATGACACCACAGGCGCCTCCATTCGTGAGAAGGCCGAATGCCTCAATTCCGTGTTTGCTTCAAAATCTTGTGTCCCTATCCCCTCTCTCTGTACCCACCCTTTCCAGTTATACCCAACTGCTCGAGATTATGTGTCTTTTGCACGTGAGAAGGTGGAAAAGTTTCTGAGAACCATCGACTCTGACTGCAACTGGACCAGACGGCATCAGCTCACGTGCCTGCTCTGCTGCTCTTGAACATCATCTCTCTTCCATTTACACCCTGTCACTTACCACTGCTCATCCGTCACTTACCACTTACCACAGCCACAATATCACCAAAAAAAAATAATCAAAAAAGGTGCAAAAACGGATCCACTCAACACCAGACCAATTCATCAGTAAGGTAATAGAATCCATCATCGCAGATGACATAAAATAATTCCTTTTCTCCAACAACCTCATGTCCGATTCAGGCCAGGTTATTCTATCTTGAGCATGCTGCTTCTACTCTCCCAACAAAGGACAGAGGCCCTCAATACCAGACATGAGATCAGGGACATCTATCTTGACATATCTTGAGCTTTGATTGTTACGGGGTCCTCCCCTTACCTCTGGTCTCGGTAGACCTCCGAACCCCGAGAGGGTCCCCGGCAGAAAGATGTGTTATCCTTGGTTGAAATCAAGCAAATAATGAAACCCTCAATGGAACCAGCAAATGAAACAGTCAAATCAATGATGCAACCACACAAGGTTATGAACAAACAATAATATATTAGGAACCACACAAAAAGCCATACAACAATGGGGGCAATCACCCCTACTATCAAATCTTATGGTGGTAACCTTATCCAGCCCCTTAACCCCAAACTCATGGCACCTCCCCAATGTCTCTGCGCCCCTCCCAGGCGAAGTCCCAATGTCTCTGTGTGCTCCCGCGATCGGGGAATCAAGGCCCGATGAAAGTCAATTCAGGCGTAGGTGGTCGAGACGACCCCGAGGTCACATTGTTCAGCACCCAGTAACACAGTGGTGGAAAGGAACCTCACAAAGACGCGCTCCGACGTACACGTTGCGGTTCAATCCGCGAGCCTCCGTATAATTCTCACGTGCCCTTTCTGGCACAGCCGTCCCCGGCAAACCACCAGGGAATAATGCCCAGCCGACACGACCAAACCCGGTTCACTGCAGGTTTCTCGCGTGGCGAAGATGGCGGACGGCTTCCACTCCAACCCAGGCTTTGAGGCCAGGATCCTCCGGAACCTCAATGAGGCTATCCGACGACACAGGCTCCACGCACTCCGGCGATATTTCTTATCGCCTGAACTTCCCTTCAAGGACGCAAAGTTCACTCGCACTGTACGTCGAACGCTCGGTCCAGAGCTTCAACAACCACGTCTCTTCACGATCTCCTCCCGCCTCTTTTTCCTCGCTCCACCTCTTCCGGTCACGATCCGGATTTCCGGCCACATTTTACCAGGAGCGCTTTTAAATCTTTTAACCACAACAAACCTTTCCCTTAAGTCACAATAAGCATAATATCTAGAACCAACAATGATAACAACAACCATAATGAGGGCCGAATCCATAACACTTCCCCCCCCTCAAGAAAGAAAGTTTGAACACCGCGAAAACTTTCTTTGTCGGCAAATTCTTGAAACCAACACAAGTAATCAATGTTCCCCCAAAAATAAAACAACAAACTTTCACCCCACCCCCCAGAGCTTTCCCAAAATTAATTCCCTCTGGACAAAGTGTCAGCCATGACATTGTCCCGGCCCTTTACATGTTCAATTTCCAAGTTGAACCCCTGCAAAGCCAAACTCCATCTCTTCAACCTCTGATTTTTATTTTTCATTTTTTGAATGAAGGTTAAGGGGTTGTGATCCGTAAAGACTTTTATGGGAAAGGACGTAATTCCTAGATACACCTCATAATGCTGAAACCCTAGCAGGAGAGCAAGTGTCTCTTTCTCCATGGTGGCATAATTTGCCTGATGTTTATTGAACTTTTTGGAGTAGTAGCACACCGTGTGATCCACCCCATCCTCATCTTCTTGTAATAGGACTGCCCCAGCCCCCACATCACTTGCATCGATGGCCAACTTGAAAGGTGCTTGAAAGTCCGGGGCTGCTAGGACAGGAGAGCTCATTAATATTGCTTTGACGTGGGCAAAGGCCGCCTGACATTTGTCATCCCAAACAAATTTGGTCTCTTTTCTCAGCAAACTCGTTAAAGGGGCTACCACATCAGAAAAATTCCTGCAGAACCGCCGGTACCAACCCGCCATACCTAAGAATCTCATCAGCTCTTTCTTCCCCTTTGGGACTTGGAAGCGATCAATGGCTTCCACCTTGGCTGTCACCGGTTGCACCTGACCCTGCCCTACTACATGGCCGAGGAACACCACCTGTGCTCTTACAAACTCACTCTTAGCTAAGTTGATGGTCAACCCTGCCTCGGACATTTTCTGAAAAAATGCATGGATTTGTTTAATGTGGTCTTCTATGGTCATGGTGTGGATGATGACATCATCCAGATAAGCCTCCACCCCCTCAAGGTCTGCAATGAGCTTATTAATCAGCCATTGAAATGTAGCTGGCCCGTTCTTCAATCCAAAGGGAAGAACCTTGTACTGATACAACCCATTTGGAGTGACCAAAGCTGAGATTTATTTGGCTCTATCGGTAAGAGGAATCTGCCAATACTCTTTCAGCATATTACATATTTCTGTTACGGGGTCCTCCCCTTACCTCTGGTCTCGGTAGACCTCCGAACCCCGAGAGGGTCCCCGGCAGAAAGATGTGTTATCCTTGGTTGAAATCAAGCAAATAATGAAACCCTCAATGGAACCAGCAAATTAAACAGTCAAATCAATGATGCAACCACACCAGGTTATGAACAAACAATAATATATTAGGAACCACACAAAAAGCCATACAACAATGGGGGCAATCACCCCTACGATCAAACCTTACGGTGGTAACCTTATCCAGCCCCTTAACCCCAAACTCACGGCACCTCCCCAATGTCTCTGCACCCCTCCAAGGCAAAGTCCCAATGTCTCTGTGCGCTCCCGCAATCGTGGAGTCAAGGCCCGATCAAAGTCAATTGAGGCGTAGGCCGTCGAGACGACCCCGAGGTCACGTTGTTCAGCACCCAGTAACACAGCGGTGGAAAGGAACCTCACAAAGACGTGCTCTGACGTACACGTTGTGGTTCAATCTGCGAGCCTCCGTATAATTCTCACGTGCCCTTTATGGCACAGCCGTCCCCGGCAAACCACCGGGGAATAATGCCCAGCCGACATGACCAAACCCGGTTCACTGCAGGTTGCTCATGTGGCGAAGATGGCAGATGGCTTTCACTCCAACCCGGGCTTTGAGGCCAGGATCCTCCGGAACCTCAATGAGGATACCCGACGACACAGGCTCCACGCACTCCGGCGATATTTCTTATTGCCCGAACTTCCCTTCAAGGACGCAAAGTTCACTCGCACTGTACGTCGAACGCTCGGTCCGGAGCTTCCACAACCACGTCTCGTCACGATCTCCTCCCGCCTCTTTTTCCTCGCTCCACCTCTTCCGGTCACAATCCGGATTTCTGGCCACTTTTACCAGGAGCGCTTTTAAATCTTTTAACCACAACAACCCTTTCCCTTAAGTCACAATAAGCATAATATCTAGAACCAACAATGATAACAACAACCATAATGAGGGCCGAATCCGTAACACGATACAGTCCGGCATCCTGCCTTGCACTCCAAACTATCTGCCTATGGAATTCAAGGCCAACTCCACTCTTGCATTGCTCATTTCCTCTACTCTCGTAGCCAACATGTGGCTCTCAATGGAACCTTTTCTTCTCCTCTCCCTGTCAGGGCTGGAGTACCCCAAGGCAGTGTTCTAGGACCAATCATGTTCCTAATATTCATTAATGAATGATCTGACTCTCTGGAAAATCCTCTATCTTTTTGCTGATCACTCCACTCTCTGCTGTGTCATCCCTCTTTCTTCTGACAGACAGGTAGCGGCCTCTTCCCTCTCCTCAGACCTTTTGTGTCTCACTCTCAGCTATTACCTCTCTTAGGCAGGCCACATTTCAAAGTTCACCTCCAAAGCCAGATGCTGACTGGGGCATCCTCTGTCGTGCAAAATTCTTCATTGGCACACCTGAGCTCCTATCCTCCCACAAAGCTTTCATCCGCAGCTTGATGAAGTACTGCTCTCCACAAAGGGTTGGCTCCTCTGCCTCACATCTTGCTCACCTTGATGCTGTAGAAGTATATAAGAACAAAATTTGATATCTGGATCCGGATCCGGATCGTCACGAAAATCGAATCATTTCGTCCTTGTCACACACCAAACCTGTCCACCAAATTTCGTCTGAATCCATCCACAACTTTGTGAGATATCCTGTTAACAGAAAAACGGACAGACAGACAGACAGAAATGGGTTAAATCATAACCTCCGTCCACCTTTGGTGAGGGAGGTAATAATGTCATGTGTGATGCAGTCGAGATGTACTACACCATCTCTTGGTGTCTTGTGGGTATTCTGGAACTTTTGGATGTACCCTCAACTGTTATGGAATCTTTGGTTGAACCACCATGGGGAACTTATAGATGTGTTCCATTAAAAACTAGACAAACTTTGACCCCACCATCCCGCTTTCTAGGCATATTCATACATTTGCCTTCCTTCCCTGCATTCAAATTCCAATTCCAAAACTTCCTTCCCCTTTCTGTCTCCACCTCCTCAATTTCCTGCACAGGTTTTGACCCCTAACTTTTAACCTCTCGCTGTCATAACTTTCACCAAACTTACTTATGTTCACCCCCACTCTCAGGTTTGCTTCCATAATATGTAGATGATGCATGTGCTGCTCTATTGTTAAATCCGTGTGACTGTTGCGAGAGTGGTCGTCCTCCTTCTTACGTTTGGGTAACTGTTGGTCATCATCCTCCTTATATTTGGGCCCGCATTTGACACCAGATACCTTGTACGGGAGTGGTTCTTACTTGTACGTACCGACGTACGGTACCATGGGTATACATATACGCATCGAAAAGAAAATAATAGACCCCTAGTCTGTGGCCTGAAAAAAAACACCTTTTGGGGTAAATATTTGCACACATATATGGTATTTCATTTTGTGTCTACGCCTTCACCTCCAGGTTAACACACACATGCAGATGCTTCCTGTAAATGTATGCATGTAAATACACGGTAGGATTCTCGAAATGGCGATGAACGCGTTCTGTAGCGAAATGGCGCAACTTGGTGGAAGACGCGTGTCTGTTCACTCGCCGCGTGTATGCAACACCTTAAGACACGCGCGTCCGTTCACTCGCCGCGTGTATGCAACACCTTCAGACACAGGTGCGTACTCGCTCAAAAATGGCGCACGTTACGTCCTTGGACAAATACTCACAAGTTCGTGGATGCACGGGGGGCGGGGGACACGCGGGTGCAAAACAAACGGGAAATGGGACTTGTCCCTGTCGTACCACCGTGCTGAGTGCAGCCACGTGTCTCGGTGAAGTTATTGGAAGGCCACGATGCGAACAGCGCTCCAAACTGAATAATCACCTTTTCATTCCTTGGAACGACTGCCCTAGTTAGAAAAGGCTCGTCGCTGTCCTGCTTTGTTCGCCGCTGCCTCTTGAGTGCGCTCCATTGTGTGCGCACTCTGCAAGGGTCACGCACGCGCTATCAACGAGACCCATTGCCCACCATGGGGATTCAAAGGTGATCCGTTTGATGATGCACGAAGTGCTCGAGAGTTTGTATGAAAAGCGAAATTCGACAATTTCACAGTGTCTCCAATGGCAACAATCAATAACCATTGTCATTACGCAAACATTTGTGTTGCCGCACAACACATGTTCCAAATTCCCTCCATAGTCTGTAAAATGGGCAAGACACCTTCATGAAGTGCAGCGAATGTTGGCGAATGGTGAACACTCTCCAATGTCCATCAAAGAGAGAGAGAGAGAGAGAGAGAGAGAGAGAGAGAGAGAGAGAGAGAGAGAGAGAGAGAGAGAGAGAGAGACGTTTGACTTTTTAGACTTTTTATGACAAAAATATAAAAATACAAGCCAGTCGGTGAAGATACTATTCAATACAGGCACAATAATCAAAAATACAGAAAAGAAAAAGAGATAATGACAGGAAATCAAAACAGTACAATGAACTAGAAAAGAAAAACAACAACAGAAAAACCGACCACACACTGATTCAATCCAAACAAACCTACAAATATATCATTAATTCATTCTCCAGAGAGAGAGAGAGAGAGAGACAGAGGGAGAAAGACAGAGAGAGAAAGAGAGGGAGAGATCTACGTTCGTCTTTGAATGAAATACATGGTTTTATTCTTTAATACGGTGCTCATAGTTGAAACTGAATACAAGACGCGAATGAAGGGAACCAAGTACACAGAACGGCGTTACGGATCGAAACTCCATCAATGAGACGCGAGTGATCAAACACTCTGTATATATCGCGGTCGCGATTGAAGGCGTAATGGCGGGTTTAACGATCAAACCCGTGAGTGATCAAGTGAACAATCTTGTCATCTAATCCTTCATTTTATCGGTGGTCCTCTTAGCACCAAATTCCGTGGCCCAGCTCAAACAAAGCACGGGGCCCGGGGGGCTCGGTGACCGCAAGAGGAGGTGCGTCGTGGCGACCACAGCGCGCCCCCGTGCGCCAGATGGGCGTGCGGACCGGCTCGAGAGCGCTGCGCCGATTGGATGCACTGACGCGACAATCTATATACATCAATTTTTTGGCCCTTTTCCAATGTTGAAGTAGCCTGTTGCCTTAAGGTCAAAATATTTAAGGAATCAAAAGGGTTGGTTAGTTCACTTTTTCATTGCTTAAAGCCACGGACCTAGTACCGACCACCGGCATATGTACATCTTGTACATGCGGTATACAAAATATATACGAGATGTAGACTTGGCGTACGAAATGCACTCAGCAATTACAGCCTCGGTGTTATATTTCGTACCTGGAGCAGGGACACGGGTGAATACCTGTGCTCCAATGTCTACTCTTTATTCGCTCTCAGAGAAATTAGAATCATCCACAAAATACCTGATTTATTGTACTCTGTACATAATGTAGTAAACCTAATCGAATATTTTGTTTTCGGACAAAAGCTTCCTTTGGGACATGATGTTGCACTTGATCGACAATGATCCGAGCATAGATCTCCGGAGGAGAAGGAAATCCCAACAAATGGTATTATAGAGAAAATTATGACAAATGAGGGGATTAAAATATGTTTAGCACCATACAAAGAACACTACACATTGATGGTTGCAGTAGTGGTTATGGTTGATTGAATTCCAATCTTAAGGGTCCCGTCATTCATCGAACTCTTCTCATGTGTGTTGGTTGAAGAGTCGTCAATGTTTGAGGGTTACAAGAGGATCTGTTATTAAACGCTGTTGAAGATAAAATCACAGACATGATATATATATTATATATATATATATATATATATAATATATATATATATATATATATATATATATATATATTTATATTTGAATACAGTGCCTAAAAAAAGTCTGCATCCCCTTTCAAAATTTTCACCTTTTGTTACCTTATAGCCTGGAATTAAAATGCATTAAATCAGATTTTTTTTCCCACCTTTATTTACACATCATAACTCACAACTTCCAAGTGAAAAACAAATTCTACAAATTTCCGAAAATTCATTAAATATACAAAACTAGATTATATTGGTTGGATAAGTGTCCAACCCCCTTATAATAGCAATTGCTAATTAGCTCAAGTGTAACCAATCACCTTCAAAATCACACACCAAGTTAATTTGCCTCCACCTGTGTTAAATTGTGGTGATTCTGATTATTTCATAATAAAATCAGCTGTTCCTGTAGGTTTCCTCTGCTGGTTAGTACATTTCACAGCAAAGACTCAACCATGAACACCAATGAGCTTTCAAAATATCTCCAGGATAAAGTTGTGGAAAGGCACAAATCAGGGGATGATGGGTATAAAATATTTCAAAGGCCTTGAATATCCCTAGGAGAGCACAGTCAAGACAATCATTAACAAGTGGAAGGAGTATGGTACCACCAATACCCTGCCTAGATGAGGCGGTCCCTCCAAACAGGATGAACAAGCAAGGAGGAGACTGATCAGAGAGACCACCAGGAGGCCAATGGCAACTTTGAAAGATCTACAGACCTTTATGGTAAAGACTAGTCACTGTGTGCATGTGACAACAATATCCCAAGCACTCCACAAGCCATTACTCAAAAAGCCCCACCTTGATCCCATTTAGGTATGCAAAAAACAGTGAAGATTCTGAAGCCATGTGGCAAAAAGTTTTGGGGTATGACGAAACCAAGATGGAACTTTTTGGACTAAATGCAAAACATTACGTAAATCCAACACAGCACATCACTCAAAGAACACCATCCCTAATGCGAAGCATGGTGGTGGCAGTATCATGTTATGGGGATGTTTCTCATCAGCAGAGACTGGGGCACTTGTCAGGATAGATGGGAAAATGGATGGAGCAAAACACAGAAAAATCATAGAGAAAAACCTGCTGCCCTCTGCATTCTGCAAGGAAGCTGAAATTGGGTCGGAAGTTCACCTTTCACCATGACAACAACCCGAAGCACACAGGTAAAGCTACACTGGAGTAGCTAAGGAAAAAAAAGAAGAAGATAAATGTCCTTGAGTGGCCCAGTCAGATCCCCGACCTAAATCCAATCGAAGATCTGTGGCATGACTTGAAGATTGGTGTCCATCAAGGCTCCCACACAACTTGACTGAGCTTGAACAGTTCTGTGCAGAAGAATGAGCAAATATTGTCCAATCAAGGTGTGAAAATTTGGTGGAGACCTATCCCAACAGACTCACACCTGTAATTGCTGTCAAAGGTGCTTCCACCAAGTATTAACTCAGGGGGGTGGACACTTATACAACCAAGAAATTCCAGTTTTGTATTTTAAATTAATTTTGTGAAATTTGCAAAATTTATTTTTCGCTTGGAAGTTGTGGGTTACAATGTGTAAGTTTAATATGGGTTATGATATATCCTGATATATTAAGGTGCGGGTTGATATGGACTTATCAACATCACTGCTTTGCACAAAAAATGTGCAAAAACAGATCCTAGCAACTACAGACCAATCAGCCTTCTCCCAATTATCAGCAAAGTCATGGAATCCATCATTGCTTCAGATATGAAATCTTTCCTCTTCTCCAATGGCTTGATCTCTGATCATCAATTTGGTTTCAGACCTGGTCACTCTACTCTGGACATTGCTGCTTCTGCTTTCTCAACAATGGATGGAGGTCTTCAATGCCAAACAGGAAATTAGAGCTGTCTCCCTTGACATATCACGTGCCTTCGATACGGTCTGGCACCCCCGCTCTGCTCACCAAACTCTCCTCCTTTGGTATCCATGGAAATCTCCACGCATGGCTGGCGGACTTCCTCTCTAGCCGTAGTCAAAGTGTGGCCCTAAATGGGTTTCTCTCATCTCCTCTTCCTGTTCAGGCTGGAGTTCCCCAAGGCAGTGTTCTGGGCCCTGTGCTTTTTCTGGTCTTCATCAATGATCTCTCTGACTCTCTTGAAAATCCTCTCTATCTCTTTGCTGATGACTCTACTCTCTGTCGCTCCATTCTTCATCCCTCAGATCGGCAGTCTGCAGCCTCCTCACTCTCTGCAGACCTGGACAAAATCACAGACTGGGCAAACAAGTGGAACATGTCTTTCAATCCTGACAAATCTCACACTCTTACGATGTCTCTCCAAAAAGACCGACTGGACAACCCTCCCATCCACTTTCTGAATAATCCTCCCCAAGAAGTTCTGTCACTCAAGCTTTTGGGTCTCACTATCTGCCATGATCTTTCCTGGGAAAACCACATTTCAAATCTAGCCTCCAAAGGCAGTCGCCGACTGGGCATCCTCCGTCGTGCAAAGTCCTTCCTTGGCACACCTGAGCTCCTCACCACATAAAAGGCTTTCATCCGCAGCTCAATGGAATACTGCTCTCCCCTCTGGGCTGGTGCTCCTGCCTCACACCTAGCTCGTCTTCACGCTGTTGAAACCAAAGCGTTCAGAATCATTGGAATCTCCCGCGATGAAGCTAACTCCAAGGGCCTCTCACTCAAACACCGCAGGCAGGTTGGTGGTCTTTCCGTCTTCTGCAGACTCCTCTCCGGCCTTGCCCCCCAGCTCTCTCTGGGCTCTGTCCCCCAAATATTCCTACAGGTCGCACAAGATCTGCCTGCAACCCTCTTATGGTTAAACTGCCAAAATCAAGACTCTCTGCTCACCTTCACTCCTTCATTCCTCTTTTCTCCCGCCTCTGGAACAAACTCCCTCACTCTCTTCAATCCCACTCCACCCTCCAGGTCTTTAAAACAGCTGTTCACCACCATCTCTTCCAAAACCTT